>NC_041381.1:492578764-492700132 GCF_002162155.2 Triticum dicoccoides
GGAGGGGGGCTTGTCAGAGAGCTACCCCACTATCTATCTTAGAGTTCAGGGTGGGGGTGGGGGGGCTAGAGTGCTGGCCGGGGCGGCGAGGCAGCGGCGAACCGGCGGTGGGGAGTTGTTTCTAGGCGGCGAGGCGGTGCGTGGGCCGGTGGTTCGGCCGGTGATGGCTGGCGGCTCAAGGGGGTGCAGGTTGAAGATGAACTATAGGCCCTCCCTAAAGTACATGTCAAGTGCCTCTCTGCTACCATTGCGTTCAGTTTTGACAGTAATATTCAGATTCCATAGTTAATTTCAGTTTCGACAGTTAAGTTCAGAGTCAACAGTTTTTACCTCATCTGTTGTAGTCAGGTGGTTTTTGGTGATGTAAATTTTGCATCTATTTTACATCATCTATTGGAGATGCTATTATAATCCCGCTTGAGATTAACGATGTCTGTCTTGTGCTGCTTCAGCCTTAAAGTCTTACGGCTCACCGGAGCTGCTCCAACGACAGAACGATCCATCACAACAGAGCAGTACCTTGGACGCCGTCTACAAATTCCTCAGATTTTCCTCCACACCTCCGATAGACACCTCTGCCTCAACTTCTTCAGCGACCAACCCAATGATGCTGAGGTCGACACGGCTACGGCAAAGAGGTTGTGCACTTGTTGCATCACTTATTACTCTACATTCATGTCGATCCATTAGGGCTATTTTGGTTCAACGGAAAAACATAGCAATAGGTAATTTTCCTATGGCACTCTACTATTCAATTATTCATGCATTTTGTTGAAAGGAATGGAGCAAAACATCCACCTGGACCTACTTTTCAAAATCCTATGCATGAAAACAAGACCAAGTGCATTAGTGGCAGAATAACATTCTAACTATACACGCTTTCATATGGTTTCACTTTATTTTGGCCATGTTTCTTTGCATTCCTCTGCTCTTCCAATTCCTGTGAACCAAACACCCAAGTTGACAGAAATCATATGTTTACAAATGCTCTATTTACCATGTGCATTCCTATCCTATTACGGTATTTTTCCTATCCCTGCGTTTTTAGAATCATGCAAGCCAAATGAGCCCTTACAGAATTACTTCAGTTACACGTAGGTGTCGAAGGGAACTTTGTGTGGTTTGTCCTACTCCTGCCACGACGTCGTCCAGTGAACCTAAGCTGCTCCATCGACAAAAGCATCCACCAAACCAGACATCACGACTCCTGACCATCTTTCACCCCCTCAGATCTCCTTCCCTGCCGCCGGCACCCACCGCAATGGCATCACCATCATCGACTCAGCAGATGAACCTGAGGAGTACACAGGTCCACAAGAGAGGTCGTACTCTTTTGTTTCTGCTTATGTTATGCATTGCTTAAAATTACCTGCTACTTTATCATCATGTTCACCTCTTAGACTCCAAGTCAGGTCCAAATTAATGTTCAAACTTGAGTTCTAAATTAGTTGTGGGGCACATATCGAGGCAACAATGAATAGTATCTATGTCTAATATCTGGTTCACCTAGGGTATGCCTATGTTGTTCATCTTGGGTGGGAAACAAATAGTAAAGCAATCATTATCTGTCTTTTTATGAAATTAAAGCAATCATCAGCCTGCTATCATTATTTTTGGATCCATCCACTGGTTGTTACCATCACTCTAAATTTTTGCATGCTCTCCTTACATAATCTCACCATATTTTTTTGTATGCATGTCAGATATTGTACACAGTCATGATGAACATGTAGAGAAAAAGAGAAGAGTTTTGCGCGGCAATACAATGTCATGCACACATCGCTCCATGGTGGGTTCAATGGCAAACCCTCCCCCCTCTCCAGATTGTACTCCAGAGGAAGATATTTGTTCTGAGGCGGATTCAGACGCAGCTGAGCACTCCTATTTACCCCCCCAAGGTGTTTGATCTACCTTGGCATGATGATGTTAGTCATATCATGCATATGTTTCCTTGCAGTGACTACTTTTGACATCATACATGTCATATGCTTAGTTTATACAGGTTCTGTAATGCCACCTGTTAACTTTTTATATCATATATGGGAATTATGGAGTCTCATGTCTTTTAGCCAACCATAATATATGTGAAATGTGCAATGTCGTCCTGTTTAACCAGGCATCATATATTTGAATGATATCTTGCCCATCCTTTTCTTCATTACATTTCCATTTGTCGACAATGTTTGTACATTAAACTACTCTTCCTGTGAATCAGCCATTTGGGTGGGAGATGGAAAAATCTGGAGTGAAAACAAGGCCTTCAGAGCAGACAGCGCTACGTGTCGAAGCAGATCTCTTGTTTGGTCCCGATAGCTCCTCAGAGATGGATTCAAAGACAAATGACCAGTCCTATTCCCCCACGAGGTGTATGCTCTAACTTGGCATGGTTATACTGCTCATATCGTGCATATGGTGTCTTGCATTGCATAGTTTAGACATCATATACACAATATTCAACACCATGTTCTTAGTTCAGACATCATATCGAATGCCCTCTGTTTAGCATATAAATCACATATGTGAATTAAATCATGTGATCTTGATTACTTAGATAACATGTAGGTGAATTATGTCATGTGATCCTATTTAGTTATTCATCATATCTTTGAATTATGTTATGCTATGCTATCCAGCTTAGATAGACATCATATATGTGAAATTATGTCATGCTATCTATTTTAGTTAAACAATATACATGTCAACTATTTCATGCCCTCTTTTTTCCGCACTATCTATTGCATCTGTCTCTTATACAATGTCTGTACATTCAACTATGTTTCCTGTTTATCAGCCATTTGAATTGGAGCGGGTGATGCCAGTATCTAGCGGAGTAAAAACACGGTCTTCAAATAAAATAGTGCTACCTCTTGGTGGAGATAGCACCCCGGTTGTACATGCACGAGAACCAGCCCTACCACCCATACTCTCGCAGATTGTACCCCTACTGCGATGGACAGAGAACCAACTTCACCCAATCTAACCCCAACCCCAGCAGATAGTAACCCAATTCCTATTGACACATCACCATCTTCACCACAGAGCTCCCAAACAAGAGCAGCTAGTAAGGCAGCTCCAGTGCCCAAAGGGCCAGTACTACCACGGGGAACCCCAACTCCACCAGTTAGTACGCCTACTCCTGTGGAGGAAGCACAACCAGCCAGTCGTAGTTTAGCATCTATCACATTTGATGTTGTTAAATCCTATGTGCGTATCTTCCTATCTTGGAAATATTATACCGAAGATGAAGGAAAATGCCAGTTGCAGGTTTTTGTCCAGGAGTTATGTGTAAGTAATGTTATTCATGGAAATTACTTTGCTTTGTCCCATACATCCTACCTCCATGATGGTTATAATACAACAAATTTTCCCATTTTTCTCTATAGAGAAGGACTGATTTGGAAACTCAGGATGAGGTAACCTGTGCTAATACCTCTGCTATCTTCAAGAATGCTTGGTGGCAGTATCGGAATTACCTGAAGAAAATGTTCTTCATCGGCAAAGAAACTCATCAAATTCCCTTACGTTCTCCTGAGACACATTTACCGGACGATGACTGGGAACGCGTCGTTCTGTACTGGTCCCGAACCAAAAATGTGGTAAGGTCTATGAGCTCATTTTCTATTTTTAAGTACTATATTCTTGCATCTTACTGTACTATGTTCATGTAGAACAAGTGCCTAAACCTGAAGAACAACTATTCTAATTTAAGATTCCATTGCTATCGTGCATACTACTTTGCTCTTGTATCACTGTATTTACTCATACAAACTTATTTTTAAATTGAAGGATCCAATCGAAACTCCAATGGCACAGTAGGTATGTTCACGCATGTTTCTTTAACAAGTTTGCTCTTATCAATAGCTCTCTTGATTTCAATTTCAATTGTGTATACAGTTGACTTCTCATATCATGCACATTACTAGCATCACAACAGAGCCAATAGTGTTTTTGTACATGTAGACCCGTGGTACCCATTTAAAATCTTGTTGTGCCATGTAGTTTCCCACGCTTTGTATTCTTTCACTTCTGCTTTGTCTTGAACTCATATGATTTGAATCGTGTCTCTATTTTGATTTGGTAAGACAATGCATCGATCATAGGACATAGATATATGTTTGTTTGATGCTTTTATTATGTACTAGTACTTGGCAATAGAAGACTTGGTAGTTTAATCATGTCCACCTTACTAGTGAACTGGTTCACTGAAATGAGTTTCATATACTAGTACATGCTAAACATGTTATGTGTCTGCTTGTTTCTTTGTTTAGAATGCTGACAGAATATTGGGAAGAGTGCCTTATTAAGCAATGGTAAAGGAAGTAATGCAGATAAGGTTCAGGATAGGGAGACATCCTTGTTGGTCTCCAACAAAGCTGATAAAACAGCTAAGGAAGACTATCTTGAAGACAATGAGACAACCCCAAAGTCCCGTCTTGGTTTAGTGTTCGAGTTACTGGTCACTATCGCTTGCACAGGCTATTCAAACTCACTGTCTGAATCAGTTCGGTTTATTGAGTCTCAACTACAAGTTGAAAGACATCGATCAGCTATGCTATGACAAGAAGCAGCAGGACTGCGAAAGTCCCTGGAGCATTCAGATGCATACTTTGGTGCAACAGCAAGCGTTGGGGGATTTTAGCGCCAAACAGGACAAAGCTAATAAGCTTTCTAAGCTTATTGCCAGCATGGTGGGTACCCATGATAACGTTTCTTGAGCTCTTCTGAAGTTGTTTCAATTATGCTCTTGTTTTGCTGCCGCATTTATTTGCACTAGTGGCCAATTTTGACGGCCAATGTATGTAATATGCTGCTTTGTTCCCTATATTTGCACTGGTGGTGAACTTTGATGCCCAGTGGATGTAATATGTGTAATAGCGGTAATAGGCTAGTGTTAGTTGCTTGCTTATTTATTTCCTTATTGTCTTGTTTAGTTGTTTGCTTGTAGTCACTGCAGCTCTTTTTCCGTGTTTTTCTAGTGGCCACAATAACCTATTTTTGGTAACTAGGCCACAATATCATGGCAACACACGGACTGTTGTAACCATGGGCCTCCTATGGGCCGTCTGATCCATGGGCCTTCTATGGGCCATAGGATCCATTGGTCTTCTATATGGGCCGTAGGATCCATGGGCCTTCTACGGGCCGTAGGATCCATGGGCCTTCTACAGGCCATAGGATCCATGGACTTTCTATGGATCGTATGATCAATGGGCCTTCTACGGGCCGTATGATCAATAGGCCTTCTACGGGCCGTAGGATCCATGGGCCTTCTACGGGGCGTATAATCATTTCACCAATCATGGGTCGTACTATTCGTGGACCATAACGGGCCGTTAATAGGCCCTATTTGAAAACTCTATGAAAACAGCCCAACGGATTTTTTTGACATGAAAACTGCCCAACGTGTTAACGGGCCACAAACGGGCCGAATGTAACCACGAGCTGAATTTGGCCCACAAACGGAACAGGCCAGTAACGGACCGTAACTAACCGAATTCTAGAAATGAGCCCAAGAATAAATGGGCCCTTAGAAGGCCGAAAGTTAACATGGGCTGGAAACGGCGAACAAAATAATGGGCCTTAATGGGTATAAAGCGATACACTGTTCATTATGGGCCAGTGTCATCTCGGGCCTTTAATGGGATGAGAGTTATGAAGGGCCTTATCGGGGGCATGAACCCTAGGCACGCAACGGAACCCGAATCTATTTCAAAAATAGCGGGACCCGCATCGCCCCGCAAACCAGCGTGCGCCAGGCCGGGTCGCTCGACCCGGCAAGGCGCGCAACCCAGCCAAGACACTCGACTCGGCAAGGTACGTCGACCCGACCGCAGCCGCTGGCGCAACACAACTCAGCCCGACACAACCTTGGCTTCCCCAGCAAGCCAACCCACCCATGGCGTCCACGGCAACCCAGCCACGGGTCAGCTCCCGTCCCATCCAGGCCGTACGATGGGACGAGACCTCAATCACCGATGACCAAGACTACAGTGCCCCCGCCCATGCCCATGGTCAGCCAGAGCGTGGCAACAGTGCCCCTTACCTACCCATTGACGAGGGATGGCACGGCAACAGTGTTCCCGCCCTCACCGCTAAAGACAACAAGCGGCGGCCTGACGGAGAACACTCTGCGTGGCTCGACTCGGCCACGCCATGACGATCGACAAGACGGCGCACAGTTCCCCTAGGCACGCGGGGCCCGCACCTATGGGAACCCGGTGAACCACAAGCTCCCAAGCGGGACCCAGCCCGGCACCCCGGACACCGACAATACGGACCCACCGACTCGGCATATTACCATTGTAACCCTTGGTGGGTTGGTCTATAAAACCCCCCAGGAGTCCATGCCCACAGGGACATGATGAGATGTAAGATCCACGACATGCAAAAGCAAGCAAGATAGGACTAGCCACTACATAGCAACACCAGAGAGAAGGAGCAGCCCGAGCCTTGGCCAGCCTCCTTCCTCCCCCATACAGCTCCAAGAGCGACATTGTACTATCGACCATCCAACTATACTCGGCAGGACTAGGGGTGTTATCTCTCCGGAGAGCCCCGAACCTGGGTATGTCCAGCGTCCCGCGCCCACGCATATCAACCTCGCCTCCGAAGTCCACCAGCTCCCTCGAGCCTCCTCCTCTCTTTAGCCATCCCTTGGCATCTGCCGTGCGCCCACCACGACAGTTGGCGCCCACTGTGGGGCAGCTCGAGGAGCTGGCCGAAAGCATGCTTCGGACGGGGACCCTCTCCTACTCCGACGAGTCCGTCGCTTTGGCGGACGATGTCATCGGCGCGCTCGCCGCCTCCTTCACCGCGTTGTGCATCTTCGATGCGCTCGCGGCCGACGAGTACCCCAGCGAGGTGCTCAGCTACTCCGACTCCCCGCTCCCTCTCAGCGGCGAATTCACTGCCGGGGCGATGGACGCCCACGTGGAGGTCTTGGTCACCGGCGATGGCGCCTCTTCTTCGTCGAGCAAGGCGAGAAGAGTCGCCGAAGCCGCGGCCGCCACAGTGCAGACGGAGCCGTTCGACCCGCTACGCGCCGTGATGCAGAGCCCCCGCATCCCCATCGGCACCGACGTCGACGCCACCAACGTCGCTGAAGCCCGAATCCAGCTTGAGGACAGGCGCCAGCAAATGCTGGACCTTTCCGAGACGCTGGCCGCCACCAGGCGCCGCCTGGAAGCTGCTCAAATGGAGCACGACGCCGCCCACAGATTCACGCCCGCCACAGCCGAGCCAAGCCGGGCCGCTGATACTCGCGCCCGGGGAGGAGCGATTGGCCAGTCCTTCGGCGCCGTCTGGACCATCTACGAGACCCCAGTCAAGAACATGCGCGCTGCGGAGGCAGCCGCGGTTGGCCTCGACCAACTCGCGGGCGAGGAGCTCAAGGAGCGCATCGGACGGATGCGCGAGCTCCTCCACACCGCCAACACCAAGTAGGATCGCCTCAACCAACTCGCCAAGCCGGCGGGGTCCGGCTCCGCCCGCCTTGGTGGACCCGGCAAACTCGTGCACACGGCCTCCTCGCCGCCCGGTGAGGCGCACTCCCGCCAAGCCCGGACCCGGTGCAACCCGGCCGACACCGCCGCCGACGCTCTGGGAAACGAGCCCGCCCCATAGACCCAGCGCGGACCCGGCCAGCATGGCCGGCGTCCGGCTCCAGCTGACCCGGCCCCTCGGGGCCTAGCTGCCAGTCCACTCGGCCTGCGCGCCATCGACGACGCCGATGCGCGCCACCGCATCGATCAGCTTGCTCACTCCCTCGATGTGGAGGAGAGCGGCGCTATCAGGCCGGCGTGTTTCGTCCCACGCATCCGGGAGGAGCCCTTCCCCAAGGGGTTCGTGCTTTCCCGCGACACCCCCAAGTACAATGGGACCGTGAAGGCAGAAGACTGGCTCACCGACTACACCACGACCATTGGCATCACCGGTGCCAATCGTCGTCTCGCCGTGCGCTACGCACCGCTCATGCTCCAAGGATTGGCTCGCACATGGTTGAACAGCCTGCCGATGGGCAGCATCAACGCATGGGTTGACTTCGAGGAGGCATTTGTCCGCAACTTCACGGGGACGTACAAGCGGCCCGGTCACCCCAGCCAGCTCGCCATGTGCGTGCAGGGGCTGACGGAGACCGGCCGTGAGTACCTCGCACGCTGGACCGAGCTCTGGAAGGGCGTCCATGAAGTCCAGGTAGTCCAATACTTTGTCAGCGGGTGCCGAGACGGCACCCTCCTCAAGCACAAGTTTCTATGCTTCGAGCCGGCCACCATGGCCACGCTCATGGTGACGGCGGACAAGTACGCCAACGCCGACTCCGCCATGAAGATCCAGGTGGCGCTGGATGAGGCCAGCAAAGCGAAGCCGGTCCCACCACAGAAGCCGGCCGGCGAGAGCAGCCGGCAGCAGCACCATCAGAACAACAAGCGCAAGGCCGAGCAGCCGGCGCAACGTCATGACAACTGGCTCGTCGCGGCCGCCGAGCCCGCGGCGGACCCGACAGCGAAGCGCCGGCAGACCGGCAAGATGGCGTGGCAACCCGTAATGAGCTTTGAAGAGATGCTCGACGCCCCATGCAAGCACCACAGCGGCGCAAGACCCTCCACGCACACGCTTCGACAATGCGCCATCACCAAGCGCATCATGAGGGGCGATGTTCTGCCTCCTCCGGCTCCGGCTCTGGCTCCGGGCGCGGGGCAGCCGCCTCCTGCCGGCAGCGTGATGCGGATCGATGCCTACCCGGACCAGAACACGGCCTACATCGTCTTCACCAGCCTCGGCGACAACAAGCACAACGAGCGCCTCCTCCGGCAGGAGGTGAAGACCATCGTCCCGGCCAAGACGGATTTCATGCATTGGTCGGATCGCCCGATCACCTGGACCCGGGAGGATCACCCGACAGTCATGCCGAGTCCGGGTGGATACGCCCTCGTCCTCAACCCTACCATCATCGCGCGGCGCACCTGCAAGTTCTCCCGCGTCCTCATCGACGGCGGCAGCAGCATCAACATCCTCTACCGCGACACGATGACCAAGCTCGGCCTCAAGGCCGAGGACCTGGAGCCAACCCGGACTGTCTTCCACGGCATCATACCCAGCCTCTCCTGTTCACCCATTGGCTGGCTCCTGCTCGACGTCCTGTTCGGTGCAGCAGCCACTTCCGACATGAACCAATCTGGTTTGAGGTGGTGGACCTGTCCAGCATGTATCATGCGCTGCTTGGCCGGCCCGCGCTCGCCAAGTTCATGGCGGTCCCCCACTATGCGTACGTGAAGATGAAGATGCCATGTCCCAAGGGCCTCATTACCATCACAGGCGACTACCGCAAGTCTCTAGAATGCGCCCGAGACGGCGCCAAGCTGACCGAGTCGCTGGTCATTACCGAGGAGCGGCGCCAGCTCGACCGGATCATCGCCCTAGCCGGTGAGGCTTCCGACGCGTCGATCCCGACCCTGGACCCGGCAGATAAGGCCGCCTTCAAGCCCTCCAAGGAAACCAAGAAAGTGAAGCTGAACCCGGAAGACCCCAGCTGTAGCAAGTACGTTGTCGTAGGCGCCCGCCTCGACAACAAATACGAAGGCGAGCTCATCGACTTCCTCCGTGAGAATCGGGATATCTTTGCATGGACCCCCAAAGACATGCCGGGTATCCCAAGGAAGTACACCGAGCATAAAATCCACGTCCGCAAGGACGCCAAGCCTGTCCGTCAACCCCTCTATCGATTTTCCGAAGAGAAGAGAAGAACCATTGGTGAAGAGGTCGCCAAGCTCTTGGCGGCCGACTTCATAATGGAAGTGTTTCACCCCGAGTGGCTGGCCAACCCAGTCCTCATCCTGAAGAAGAACAAGACCTGGCGCATGTGTATCGAATACACCAGCCTCAACAAGGCCTGTTCCAAGGATCCGTTCGCCCTCCCGCGGATCGACCAAGTCATCGACTCGACCGCCGGGTGCGAGCTGCTGTCCTTCCTCGACGCCTACTTCGGCTATCACCAGATCAAGCTGGACCCGGCCGATGCCCTGAAGACATCCTTCATCATGCCCTTTGGGGCGTACTGCTACATCACCATGTCGTTCGGGTTGAAGAACGCCGGCGCCACCTTCCAACGCTGCATGCAGAAATGCTTGCTACCGCAACTCGGCAAGAACATCCACGTGTATGTGGACGATATCGTGGTAAAGACCAAGCAGCACCTCACGCTCCTCGACGATCTAAAGGAAACATTCGCCAACCTCCGTGAATACAAGGTCAAGCTCAACCCGGAAAAGTGCGTCTTTGGCATCCCAGTCGGAAAGCTGCTCGGTTTTCTCGTCTCGGAACGCGGCATCGAGGCGAACCCAGAGAAGATCAAGGCCATCGAGCGCATGCACAAGCCAACCCGGCTGCGCGATGTCCAGAAGTTCACAGGCTGCCTGGCCTCAGTCAACCGGTTTCTAAGCCGGTTGGGCGAGAAGGCACTGCCCCTGTACCAGCTAATGAAGAAAACAAGCCCGTTCAAGTGGAACGGCAAGGCGGACGAATCCTTCCAAGACCTCAAGCGCATGCTCTCCACCGCACCCTTCCTGGCCGCGCGGACCGACAAGGAGTCGCTGTTGCTCTACATAGCCGTGACCTCGTGGGTGGTCAACACGGTGCTAGTGGTATAGCGACCGGAGAAGGGTAAGATCCAGGCCGTCCAGCGACCGGTCTACTACCTGAGCGAAGTGCTCTCCACCTCCAAGCAGAACTACCCGCACTACCAGAAGATGTGTTACGGCGTGTACCTCACCGCCAAGAAGTTGAACCAGTACTTTCAAGAACACGTCGTCACCATCGTCATCACGGCGCCGATTGGAGAAATCATCGGGTGCCGGGACGCCTCTGGTCGGGTCGCCAAATGGGCGATCCAGCTAGCCGGCCACACCATCCTCTACGAGCCCCGCACCACGATCAAGTCACAGGCCCTGGCCGATTTCCTCGTTGACTAGACCGACACCCAGTACCTGCCGCCGCCTCCGAACTCGACGCATTGGTGCATGCACTTCGACGGGTCCAAGATGCGACTCGGCTTAGGGGCTAGCATCGTACTGTCATCTCCGAAGGGCGCCCAACTGTGCTACGCACTCCAAATCCACTTCGCCGCCTCCAACAACGTCGCCGATTACGAAGCCCTTGTGCATGGCCTCCGGCTCGCCAAGGAACTCGGCATCCGACGCATCCTGTGCTACGGCGACTCAGACTTGGTGGTGCAGCAGTGCTCCGGCGAGTGGGACGCCCGCGACTCCAACATGGCAAGCTATCGCTTCCTCATCCAGAAGCTGTCCGGATCCTTCGATGGCTGCGAGTTCCTCCACGTCCCGCGCGCGGAGAACGAGGCAGTCGACACGCTCGCCAAGATCGCCTCGTCACGTCAAGCCATCCCGTCCGGTGTCTCCCTCGAGCACCTGCGCAAGCCGTCCGTCAAGCCGTCACCGGACTCCGAGTCCATCCACGTCCCAGAAGACCCGGCCGCGCCGCAAGCCGGCCCGGGAACTGTTGAACCCGGCCCGGGGGCTTCTTAGCTCTACCCGGCCACCATCACCCCGGACCCGGCCGTTGCCGTCACCAACCCGGAGGCTGATCAACCCGGCCCAGGAGCCGCCGACTTGGAACCCACCCATGTGGCCGTCTTCACTGCCGTCACGGCCCCATCTTGGGCCTTGTCGATATCAGAATGGCTGGAGAACGGGGTTCTCCCCATGGACGAAACCGAGGCTCGGCAAGTTCAGCGCCGGGCGTCCGCCTACAGCATCATCAACAACGAGCTCGTCAAGCGCAGCTCTACCGGCGTGTTCCAGCGCTGCGTCGAGCAGGACCGCGGCATCGACATCCTCCTCGACATTCACCAGGGCGAGTGCGGGCACCATGCCGCATCTCGATCCCTCGTGGCCAAGGCATTCCGCCACGGCTTCTACTGGCCAACGGCCCTCGAAGACGCCGAGTCGCTCGTCCTCAAGTGCGAAGGATGCCAGTGCTTTAGCAAACGCAGCCACCAGCCGGCGTCAGCACTCCGCACCATACCGATCGCCTGGCCCTTCGCGGTTTGGGGACTCGACATGGTGAGACCCTTCAAAACCGCTCGAGGCGGCATGACGCACTTGCTGGTGGCAGTGGACAAATTCACCAAATGGATCGAGGCAAGACCAATCAAGAAATTGGACGGGCCAACAACCGTCCGGTTCATCAAGGACATAGCAGTGCGCTACGGCATGCCGAACAGCATCATCACCGACAACGGCACCAACTTTGCCAAGGGCGCGCTCGAGCAATACTACTCCGTCTCCGGCATCCGCCTCGACCTGGCCTCCGTGGCACATCCGCAGTCCAACAGGCAGGTCGAGCGGGCCAACGGACGCATCCTGTTCGGCATCAAGCCGTGACTCGTCGAGCCACTCGTCCGCTCACCTAGCAGTTGGCTCGACGAGTTGCCCACGGTTCTCTAGAGTCTGCGTACAACACCAAACCGGTCGACCAGGTTCACCTCAGTCTTCCTCGTCTATGGATCCGAAGCCATCATCCCGACCGACGTCGAGTTCGACTCGCCGCGCGTCACGATGTACACCGAAGTAGAAGCAAGAGAAGCATGCGAAGACAGCGTCGACCTGCTCGAAGAGGCGCGCCTTCTGGCACTTAGCCGCTCGGCTATCTACCAGCAAGGCCTGAGGCACTAACACAGCAAGAAGATCAAGCCTCTCGCATTCCGTGAAGGCGACCTCCTCCTCCGACTCGTCCAAGAGAAGGCAGGCCAACACAAGCTGTCCTCTCCATGGGAAGGCCCGTTCATCGTGAGCAGGACTCTGTGCGACCGCAACACCTACTACCTCATTGGCGCGCGCAAATCGAATAAGCGCAAGAGGGACACCGCGGGCGAAGAAACGACCCGGCCGTGGAACGCGAAACTCCTCCGTCCATTTAAAGTTAGCCGCACGAATGTATGTATCAATGCCTTTTGTAAGCATATGAAACTATGGGGTCCCCGAACGAGACTCGGGGGCTGCCTTTTGCCGACCAATTTATTGCGTCCATATTTCACATCACTTTACTACCGAACCCGGCCGCCGGCTCGACTGGCTCGACCCGGGGGCTCGGGGGCTAGCCGGCTTGATCATCACCCCGTCGCTTTACTTGGTGATTCCTGATGAAGTTAGGATGTCGTGGTCCCCCACTTCGCCCTAAAACCGCATATCCAGCTCTGGCTGACGGCGGACAAGCACAACGGGCTAAAGCTCCCCTACGATTCATACACTAAGTCAAAGCCGCCGGGTCGACCAACCCGGCCCGACACTCGTCAACTAAGTTAGCCGCACGACCGGCTGCTCACCAACCAGCCAAGCCGGATTGCCGCCAGCCGGCCCAGTGGGTGTTTCGCTCGCGCTTAACGCTTCTAAGGACCCAACTCCTGCGGCCGCCTCTCGAAAAGCCGAACTCCTTGTCACGGACCGGAGCCTCGGCCGTCTGACTCACGGGGGGGAAGTTTCAGAGAGGAGCAACGCATGAAATAAGTTCGAAAAAACAGAAGGCAAAAAGAAAATAAACGCTCACAACATTTACACATAAATGTTTCAAGCAAAGGCCCACGGCCCGAGTTCATTACACCCTGAAAACCCCCAGTGGGTGGGTGGACCTGCTACTTAACAGAATTTTCTACAAAGATTCTCACGCATTCCCAGCGTCGGGTCGGGACATCGACGGCTCCCCCCGGCCGGCCTCCGGGTCCAGCGAAGCACCGGTGTCCCCTTCGGCTTCCGCGCCGTTGTAGACGCCCGTCTCCTCCGAGCTGCCCTCTGGGTCGCGAAGAAGCAAGCCGTAGTCGCCGCCATCGAAGACCGCACCGTCTTCCGTCCATTCCGGATGGAACACGTCGTGGAAGGCGAACTCGGCGATATAGCTGGCCCGGGAGGCGATCCGGCCGGCCTCCTCCTGCAGCAACTACTCCGAGCCAGCGCGCTGACCCATCAGCGCGTCCAGCTGAAGATCCGGATGCCAAGACAGCATGATCCGGAGCGCCATCTCAGCACCGGCCCGGCGGCTGAAACGCATTAGTCGCTAAGGCGATCCGGGCCCATCTCCAACCAGCACGCTAGTCGCTAAGGCGATCCGGGCCCATCTCCAACCAGCGCGCCAGGAGCGAGAAGCTGCGTGGATGGACGGAGTCCGGCCACAAGGCCGCCGTCATCGCGGTGCCGGCTCGGGACAGCCGCTCTATCTGCGTCCCCAAGACCCGCAGTCGGGCCTCAGCAGCGGCAATGATCTCCGGGAAAGTCCAGGCTGTCAGCGGATCCGTGCCGGACCCAACAACGCCGGTCGGGTCGCACTGATAGTGGACGACTTCTTCTGCCAGCCGCCGCGTCTCCGGAAAGGCCCCTACAGCCAAAGAAGGAGCAAGTTAGAAGGGCAACAAGGAAGGAAGGGCCGGGTCCCGACCCGGCAAACAACGAAGAAGCAACACTTTGGAGAAAGACTCTTCCAGGTGCTGCACCTCGAGCAACGTACCACGTCGCTCCCGCTCCAAGACACGGTCCCGCTCCCCGAGCGCCTTCTCCAGGTCGGCCGCCTTAGGAAGGGCCGCCTGCAGCTCAGCATCCTTGTCTTCGTCCGCCTTCTCGGCCGCCTCACGGCGGCGAGCCTTGGCCTGGCAGGCCTCCACAGTCGTGGTGGCTTGCTCCCGCAGACGCTCCACCTCGGCCTGGAGCCGGCCCTTGTCATCGACCAGCTAGCCGCGGTGCTGGTCCGCCTCGACCAGGGCCTGCTGTGTCTCCACCACCTTGGCGGCCTCCGCCTTAAGAAACTCCACCTCGGCCTCGAGGCGGCTCTTGTGACCCGCCAGCTGCTCGTGTAGCCTGTTAGCCTCGTCAAGAGACCGCCGGGCCGCGGCTGCCTCTGCCTTTGCCTGCGCCGCCTCGACGCCGAGATGGCCGGAATCAGCGACAAGCCGGTCATAGTGATGACCAGCCCAGAACAGCCGGGTCTGCCAAGACAGCACCTTGGCTGCGAAGAAGAAGAACTCGGCAGAAAGAAAGAAAAAGACAAGACCTAATATTTGGCCCAACTATTACACAGTTGGACCGAATCTCGGGGGCTACACCCAGTGGGTGCGCTAGCGCGCCCCCACTAGAAGAAAAGAGCACAACAAAGTACCTTCGGCGACGCGAAGCTCCTCCTCCTTGGCGGCAAGCTGCTCGTTGAGCTCCCGATGCTTGCCCAGGAGCCGGTTGAAGGCGGCAACCTAGAAGGCGTCAAGGTGCTGAGGAGAGGACCAAAGTCAACACAAGGCCAACGCTCCTAAGGTTCGACCCAACTACTACATAGTTGGCCCGAACCTCGGGGGCTACACCCAGTGGGTGCGCTGGCGCGCCCCCACAAAGATGAAATCACAAGAAAGCAAGAAGGAAAGAAGAACTTACCAAGACGGCGCGCTCCAAGTCGTGCGTCCGCTCCACCTCGGCCTGGGCAAAGGCCTCAAGCCGCTCCGTCCGGCCTCGAAGGCGGCGGCTAACGGCGTCCAGCGCCGCCTCCTCCTGGGTCTGGGGCCCAAAGACGGTCATGCCCCCGCTTCACGCGGGCGGCGGCACGGCGGCTCGGCGCCCTCCCGGACGGAGCACCAAGGCACGCCCACCGCCGGCCGCTTGCGACGCGGCCAGCACCTCCTCCGACGCCCCTCCCGGTGTCGTCACCTCTTCGGACGCCGGGACGCCCTGCGTCGCCACCTCAGGCACCGCCGCCCGCGGTGCCTCCTCCACAACTGGCGGCGCTTCCGGCACCACAACCTGCAGTGCCACCTCCAAGGTGACGCCGCCTCCACCGCCAGTGGTCCCCGCGCGCTCGACCACGTCGTCCCGTGGCAGGGTTCCGTCCCCCACCTACACGACCTCCTGGTCGAGGACCACCACCTCAGCCCGGCCTCCGCGGCCGCGCTCCCTCACCGTCGACGGCTCAAAAACCGTCGATGCCACCATCGTGCCTTCCGGCATCTCGCGCCAGGCTAGCTCCGTGCCGCCTCGCTCCCATGCCGCCATCGCATCGGTCCAAGCCCGGACTGACGCCGCCTCCAACTCTGCCTCGGCCCAGTTCCTGTCCTGCCAGGCCAAGGCCTTGGCATCATCCGGGTCCAGGCCGAGGTCCGAGTCGCCCGTCCCTCCTCCCCGGCTAGGCCGGACTGGTCGGACCGGCTCCTACGGAACGCGCCCCCCTCGGCGGCTGCGGCCTCCGCCGCTGCCCTCGCCAGAGCGATCGGTGACATGAAGAAAAAAGAGGAATGAGCAAACGCAAGACAAGGCTAGCCCAAGAAATCAGGGCGCAAGCAAGAAACAAGACTTACCCCGATAAGACTGGGACCGGGGTCGGCTTCTCGCGCCTCTTCTTGGCCAGCCTCCCAGGCTCGGCCGGATCCGCCGTGCGCTTCAAGGCCCAGGGGCGCAGCGCGACGCTGTCCTTCCCGTGCGGGCAGCTCAGCGCCGCCCCATGCGAGGACCCGGCTCCACCCGCCTCGCCGCCTCCCCCTCCCAACGCCGCTACATCAACAACTGGCGTCAGTGTCACCTACGCTGCAACACGCCCAAACAATCCAAGACAAATGAAGAAGAGAAAGACTCGAAGCTTACCCGTGCGACGCCCAGCGCTGGCGTCGGACTCAGCCACCTCCTCGCCGACGTGAACTGCGGGCTCCTCTGGCGCCACCGGCGCCACCTGCAACGGAGCCCCGGCATAAGGGTGCCGGCTCGCGTTCAGAAGAATCTCCCATGACGTGTCGGGAGGAATGAGAAGATGCACAGCGGAAACATAGCAAGACCAGATGCTCATCTGCGGCGCCGGGTTCGCCTGGCTGTACAGCGCCTTGCCGAATCGCCAGTCCTCTCCAAGGTTGGCCTTGGAGATGTCATTCACGCCTCGCGCGACCTGCTCCGCAGACAGCCGCGTGGATCCCATCCGGTTGGGATCCTGAAGCCCAATCATCTCGCTGATGAGGCAGGAGCGCCTCTGAAGCGGGAGAACCCGGCGGGTGATGAACGCGGCAAGGAGGTCAGTGCCAGTGAGCCCCTCCTGCGTCCTCATCACCATGAGCCGCTCGCAGAGGTTGACAATCTCCTGCGACGGGCGCCGGAGTGAGTAGCCCCAGTTTGTTTTCGCCTGCGGCGGCGCAACGGCAAAGGGGCGAAGGTTGATGTGGTCCGCGCCATGGTTGCGGACATAGAAGAAGGAGTTCTGCCACTTCTTGGCAGAATCCTCGAGCAGGATCTTGGGGAAGTCCGCCCCCGACCGCTTCGAGATGACGGCGGCCCCGTAGTCAGTGAACTCCCCGGCCAACGGGCCCTGCTGCTTCAAGGAGAAGAAGCGTGCCCAGAGATCAATGGTGGGCTCGACCCCCAGGTACCCTTTGCACAGGGTCACGAAGCCAGAGAGCTGGACGATGGTGCTGCCGCCGAGATGGTGCAGCTGGAGCCCGAAGAACTCCAAGAACCCACGGAAGAAAGTGCTCGCCGGCAACCCGAAGCCGTGCTCAAAGTGCGTGAGGAAGACGACGTGCTCCTGCCCCTCGGGCCGGGGCCTCTGCTTGCCGTGCGGCAGACGGACGCCGACGTCTGTCTCCCGCAGCTGGTGCCGCAAGGACCGAAGGTAGGTGATGTCGTCAGGGGTGACGGTCGAGCCCATCCAGGAGCCCGACGGCAGCGACATCACCGGAAGAAGAAGATGAAGAAGGACGATGGAGAAGGTCTCTGCTCAAGGCCGCGGGTGCAGCTGTGCTCGGTGGCAAGAAGCAGAGCGAGAGTAGGGGGATAGGAGGGCGCGAGCGAGAATAGTGTCCGCCGCCCCCTTGCCCCCCAATTTATAACCCCCGATTCAAACGTGGGGGACTGGGATCGTCTACACGTGCTTGTTCCACTACCCCGCAATAAGTGCGCACGTACACACACACGAACTGTGCGGGGAAGGGCAACCGGCCCCCAGACGCCGCAATAAATCCGCGCGCATGGCCGAGGGCGCGCGGCGGTGGGCCCCGACCCGTCACCCAGTCCCGTCACGCGCGTGGCCTGTCAGGCCCCTCCGGCTTCCGGGCACCACATGGCGCCTGCGCGAAGCCTGAGGGGTCGCCTCAAGATTCGATGGACTCCTCGGTTCCCGCCACGGCTGAGATGCCGCGATCCAGTTTCTGAGAAATCCGGCACATAGTGGGTGTTGCCGGACCCGGCATTCGCAGATTCCGCCTTGCTCAAGGGGGAAGCTGCGAAGGCCCACTCACCCGAAGACGACGGACCTTCACAGCTTCAGGGACTACTGTCGGGGGGATGAACCCCAGGCAGGCAACGGAACCCGGATGTATTTCAAAAACAGCGGGGCCTGCATCGCCCCGCAAACCGGCGTGCGCCAGGCCGGGTCGCTCGACCCGACAAGGCGTGCAACCCAGCCAAGACCCTCGACTCGGCAAGGTACGTCGACCCGGCCACAGCGGCTGGCGCAAGGCAACTCAGCTCGGCGCAACCTTGGCTTCCCCAGTAAGCCAACCCACCCGTGGTGTCCACGGCAACCCAGCCACGGGTCAGCTCCCGTCCCATCCAGGCCGTACGATGGGACGAGACCTCAACCACCGATGACCAAGACTACAGTGCCCCCGCCCATGCTCGTGGTCAGCCAGAGCGTGGCAACAGTGCCCCTTACCTACCTGTTGACCAGGGCTGGCATGGTAACAGTGTTCCCGCCCTCACCGCTGATGACAGCAAGCGGCGGCCTGATGGAGAACACTGTGCGCGGCTCGACTCGGCCACACCATGACGATCGACAAGACGGCGCACAGTCGCCTGATACTTCTCCAACGTATCTATAATTTTTGATTACTCCATGCTACTTTGTCTACTGTTTTGGACTATATTGGGCTTTATTTTCCACTTTCATATTATTTTTGGGACTAACCTATTAACCGGAGGCCCAGCCCAGAATTGCTGTTTTTTGCCTATTTCAGTATTTCGAAGAAACAGAATATCAAACGGAGTCCAAACGGAATAAAACCTTCGGGAACGTGATTTCCTCACCGAACGTGATCCAGGAGACTTGGATCCTACTCCAAGAAGTGCCAAAGGCGGTCACAAGGGTGGAGGCCCCCCTGGGCGCGCCCCCCTGCCTCATGGGCCCCCTGTTGCTCCATCAACGTACTCCTTCCTCCTATATATACCTACGTACCCCCGTCAGATCAGAACAGGAGCCAAAAACCTAATTCCACCGCCGCAACCTTCTGTATCCGCGAGATCCCATCTTGGGGCCTGTTCCGGAGCTCCGCCGGAGAGGGCATCTACCACGGAGGGCTTATACATCAACACCATAGCCTCTCCGATGAAGTGTGAGTAGTTTACTTCAGACCTTCAGGTCCATAGTTATTAGCTAGATGGCTTCTTCTCTCTTTTTGGATCTCAATACAATGTTCTCCCCCTCCCTTGTGGAGATCTATTTGATGTAATCTTCTTTTTGCGGTGTGTTTGTTGAGACCGATGAATTGTGGGTTTATGATCCAACTTATCTATGAACAATATTTGATTCTTCTCTGAATTCTTTTATGTATGATTGAGTTATCTTTACAAGTCTCTTCGAATTATCCGTTTTGGTTTGGCCAACTAGATTGGTAGTTCTTGCAATGGGAGAAGTGTTTAGCTTTGGGTTCAATCTTCCGGTGTCCTTACCCAGTGACAGAAAGGGTTGCAAGGCACGTATTGTATTGTTGCCATCGAGGATAACAAGATGGTTTTTTTATCATATTGCATGAATTTATCCCTCTACATCATGTCATCTTGCTTAAGGCATTACTCTGTTTTACTTAATACTCTAGATGCATGCTGGATAGCGGTCGATGAGTGGAGTAATAGTAGTAGATGCAGAATCATTTCGATCTACTTGTCTTGGACGTGATGCCTATATACATGATCATACCTAGATAATCTCATAATTATTCGCTTTTCTATCAATTGCTCAACAGTAATTTGTTCACCCACCGTAGAATACTTATGCTCTTGAGAGAAGCCACTAGTGAAATCTATGCCCCCCGGGTCTATTCTCATCATATCAATCTCCACTACTTTATTTACTTGCCTTGTTTTTACTTTGTTTTTTACTTTTTACTTTGCATCTCTATATCAAAAATACCAAAAATATTATTTATCATCTCTATCAGATCTCACCCTCGTAAGTGACCGTGAAGGGATTGGCAACCCCTAATCGCGTTGGTTGCAAGTAGCTATCGTTTTGTGTAGGTACGAGGGACTCGTGCGTGATCTCCTACTGGATTGATACCTTGGTTCTCAAAAACTGAGGGAAATACTTACGCTACTTTACTGAATCATCCTCTCCTCTTCGGGGAAATCCAATGCAGTGCTCAAGAGGTAGCAAGAAGAATTTCTGACGCCGTTGCCGGGGAGTTTGCGCAAAAGTCAACCATACCAAGTACCCATCACAATCCCTATCTCTTGCATTACATTATTTGCCTCTCATTTTCCTCTCCCTCACTTCGCCCTTGCCATTTTATTCACCCTCTCTTTCCCAATCTCCTCCTCCCTTTCTCTTTTGCCTTTTTTCTCGTTTGCCTATGCTTGTGTGTTGGATTACTTGTTGCCATGGCACAAGATAATACCAAATTCTGTGATTTCTCGAATACCAATAATAATGATTTCCTTAGTACTCCGATTGCTCCTCTTAATAATGATGAGTCTTGTGAAATCAGTACTGCTTTGTTGAATCTTGTTATGAAAGATCAATTCGCCGGCCTTCCTAGTGAAGATGCCACTACTCATCTAAACAATTTTGTTGATTTGTGTGATATGCAAAAGAAGAAAGATACGGACAACAATATTGTCAAATTAAAGTTATTTCCGTTTTCGCTTAGAGATCGTGCTAAAATTTGGTTTTCGTCTTTGCCTAAAATTAGTATTGATTCTTGGAACAAGTGCAAAGATGCTTTTATCTCTAAATATTTTCCTCCCGCTAAGATCATCACTCTTAGGAACGATATTATGAATTTTAAACAACTTGATCATGAGCATGTTGCCCAATCTTGGGAAAGAATGAAATTTATGCTTCACAATTGCCCTACTCATGGTTTGAATTTATGGATGATCATACAAAATTTTTGTGCCGGATCAAATTTTGCTTCTAGAAATCTTTTAGATTCGGCCGCGGGAGGCACGTTTATGGAAATTACGTTAGGAGATGCTACAAAATTGCTTGACAATATTATGGCTAATTATTCTCAATGGCATACCGAAAGAACTTCTAATAAAAAAGTGCATGCTATAGAGGAGATCAATGTTTTGAGTGAAAAGATGGATGAACTTATGAAGATGTTTGATACTAAAAATACTTCTCTTGATCCCAATGATATGCCTTTATCTACTTTGATTGAGAATAATAATGAATCTATGGATGTGAATTTTGTTGGAAGGAATAGTTTTGGAAATAACGCGTATAGAGGGAATTTTAATCCTAGGCCTTATCCTAGTAATCCTTCTAATAATTATGGAAATTCCTACAACAACTCTTATGGAAATTTTAATAAGATGCCCTCTGAATTTGAGAGTAGTGTTAAAGAGTTTATGAATTCACAAAAGAATTTTAATGCTTTGCTTGAAGAAAAATTGCTTAAGGTTGATGATTTGGCTAGGAACGTTGACAGAATTTCTCTGGAAATTGATTCTTTAAATCTTAGATCTATTCCTCCTAAGCATGATATCAATGAGTCTCTCAAAGCTATGAGAATTTCCATTGATGAGTGCAAGGAAAGAACCGCTAGGATGCGTGCTTCCAAAGATGCCTTTATTAAAGCGTGCTCTTCCGATTCCTATGAAAATCAAGATGAAGATGTAAAAGTTATTGATCTGTCCCCTATTAAATCCTTGTTTTGCAATATGAATCTTGATGAAACTGAATATGATCTTCCTTTCCCTTGAAGGCGTCCTAATAATTCTGAGTTTCTAGATCTTGATGATGAAATTGATGAAAGTGGGATTGAAAGAAGTAAAAATCTTGATGTTGCTAAACCCACTATTTTGGATCTCAAGGAATTTAATTATGAAAATTGCTCTTTGATTGGTTGTATTTCCTTGTTGCAATCCGTGCTAGATTCTCCTCATGCTTATAGTCAAAATAAGGCCTTTACCGAACACATTGTTGATGCCTTGATGCAATCTTATGAAGAAAAACTTGAGTTGAAAGCCTCTATCCCTAGAAAACTCTATGATGTGTGGGAACCTACTATCAAAATTAAAATTAAAGATTATGAGTTTCATGCCTTGTGTGATTTGGGTGCTAGTGTCTCCACTATTCCCAAAACTTTGTGTGATTAGCTAGATTTCCGTGACTTTGAAGATTGCTCTCTAAACTTGCATATTGCGGATTCCACTATTAAAAAGCCTATGGGAAGAATTGATGATGTTCTTATTGTTGCCAATAGGAATTATGTGCCCGTAGATTTTATCGTTCTTGATATAGATTGCAATCCTTCATGTCCTATTATTCTTGGTAGACCTTTCCTTAGAATGATTGGTGCGATTATTGACATGAAGGAAGGGAATATTAGATTCCAATTTCCCTTGAGAAATGGTATGGAAAACTTCCCTAGAAACAAAATAAAATTACCATATGAATCTATCATGAGAGCCACTTATGGATTGCCTACCAAAGATGGCAGAACTTAGATCTATCTTCGCTTTTATGCCTAGCTAGGGGCGTTAAACGATAGCGCTTGTTGGGAGGCAACCCAATTTTATTTTGTGTTCTTTGTTTTTGTTCCTGTTTAGTGTTAAATTTTGTTTCTACTTTCTGTTTAGATGTGGTTTTATGTTTTAATTAGTGTTTGTGCCAAGTGGAACCTATACTATAAGCTATGATAATAGTTGATTTGATTCTGCAGAAAAACAGAAACTTTGCGCTCACAAGAAAAATTCAATAAATCACAGGAATGTGCTTTTGCATTGATTCTTTTTTATGCTGATCAATAGACAAATTTTCCAGTACTTCCTATTTTGGTATAATTTTTTGAGTTCCAGAAGTTTGCGTTAGTTACAGATTGCTACAGACTGTTCTGTTTTTGACAGATTCTGTTTTTTCGTGTGTTGTTTTCTTATTTCAATGTATCTATGGCTAATAAATTAGTTTATAAACCATAAGGAAGTTGGAATACAGTAGGTTTAACACCTATATAAATAAAGAATGAGTTCATTACAGTACCTTGAAGTAGTCTTTTGTTTTCTTTCACTAACGGAGCTCACGAGATTTCTATTGAGTTTTGTGTTGTGAAGTTTTCAAGTTTTGGGTGAATTCTTTTGATGGATTATGGAACAAAGAGTGGCAAGAGCCTAAGCTTGGGTATGCCCATGGCACCCCCAAGATAATCCAAGGACACCAAAAATTCAAAGCTTGGGGATGCCCCGGAAGGCATCCCCTCTTTCGTCTACTTCCATCGGTAATTTACTTGGAGCTATATTTTTATTCCCCACATGATATGTGTTTTGCTTGGAGCGTCTTTATTATTTGTGTGTTTGCTTGTTAGTTTGCCACAATTATCCTTGCTGTACACACCTTTTTAAAGAGTCATACATGATTTAGAATTGCTAGAATACTCATTGTGCTTCACTTATATCTTTTGAGCTTGATAGTTTTGCTCATTGTGCTTCACTTATATCTTTTGAGCTTGATATTTTTGCTCTAGTGCTTCACTTAGATCTTTTAGAGCACGGTGGTGGATTTGTTTTAAAGAAACTATTGATCTCTCATGCTTCACTTAGATTATTTTGAGAGTCGTTAATAGCATGGTAATTTGCTTAATGTTAATATACTTGGTATTCAAGATATGTGAAACTTTCTTTTTGAGTGAATTGAATACTAAGATAAGTTTGATGCTTGATAATTGTTTTGAGATATGGAGGTGATAATATCAAAGCAATGCTAGTTGGGGTGATCATGAATTTAAAGAATGCTTGTGTTGAAGTTTGTGATTCCCTTAGCAGGCACGTATGGTGAACCACTTTGTGATGAAGTCGGAGCACAATTTTATTTATTGATTGTCTTCCTTATGAGTGGCAGTCAGGGACGAGCGATGGTCTTCTCCTACCAATCTATCCCCCTAGGAGTATGCGTTTAATGCTTTGGTTTTTGATGACTTCTAAATTTTTGCAACAAGTGCATGAGTTCTTTTGATTAATGTTGAGTCCATGGCTTATACGCACTCTCACCCTTCCACCATTGCTAGCCTCTCTAATACCACGCACTTTTCGCCGGTATCATACACCCACCATATACCTTCCTCAAAACATCCACCATACCTACCTATCATGGCATTTCCACACCCATTCCGAGATATATTGCCATGCAAATTTCCACCGTTCCATTTATATGACACACATTACTTTTGTCATATTGCTTTTTGCATGAACATGTAGTTGACATTGTATTTGTGGCAAGGCCACCTTCATAATTTTCATACATGTCGCTCTTGATTCATTGCATATCCCGGTACACCGCCGGAGGCATTCATATAGAGTCATATCTTGTTCTAAGTATCGAGTTGTAATTGTTGAGTTGTAAGAAAAATAAAAAGTGTGATGATCATCATTATTAGAGAATTGTCCCAGTGAGAAAAGGATGATGGAAACTATGATTCCCCCATAAGTCGGGATGAGACTCCGGACTTTATGAAAAATAAAAGAGGCAAAATAAGCCCAAATAAAAAAAGAGGCCAAAGAAGCCCACAAAAGAAAAAAATATGGGAGAAAAAGAGAGAAGGGACAATGCTACTATCCTTTTTCCACACTTGTGCTTTAAAATAGCACCATGATCTTCATGATAGAGAGTCTTATATGTTATCACTTTCATATACTAGTGGAAATTTTTCATTATAGAATTTGGCTTGTATATTCCAATGATGGGCTTCCTCAAAAGTGCCCTAGGTCTTCGTGAGCAAGCAAGTTGGATGCACACCCACTTAGTTTCTTTAGTCGAGCTTTCATATACTTATAGCTCTAGTGCATCCGTTGCATGGCAATCCCTACTCACTCACATTGATATCTATCAATGGGCATCTCCATAGCCTGTTGATACTCCTAGTTGATGTGAGACTATCTTCTCCTTTTTTGTCTTCTCCACAACCACAATTCTATTCCACCTATAGTGCTATGTCCATGGCTCACGCTCATGTATTGCGTGAAAGTTGAAAAAGTTTGAGATTTCTAAAGTATGAAACAATTACTTGGCTCGTCATCGGGGTTGTGCATGATTAAATACTTTGTGTGATGAATATAGAGCATAGCCAGACTATATGCTTTTGTAGGGATAACTTTCTTTAACCATGCTATTTTGAGAAGACATGATTGCTTTGATTAGTATGTTTGAAGTATTGTTACTTTTATGTTAATATGAACTTTTGTCTTGAATCTTTCGGATCTGAATATTCATGTCACAATTAAGAAGATTTACATTGAAATTATGCCAAAGTATCACTCCACATCAAAAATTCTTTTTTATCATTTACCTACTCGAGAACGAGCAGGAATTAAGCTTGGGGATGCTTGATACGTCTCCAACGTATCTATAATTTTTGATTACTCCATGCTACTTTGTCTACTGTTTTGGACTATATTGGGCTTTATTTTCCACTTTCATATTATTTTTGGGACTAACCTATTAACCGGAGGCCCAGCCCAGAATTGCTATTTTTTGCCTATTTCAGTATTTCGAAGAAACAGAATATCAAACGGAGTCCAAACGGAATAAAACCTTCGGGAATGTGGTTTCCTCACCGAACGTGATCCAGGAGACTTGGACCCTACTCTAAGAAGTGCCAGAGGCGGTCACGAGGGTGGAGGGCGCCCCCCTGGGCGCGCCCCCTGCCTCGTGGGCCCCCTGTTGCTCCACCGACGTACTCCTTCCTCCTATATATACCTACGTACCCCCGTCAGATCAGAACAGGAGCCAAAAACCTAATTCCACCGCCGCAACCTTCTGTATCTGCGAGATCCCATCTTGGGGCCTGTTCCGGAGCTCCGCCGGAGAGGGCATCTACCATGGAGGGCTTCTACATCAACACCATAGCCTCTCCGATGAAGTGTGAGTAGTTTACTTTAGACCTTCGGGTCCATAGTTATTAGCTAGATGGCTTCTTCTCTCTTTTTGGATCTCAATACAATGTTCTCCCCCTCTCTTGTGGAGATCTATTCGATGTAATCTTCTTTTTGCGGTGTGTTTGTTGAGACCGATGAATTGTGGGTTTATGATCCAGCTTATCTGTGAACAATATTTGATTCTTCTCTGAATTCTTTTATGTATGATTGAGTTATCTTTACAAGTCTCTTCAAATTATCCGTTTGGTTTGGCCAACTAGATTGGTAGTTCTTGCAATGGGAGAAGTGTTTAGCTTTGGGTTCAATCTTGCGGTGTCCTTACCCAGTGATAGAAAGGGTTGCAAGGCATGTATTGTATTGTTGCCATCAAGGATAACAAGATGGGGTTTTTATCATATTGCATGAATTTATCCCTCTAAATCATGTCATCTTGCTTAAGTCGTTATTCTGTTTTACTTAATACTCTAGATGCATGCTGGATAGCGGTCGATGAGTGGAGTAATAGTAGTAGATGTAGAATCGTTTCGATCTACTTGTCTTGAACGTGATGTCCATATACATGATAATACCTAGATAATCTCATAATTATTTGCTTTTCTATCAATTGCTCAACAGTAATTTGTTCACCCACCGTAGAATGCTTATGCTCTTGAGAGAAGCCACTAGTGAAACTTATGGCCCCCGGGTCTATTCTCATCATATCAATCTCCACTACTTTATTTACTTGCCTTGTTTTTACTTTGTTTTTTACTTTTTACTTTGCATCTCTATATCAAAAATACCAAAAATATTATTTATCATCTCTATTAGATCTCACCCTCGTAAGTGACCGTGAAGGGATTGAAAACCCCTAATCGCGTTGGTTGCGAGTAGTTGTCGTTTTGTGTAGGTACGAGGGACTCGTGCGTGATCTCCTGCTGGATTGATACCTTGGTTCTCAAAAACTGAGGGAGATACTTACGCTACTTTACTGCATCATCCTCTCCTCTTCGGGGAAATAGAATGCGGTGCTCAAGAGGTAGCATTCCCCTAGGCACGCGGGGCCCGCACCTAAGGGAACCCAGCGAACCACAAGCTCCCAAGCGGGACCCAGCCCGACACCCCGGACGCCGACAATACAGACCCACCGACTCAGCATATTACTATTGTAACCCTGGGTGGGTTGGTCTATAAAACCCCCCAGGAGTCCACGCCCACAGGGGCATGATGAGATGTAAGATCGCCGGCATGCAAAAGCAAGCAAGATAGGACTAGCCACTACATAGCAAAACCAGTGAGAAGGAGCAGCCCGAGCCTTGGCCAGCCTCCTTCCTCCCCCATACAGCTCCAGGAGCGACATTGTACTATCGACCATCCAACTAAACTCGACAGGACTAGGGGCGTTATCTCTCCGGAGAGCCCCGAACCTGGGTATGTCCGTTGTCCCGCGCTCGCGCATATCAACCTCGCCTCTGAAGCCCACCAGCGCCCTCGAGCCTCCTCCTCTCTTTAGCCATCCCTTGGCATCTGCCGTGCGCCCACCACGACAGGCCTCATATGGGCCGAAAGACATCATGGGCCATACATGGGCCGGAAGTTACAACGGGCTGGAATCATATTGGACGGCCCAGATGAAGCTAATGGGTTTAATTATGGTAGGCTGTAATGGGCCGGGTGTTAGCGGGTCGTAAATGGGTGATACACGAATAGGTTGTTAACAGGCTTTCCGTGGGCCGGCCCATTACCTTTTGACCAAGTCAAATGGACCGGCCTTTTCACTGGAATGGGCCTCTATTGGGCCATGCCATGTGTTGACATATCATAGGCGCCTCATGTCCAATGAGTGGATGACATCTGGCCCACCGAGGAGCAGACACGTGTTTCCCACGGCCAATCAGAATTTTACACGTGGAAAATCCCCATTGGTCCGGGCTGTTAACGGGTTATCGGATCCAAAACCCGACCCGATAGCTTAACGGTGTTCCGTTACGGTGGATGCCACGTGTCGGTCACCCTTGACGAAAGCACTTCTGTGATGCGTGATTCATCGTCATGGAAGTGGACACTTCTGTGATGATAATTTTGGTAATGTCATGGAACACTTCTACGACAGCACACGTATGACTATCTTGATTCTGTCATAAAATCGTCATGGATGTACATGCATGACAGAAAATGCGACCTACTGTGATAAACACGTATCATCATGGAAGTGTATTTTTTGTAATGTTGCATCACGACAATTTTGGAGCAAGAAGAACACAAGGCCCAACTTCAACAAGAACAACTCAAGTGGCACCAAGGACAAGCAACGTGTGAGGACATGCTATAATTGTGGCAATGTGAGTCACTTTGTTGCGGAATGCTTGTACGAGAAGAGGGAAGACAATGGAGGCAAGCTTATCCGAAAAGACAAGGCTAAGTCCTTCCCCAACAAGAACAACTTCACCAAGAAGACTCCTCCCAAGGGGTTGGTGGCACAAGAAGAGTACAATGAGGATGATGATGATGAAGGCAACAGTACGGTTGCTATGGCCTCCGTTGCCATTGCAACAACTCCACAGGTGTCCGTCTTCGACTGACCCAACGAGAACATCACCGCCAAGTGCCTCATGGCTAAAAGCCACCAACAAGGTAACCCCCAACATCAAAACCACCATCACTACTAATCCTTCCTTAACGGATTGAATTGATGAAAGTGAGGGGTCGAAGGAGGAAGAAAATGAATTTGAATCTTTTATGAGTAAGCTCAAGGGTAAATCTAGGAAGCACTTCGTTGCTCTCTTGGAACAACTTGGTGAAGCCAATGACATGTTGAGGCTCACGAAGAAACCATCTCTAAGATGGAAGAGCATAGTCGTGATTATGCCTATGAGATATTGGATCTCTCTAATGCGCTTGAGGAAGAGTGTGGTCATCATTTGGCTCTTGATGAGTCACACAACGGCGATCATGCTAAACTAAAGAAAGATCTTGATCATGCTCTTGTTGTATCTCGCGTGCTCAATTCCAAGAAGGCTAAACTTGGGGTTGACCATGCTAGACTCGAGGAGTTTGACATACTTTACAAGGCTCATAAGGCCTTGAAGGGTGCTCATGCAAGCCTCAAAGAGTCGCATGATCAACTCCAAGTGAAGCTAACCAAGGAGAAAGCCACGTTTCCTCATATGGTTTTAATTGATAATGCAAATTCTACTAACCCGTGTTGTAATCATGTGCATCTTGTGGAGGAGATTTCCATGTTGAAGGAGCAACTTGAGAAAGGCCTTGTGTCATGCATACAAGGAGAGAAGAACCTCAACAACCTTTTGAGCAATCAAAAGGAAGTCGTGGCCAAGGAAGGGATTGGGTTTGCACCCAAGTCCAAGAAGAAGAAGAAGAAGAATGACAAGACCACACAACCTCCTCCTCTTAAGCAAAACTTTGTGAAGGAGGGATAGGGTACTCCTAAGGAGAAGAAGAACAACATGAAGGGTGGCAGTATCAAGAAGGACAATGCCACTCCTTCCAATAAAACCGGTGATTTTAACCCTTCTTATGTGTTATGCCATGCTAGTGATGGGCATGTTTATGCCAAATTTGTTGGTTCTTCTTATGAGTACATTGAATGGTCCATTTGGGTTCCTAAGACCCTTGTTGCTAACACCAATGGACCCATTCCAAAACGAGTACTTAAAACCAAGCATTGATCTCTTGTAGGTGTTTGCTTCCGGTGGGGGATCATGGTTGCTCGATCGCGGAGCCACAAATCATATGACCGGAAGCAAGGACTTGGTGGTGGACGTGCATAATGTTTCATCTATGCCACCAATGTTGAATGGTGTGATGCTTCATCTTCTAAGGTATTGGGTCTTGGCAGGGTTGTCATTTCTCATGATCTCATGATTGAGAAAGTCATTCTTGTTGAGTCCCTTGCATACAACTTACTTTCCGTTTGTCAACTTGCACTCATGGGCTTTGCCACTTTCTTTGATATTGATACCGTGGCTTAAAGTAGCCTTTGTTGGGCATGTTGAGAACGGTCTTTATGTGATTAACTTTTCGAAGCGACCCACTAATACCGCAACATGCCTAATGGCATAAGTTGACATGGGATGGCTTTGGCATCGCTGTTTAGCCCACGTCAATATGAGATCTTTGCAAAGTCTTCTCAATGGGGACCATGTCCGTGGACTAACAAATGTTAGTTTTGCCAAAGATCATGCTTGCAGTGCTTGTATCGAAGGAAAACTACATGAGAAGGCTCACCCTCCCACGACTATCATCTACTCGAAGAGGCCCTTGGAGCTCCTTCACTTGGATCTCTTTAGGCCTCCATCCTTTGATAGTCTTGGGGGTAGAAAGTATTGCTTGGTGATTGTGGATGATTATTCAAGATACACTTGGGTATATTTCTTCAAGAGGAAGAGTGAGACTCAACAAACAGTCATCGACTTTTCAAATGAAGCCCAACGTCAACACAATGGAAAGATCTTGACAATAAGAAGTGACAACGGCACTGAGTTCAAGAACTACACCTTGGATGAGTTTCTTAGTGATGAGGGGATCAAGCATCAATATTCCACGCCTTACACCCCTCAACAAAATGGTGTAGCGGAGAGGAAGAACCGGGCGTTGATGGACGCAGCAAGGACCATGATGGCAGAGTTCAAGTCTCCCTACAACTTTTGGGCTGAATCCATCAACACCGCTTGTCATGCATCCAATCGACTCTATCTCTGCAAGGGCTTGAACAAGACTCCTTATGAGATACTCACCGGTAACAAGCCCAACCTCAAATACTTCCGGGTGTTCGGGTGTAAGTGTTTCATTCTCAAGAAAGGTGTTTGTTTGTCTAAATTTGAGGCTAGAGCTCATGAGGGCATATTTGTTGGTTATGCTACAAACTCTCATGCCTACCGTGTCCTGAACAAGTCCACGAAACTCATTGAGGAGACGTGTAACATGGAGTTTGACGAGAATGACGGCTCCCAAGTGGAGCAAAGTGGTACTTGTGATGTAGGTGATGAAATTCCTCCCCAAGCCATAAGAAGAATGGGTGTTGGTCATATCCTACCCATTGAGGAACCCCTTGTGGCCGAAGAAGAAGGACAATGTTCCACTCAAGTGTAACCATAACCAACCCAGGACCCACACACTTCCGAAGAACAAAGTGAAGGCCCTCAACCAAGTGAACAAGATCAAGGGCAAGATCAATCTTGAGATGGTGGTGAACCACGAAGTGATGCCCAAGGTCAATTTCTCCCTCCTGAGCAAGTTCAAGATCAAGAGCGGGCTCAAGATCAAGAACAAGCTCAAGACGACACTCAAGATGATCAAGTTATCGCTCCTCAACTCTCTATTGAGGAGGAATTGGAGCGTCGTGCCACTAAGATTGCATCCAAGCTCACTACCAAAGATCATCTCATGAATAATGTGCTTGGAAGTTTAAGAAAGGGGGTAAGCACTCGTAGACAATTATCAAACTATTGTGAACATCACACGTTTTTTTCTTGTGTTGAACCCCAAAAGATCTATGAGGCGCTCGAGGATCCGGAATGGCTCAATGCTATGCATGAAGAACTCAACAACTTCGAGCACAACAAGGTGTGGAGATTGGTGCCAAGGTCAACGGGGAACCATAATGTCATTAGAACCAAGTGGATATTCAAGAACAAGCAAGATGCTCATGGGATTATCATTCGCAACAAGGCTCATTTGGTAGCACAAGGCTACTCCCAAGTCGAGGGTATCGACTATGGTGAAACCTTTACTCCCGTTGCTCACCTTGAATCTATTCTTTTGTTGATTTCTTATGCTTCTCATCATAACTTCAAGTTGCAACAAATGGATGTGAAGAGTGCTTTTCTTAATGGTCCTATTAATGAGTTGGTGTGCGTCAAACAACCCTCGGGGTTTGAGGATCCCAAGTTCCCCAATCATGTGTACCAACTCAATAAGGCACTCTATTTACTTAAACAAGCCCCAGACGCGTGGTATGAGCACCTTACCGAGTTGTTGCAAGATCGTGGGTTTTAAATTGGGAAAATTAACCCCACTCTTTTTACTAAGAAGGTCAAATGGGAGTTGTTTGTATGCCAACTATATGTTGATGATATTATCTTTGGTTCTCCTAAGAAAGCTTTCGATGAGGAGTTTGCCGCTCTCATGACCTCGAAGTTCAAGATGTCCATGATGGGAGAGTTGAAGTTCCTTCTCGGGTTCGAAATCAAACAAAGAAGAGAAGGAACCTTCATTAACCAAACCAAATACACTCAAGACATGCTCAAGAGATTCAAGCTAAGTGATGTCAAGCTGGCTTCCACTCCAATACCCGTCAAATGCCAACTTGACATTGATCCCAATGGTAAAGCGGTGGATCAAAAGGTATATCGCTCCATGATTGGCTCCTTGCTTTACCTTTGTGCATCTAGACAGGATATCATGTTGAGTGTGGGAATTTGTGCATGTTTCAAGCCCCACCTAAGGAAAGCCCCTATGTGGCGGTCAAGAGAATCTTTCGATATTTGGCTCATACCCCAAACTTTGGCTTATGGTACCCAAAAGGAGCTAACTTCAATCTTTCGGGCTATTCAGACTCAGATTGGGCGGGAGACAAATTGTGTAGGAAGTCAACTTCCGGAGGGTGCCAATTTCTTGGTTGCTCTTTGGTGAGTTGGTCGTCTAAGAAGCAAAGTTGTGTGTCCCTCTCGCCCACCGAAGCGGAGTATGTGGCTGCCGGTAGTTGTTGTGCTCAACTTCCATGGATGAGGTAAACTTAAAGGATTATGGTGTCATTTGTGACAAAGTGCCTCTTTGGTGTGACAATGGAAGTGCCATCAAGACCTCTCTCAACCCGGTGCAACACTTCAAGACGAAGCATATTGAGATTCGGTATCACTTCATCCGGGATCACATTAGGCGTGGGGAGATCCAGCTCAAATATGTCAATACTCATGATAACCTTGCAAATATTTTCACAAAGCCCTTGGATGAAGCAAGATTTCGCGAGTTAAGGCATGAGCTAAATATCATTGATTTGAGCAATGTGGCTTGAACCTTTGCACACCCCACCATACTCATCTTGTTATCTTGTTTAGGTGTAGGCATGGACATAGGGGGAGTGTTGTTCTCTCAATGAACTCTCCCTCCCCCATTATGCATATATTGATCAACTCTTTAACATTAGCCATTTTTTATGGTACTTGTGCTTCAAAGACGAGTTTTGGTCATGGGCCCAAGGATAATTCTTCACGGTGCCATACCAATTGACTCAAACATAGGTGGCTCCGGCCAACGCCCTCTCTCCTTGAGAGGCTTTGGTTTGCGTTTAGTCCTTGTTGTATTTTGCCTTCCTTTGAGCCATGTTTGTATTTGAGTTGCCTCTTGAGTGCTCATGTGTGTGTCTGGTTGCTTGAAGTTTACTTTGCAAAGGCCGTGTTTTTCTATTTTTGTCAAAACTTGCACTTTCTTGGGCATACGGTACTACTATGGCTAGCCACGGTACTACCATAGGAGGTGAGTGACTTTTGTGCTAGCATAGCTGCAACCCCAGCACGACAATATTTTTTTACTGCCGCTGGAAGAGCGGTACTACCGCCCTGTCTGCGGTACTTCCGCCCGGGCGGTACTACCGCAATGAACTGCAGTACTATCATGCAGTCGAAAGCGCTTGGGGGCTAAGAGAGGGCAGGGGGAGTTCCAACTCCCCCATACCCATCCATCTCTTCTGCTCACTTCTTCTTTCTCTCTCCTGCCCAAGAACGGCGCTAGACGACCTCGCCGGATCTCTGTCTCCGGTCACTCTCTTTGCATTCTGTCCGGTGAGATTGATCCCTAGCTCGCCCTCTTGCCATGGAACCCGGTATCTCCCTTCGTCCCTCTCTATTTTCCCCGTTGTTGTGAATCTAGCTTTTGGGAGATGCATGTGGTGTTCTTGTGATTTTTGGCCAATCTTTGCAAGAGGAGATTGTTGGAGAGTGCTAGTGCGGTAGAGATGCTATTTGGTTTGAAGCAACAGTGTAGTTTTGATCAACGATAGTACCGATCTATTTTTACGGATGTTTCTAGATCCGTTTCGGCCTGTTCTTGCGAATTTGGTTTTGTGCAGTATTGCAGCTCCTCTGGAGCGGTACTACCGCATGCTCGTGCGAGAACCGCCCTGCACGGTAATACCGCTCCTCCGGAGCGGTACTACCGCCCGGGGCAGAGAAGTAAAGTTTTACTTTCGCTCTAGGCACGGTACTACCGTGCCAACCCAGCACACTACTGCCGTGGCTGGAGCGGATGTAAAATTTTACGTCCGCATACAGGCCCGATACTACCATTGAGTTCAAAATTCCTCTGTTTTGTCCAACCAAATCTCATTTTTATTTGTTTCGTTTGGTTTTGGCGTTGGTCTTTACATTAATATTCTAGCTATTCTCGTGTGTTTGTTTTTGTGTGTCTTAGGTGGTGGCTCTGGTTCCAATGCAAGGCGCTCAAATCCCAGTCGTGACATAAGCTCCAGAGGGCTCCGCAACCAAGAAGTTCATGAGGGCTCTAGTGTCCCGCAACGCCGTGTCAAGCACACTGCCAACAAGCTCAAGGAGCCATTTGTCAGCATGGATGAGATGCCTCAAGGGGAGTTTCTGATTCGAAGGAAGCTCAACCCCTATGTCAAGCCTCGAGAACTCAGCAGGGGCAATGATTTGTTCTGGACCAAGCAGCATAATCTCATCTTCTTAGATGTGATCAAGGGCAAGAATGACATCTATGTGCCAGTTTAGTGGATTAACATGGATTATCTGAAGAAGAACCATGGATTCTTTGGTGAGGCTCTAGATTTGGTGGAGCAATTTTGCATTAAGGATATCATCACCTTCCATCTTGACTTTGACCCGGAGATGGTGGCTCAGTTCTTTGCTTCTGTTCACTTCCACACGGATGAGAAGCGGACCATGACTTGGATGACGAATTGCAAGAGGATGTCTGCTGAGTGGAAAGAGTTCATGACTATGTTGAACATTCGTGATGAGGGGCTTGATGTGCCCGTTGGTGCCCGCCCACATGCCAATGCAGAATCTGCTAACAAGGACAAGCTTCAACCGTTTTTCATTGAGAAGACCCTCCCCAGTGGCAAGAAGTCCTTCGTTCTGAATCCGTTTCTTGACATCATGCACAGGATCTTCCGCAAGTCACTTTTTCCTCGCATAGGCGACAAGGACAAGGTGCACTCCTATCTCGTGGACATGATGCTCATGTGTGAGGAGGCGCGTCACCATCAGGCTGAGCCCCTTGATGTCTCTCATATCATGTGGAGTGAGCTTTAGATTGCGGTGTTTTATCGGAAGGTGCCTATCTATGGTCCCTACTTGTTCCTGTTGATCTTGAAGACTTGGGAGAAGTTCTTTCCGGATGATGATTTCCTTGCTCCCAACTGGATTCGCCATGAGTGAGGGAGTCCAGGATTAGGGGGTATCCGGACAGCCGGACTATATACTTTGGCCGGACTATTGGACTATGAAGACACAAGATTGAAGACTTCGTTCCATGTTCGGATGGGACTCTCCTTTGCATGGAAGGCAAGCTTGACGATTCGGATGTTAGATATCCTTCTCTGTAACCGACTCTGTGTAACCCTAGCCCCCTTCGGTGTCTATATAAACCAGGGGGTTTAGTCTATAGGACAAGAACAACATTCATAATCATAGGCTAGCTTCTAGGGTTTAGCCTCTACGTTCTCGTGGTAGATCAACTCTTGTAATACTCATATCATAAAGATCAATCAAGCAGGAAGTAGGGTATTACCTCCACCGAGAGGGACCGAACCTGGGTAAACATCGTGTCCCCAGCCTCCTGTTACCATTAGCCTTAGACGCACAGTTCGGGACCCCCTACCCGAGATCCGCCGGTTTTGACACCGACATTGGTGCTTTCATTGAGAGTTCCTCTATGTCGTCGCTGCAAGGTTTGATGGCTCCTTCAATCGTCAACAATACGGTCCAGGGTGATACTTTTCTCCCCGGACAAATATTCTTGTTCGGCGGCTTCGCACTGTGGGCCAACTCGCTTGGCCATCTGGAGCAGATCGACAGCTGCGCCCCTGGCCATCAGGTCAGGTTCGGAAATCTTAACTACATGGCCGACATCCACGGAGACTTGATCTTCGACAGATTCGGGCCCGCGTCAGGAGCGGCGGACGGCCACGACGAGCATGGCTTAGATCTGCCGTCAGACAGTGTTCAGGATATCGCACCTGCTGCAGCTCCGGACTTCAATATGGAGCAGATCGCGCAATCCGAGGATGGGTGGATGGACCCCGCCACGGAGGCCGCACACTCAGTGGCGTGGGACCCGAACACAGGCTCCACCTCTAATGGAATCTGTGTCACCGGACCCCCGAACTCATCTCCAGTCTTAGGTTCCGGACCACGTGCATCTATGCCCGTCGAATCTGATTGGGCACCGATCATGGAGTTCACCGCCGCGGATATCTTTCAGCACTCGCCCTTCGGTGACATACTAACTTCTTTAAAGTCTCTCCCTTTGTCATAAGTCTCTTGGCCGAACTATGTCCGGCTTGACTGGGGTTCGGACGACGAAGAAATTCACTGCCCACCCACCACCCACCTAATAGCCACCGTCGATGGCTTAACCGACGCGCTCGACTTCGACTCCGAAGGCATCGACGGTATGGATGTCGATGCGGGAGATGACATAGAACCACCGCCCACGGGGCGCTGTACAGCCACCTCATCCTACGATATATACATGGTGGACACACCCAAGGAGGAGAATGGCGACGAAAAGGATGCAACGGAGGATCAACCCCTGGGCAGAAACCAAAACGACGGCGCAGGCGCCGCTCTAAGTCCAGACACAGTAAAAATAGCGATAACAGCGTGAGAAAAATTGACACCCCGGTCGACTCCAAAGGCAACAACGACCATATGGACCCAGCGATGGATCAAGATGAGACAGGTCACGCCGAACATAGCCCGGAGCAGACGCCCGATCATGGCGATCCCGAGGGTAGAACTCATCAACCCGCCTCCGAAGAGGAGGACAGTCTGGACGACGATGAATTCATCATTCCGGAAAAACGTCGGGAACAAGAGAACCTCCACCGAAGGCTTATGGCCACCGCGAGGACCCTAAAGAAGCGAAGCAAAAGCTTAAGGCCGCATAGGATACGCTCAACCGCAGATGGAACAAGGTGCTAGACACTGAAGAAAAATACGGTGACGATCGCCACACAAAGAGCTACCCAAAGCGCAAGCTGCTGCCAGAATTCGACAACAAGGCCATAGAGCCCATTCTGCCGAAAAACAATACGGCCGATCAGCCGGACTGACCACCTCGTGGCTACGATAGAGCGGCTATTGATGCTGCACACAAGCCCGCACACGACTTAGTGAGCTCCTGGACAAAAAGGCTAGTGCGACCAGGTCCATCTACGGATCCAGAGGACGTGTTCCGGCGAAGGATCACGACCACCAAAATGATCATACTAATTGAATACCAGTTCGGAATCAACCTCGGACACAACAATCATTAACAGCATGCCACGACATGTCCAGATACAGAGGGGCTGTGCACCCCTTGTGCTTCACCAACGAGGTCCTGGATCATGAATTCCCACAGTGATTCAAACCCGTGAATATAGAGGCATACGACGGAACGACAGACCCTGGGGTCTGGATTGAGGATTTTATTCTTCATATCCACATGGCTTGCGGAGATGACCTCCACGCCATTAAATACTTGCCCCTCAAGTTGAAAGGACCAGCTCGGCATTGGTTGAAAAGCCTCCCAGAAAACTCAATTGGAAGTTGGGAAGAAATTGAGGACGCTTTAAGGGCCAATTTTCAAGGGACCTATGTCCGACCTCCGGATGCAGACGATTTAAGTCACATAATACAACAAACCGGAGAGTCAGCCCGTAAGCTTTGGAACAGATTTCTCACTAAGAAGAATCAAATTCTTCATTGTCCGGATGCCGAAGCCCTAGCAGCCTTCAAGCACAATATCCGGGACGAATGGCTCGCCAGACACCTCGGCCAAGAAAAGCCAAGGACAATGGCGGCCCTAACAAGCCTCATGACCCGCTTCTGCGCGGGCGAAGACAGCTGGCTGGCCTATAGAGGCACCAGCGACCCGGGCACATCCGAATTTAGGGATGGCAACGGGAAGCCGCGACGCAATAAAAACAAGCGTCGAAAAAAAGAAGAGAGCCTGGACAGCACGGCGGTCAACACCGGATTCAGGGGCTCCCGACCCAGTCAACGAAAGAAGCCATTTAAAGGCAGCAAAGATGGAACGTCCAGCCTGAACAAGGTCCTAGACAGACTATGCCAAATCCATGGCACCCCCGAAAAGCCTTCGAACCACACTCACAGATAATGCTGGGTCTTCAAGCAGGCCGGCAAGCTAAATGCCGAACACAAGGGAAGGGAGACACCAAGTGAAGACGAGGATGAGCCTCGCCAGCCGAACACTGGGGGACAGAAAAAATTCCCACAAGAAGTCAAAACAGTGAACATGATCTACGCGACTCATATACCAAGGAAATTCAACCCTTGGTCAGCCTGTCTGATCACTTTCGATCGCAGGGATCATCCGAATAGTATCCGGCACGAAGGATCGGTTGCCTTGGTGCTCGACCCAATAATCAATGGATACCATCTCACTCGAGTCCTTATGGACGGCGGCAGTAGTCTTAATCTGATATATCAGGACACTGTCCGCAAGATGGGGATAGACCCGTCAAGAATCAGCCAAAGTAACACTACCTTTAAAGAAGTAATACTAGGCATTGAGGCCCATTGCACGGGCTCCCTCGTATTGGAGGTTACATTCGGTTCTCCCGACAACTTTAGAAGCGAAGAACTAATCTTCGACATCGCTCCCTTCCGAAGCGGCTATCACGCATTTCTCGGAAGAACAGCCTTCGCCCGCTTCAATGCAGTACCGCACTACGCCTACCTTAAACTCAAGATGCCCAGTCCATGTGGCGTCATTACAGTTAGCAGAAACACAGAGCGTTCCTTACGTGCGGAAGAATATGTGGCGGCTCTAGCAGCCGAAGACTAAAGCAGCCTCTCCTACTAGAATACATGATGGGTCGTCAAGACCACGGACACGATTAGACAAGTCCGGTACACCACCAGTGGTAATAGCCCAGATAAACCTGAGCTGGGGTCGGTGCTAGGGGCTGCAAACATGTCACAAAGCCCATAGTTTGGCTTGACTTTATTAATATAACAATATATTGCATTTTAATTGTTCATTGATAATAACCAACTTCTCGCACGATTACACTAGACTCTTTCACATGAGTTTTCCTTATTCTTACAGACGACAATCGTGCTACACCTCTCCAGGATACGGCACCACGGAGACAAAGGCGCAGACGTGCAGCAGGGCCCCGCTCAAAGGTTTCTCTTTAGATTAAGCCCCTGTGTAAACCTTCTTTATTGCCTCTTGTTGCTTGACATCCCATGGGTATTTAATACACCCACGAGGGATACTGGCATTTTTGGCATTTCACCACGACAGATTAACGCACGTACCTGGAAATACAGGGTTCATAATCGAGGGCGTTACTCAGCCCAGTATATGTTATAAAGTCCAAATACCCTCGGGAGTGTTCGGCGTCGTGAGTTTGGCCTTATATGAATCAGCTCCGAATCATGTCTTTGGTCAAATGTTGGGTTTGCCCAGCTCCTGGGTTTGTTGCCTTACATTCCGTTTTATTGGCTAAGGCGGCCAAAGGAGAACTACTGCGATTGTGCCCTGGTTATTCCGGATGAGCACCTCAGTAGAGAAAGCCGAAAACTGACTGTCATGATACAGCGAGAGACTGGTCAACCACTCGAGGACTTATCGGAATCTTCGGGATTCCTTCGCATTAACGAAGGACCGTTTCCCGGTCATGTACATATGCGCACCGTATTCGGGGGCACGTGGATGTACCAGGGGCTATATAGTAGCCCCGCCGTCAAACTCCTATGGCTAAGTGAAAGTGTTACTGCTATATAGTCCGGTTGCCTAGTTCGACGCGCGATCACCTCCGTAATGGACCAAGACGTTGGATCAAGTGTGATTACGTGCATTTTCGCAACCACCCCGCATTATATGTATGGGGGCTGAAGCCAACGACTGCAAACTTTCAGGTTATATACATACATACGCGGCCGCACAGGAGGCAATACAATACTTTCGGGTAAAAGTATAAACACAGCCTTTATAATTGAAACAACATTGTTTTTACAATCGAAAGACTTGTCACTCGAACAGGAAACTCTTCGAGCACTGAGACTCTATTAAACGGGCGCCTTCTATGACTTGCTCAAAATAGTGCTCGGACGGGTCCTGGCTTCCTGCCGAACTCGGGTTTGCAATAACGGTGGCCTCCATATCCGCCAAATATGTTTTCACACGGTCTAGTGCCATCCGCGCACCTTCTATGCACGTTGACTTCTTTACAACGTTGATACGTGACACAGCGCCAAGGAATTGTTGCACTAAACCAAAATAACTGCCCGGCCTTGGTCCCTTCGGCCAAAGATGATCTATGACAGATCTCATGGCAAGACCGGACAACCTATGGAGCTCGGCCCAAGCAGCCATCCTCTCATTCAACGGCAGCGGATGCGTTGGAGCGCTGAACTGCGACCAGAACAACCTTTCCACCCCATGATCTTTTTGATCCTTGAAGAACTTGGTTGCATCAGCAGTACTTTTCGCCAGGTCCGCATACGCGTCTGCAGCACTCCATAACTGATCCAGAGGAGCATACTTTGGATCTCTGAACTTCATCCGCAACAAATATGAACTCCCAGCCGCGATATTTCCGGCTTGTTGAAGCTCCTCCCGCACAGCTCTGACCTCAGAGCGTGTCTCCTTGGCAGCATCCAAGGCCTTCTTCAGGTCAGCCGCTTTCACTTGGCTCTCCTTTTCTAGGAGCCCATATCGGCTGGCAGCATCTTTTAGCTCCACAGCCATCTCGGCTATTTTATCCTTGCTTCGGCGATGAGCAGCCTGTTCGACTCTCAACTCCTCGGCCACCTTCAGGGCAGCCGCATTGCTTATCGTTGCTTGTTCTTTGGCTAAGGCCAGTTCCGCCCTTAGGGCCTCCACAGCAGCAGCTCCATCTATAGCCACAACATATTACAGATGTTAGCATCATGCTCCTCTTGATATTCGCTGATAATCCAAAAGAAAACACATACCCTGTGACTCGTCAAGTCGCTTGTTCACAAGCGCAATGTCGGCGTCTGCCGCATCAAGCTGTCGCCTCAGTTCAGCGAATTCAGCAGTCCGGTCAACTGCCGGACCCTTAGCCATCTGCACATAATATAGTGCGATCATTACTTGGGAGTGTGATCCTCCGATTGTCGCCTAGGGCTGGCAACCAGAGTCTCAGGGGCTACTATCTATATGGAGCACACCTAGTGTGTGCGGTACATCCGAAGGATTACATATTTTGTTGTGTACCTCAAAGCCTTTGAGCAGGCTCGTAAAAGCTTCATTCAACATGCTTTTGGTGGATGAAATCTTCTCAAACACCATACCCATTAAAGTACGGTGATCCTCTGAGAGAGCGGCTGGCTCCAAAAGTCTCGTCAGTGTATCCGGCTGAGTGCCGGGCAGCCCCTGACTCTTCCTATTACCCTCCTTGGGAGCCGAACCCTCTGGACTTGGGGTCACCGAAGCATTAACTTCTGGCCTTGACGGATCAGGAATCCTCCGTGACGACACCTCGGGGTCGCCCGCCCCATGGGGCGGGCAGACGGGTGGAGTTTCACTCTCCATCATCTCCGGAAGAATATCCCCCGAAGACGAACTTTGTTGAGAAGAGCTACAAGCCGGACTACAAGATAGATCCTGGTTATTGCTCCCGGAGGAAAAAAGCAGTATATATTTATACCTTTAATTAACTTACAGCTTGGTGGAGGGCTGGCCCGTTTGCGGGCGTTGCGCGGTGAGGACGCCCTCTGGGGCAGGGCCCCCTGAATAAGTTTTCTCCCCTTGCTTAGGCACCTCCTCTTCCAAGTCTTCGGAGGCGGCCCTTTTCTTCCCGCGGGGGGAGGGAACCTTAGATTCACCTCCCCGATTATCCTCCTTTGTGGAGACATCAATTCCCGCGGTTTGGATGTACAAAGTGTGAAGCTCATTCTCGGCTTCTCTACTCTTCCCTTCATCTTTCCCCGATGGCACTTGATTCAGCGCGTGTTTGAGCATCCTGGTTAATGCAGGATTCGGCGAGCCTACGGGAAGCGGGGCCGGACACCTGATCCTCTCCGCCTTGCTGAGCCAATCCTGGCCGCGGATAATTTTTATAATAAATGTTGTGATAAATATGAACAGAGTGTTCAGTTGCAGAGTTACTTACTTGGGTTTCTGGACGATTGCAGTTCAAACCCACATCCTCGGTGGTGTCCGGACACTTTACGCGTGATCCGAAGAATAACCTATACATCCCTTCGAGCGTCATGCCGAAGAAGTGCTGAATTGTTCGCGGTCTTTCTGAATTGTTCGCGGTCTTTCTGGATTGAACTCCAACATCCGGAGAGGTCGACATTTGCATGGCAGGGCCCGTCGAACTAGCAATACCTGAATTACTTTGATAAGGCTAATATCCCTCTCAATAAGCTCCCGAATACGGCTCTGCAATATCGGCATGTCGTTAGCAGGCCCCCAGTCCTATCCCACGTTGGCCCACAACGCCAGTTGAGGCAGAGGGCCCGAGTGGAAGGCAGGGGCAGCCGCCCACTTGGTGCCTCGAGGAGTTGTGATGTAGAACCACCTCCGTTGCCATAAATCGGACACCTTCGGGAAGGAACCTTCTGGCCATGGAACATCAGCACTTTTGCTTATTATTGCACCTCCACACTCCACGTATCGCCCATCGATCATCTTCGGCTTTACATTGAAGGTCTTGAGCCATAAGCCGAAGTGTGGGGTGATATGGAGGAAGGCTTCACACACGATGATGAACGACGAGATATGAAGGATGGAATCCAGAGCTAGATCGTAAAAATCTAGCCCATAATAGAACATGAGCCCTCTTACGAAGGGATCAGGACTAAAGCCTAAACCTCGGAGGAAGTGGGAAGCGAATACAATGCTTTCGTTGGGTTTGAGAGTGGGGATGACCTGTCCTTGGGCAGGAAGCTTGTGCTTGACATCGGCGGTCAGGTACCTGGCCTCCCTGAGCTTCGCAATGTCCTCCTCTGTGACAGAGAAGGCCATCCACCGGCCTTGAAGGTTAGATCCGGACATGATTGAAGATCCGGGGTGCTTAAGCCTGAACTTTGGGTGATGGAACTCGAGGTGGGGGAAGGAGCAAGCGTGGGAAAGATAGGAACATGCCTCGGTCCCTCTATAAAGGAGGTGAATATCAAGCGTCCTCAACATGACCGTTTGGGACTTGCCTAAAAACAAGGCGTCATACCAACAGGCGTAGTTGGGTTACCCACACCTGTATTGATGAGAATCCTGCGATAAGGGGGACACGATCTCTGCTTCAAAAAGATGTGCCAATAAAGTCGCCCTGCAATACGTGTAGTGGTGGGCTGGGAAAAACGGTTCGTATTGAACCGGGCCATAGTGTGATGTCCTGTCATGAAAAATCGTCAGCAGATTCGATTCGTGAGAAAGTATACTCTCTACTGTGGTAGGTGGAATTTATTTTGCAGAGCTGGACACGATCTTTGTGTTCAGAATCTACCTTGGAGTATTCGCAGATGGAACCTGCCTTGCAATGCCGAAGACAATCTGCGTGCCGGACTCATCGTCATTGAAGCCTGGTTCAAGGGCTACTAAGGGAGTCCTAGATTAGGGGGTATCCGTACAACCGGACTATATACTTTGGCCGGACTGTTGGACTATGAAGACACAAGATTGAAGACTTTGTCTCGTGTACGGATGGGACTCTCCTTTGCGTGGAAGGCAAGCTTGGCGATTCAGATGTTAGATCTCCTTCTCTATAACCGACTCTGTGTAACCCTAGCCCCCTCTGGTGTCTATATAAACCGGAGGGTTTAGTCTGTAGGACAAGAACAACAATCATAATCATAGGCTAGCTTCTAGGGTTTAGCCTCTACGATCTCGTGGTAGATCAACTCTTGTAATACTCATATCATCAAGATCAATCAAGCAGGAAGTAGGGTATTACCTCCATCGAGAGGGCCCAAACCTGGGTAAACATCGTGTCCCCAGCCTCCTGTTACCATTAGCCTTAGACGCACAGTTCGGGACCCCCTACCCGAGATCCGCCGGTTTTGACACTGACATTGGTGCTTTCATTGAGAGTTCCTCTGTGTCGTCGCTGCAAGGTTTGATGGCTCCTTCAATCGTCAATGACAATACGGTCCAAGGTGAGACTTTTCTCCCTGGACAAACCTTCGTGTTCGGCGGCTTCGCACTGCGGGCTAACTCGCTTGGCCATCTGCAGCAGATCGACAGCTACGCCCTTGGCCATCAGGTCAGGTTCAGAAATCTTAACTACACGGCCGACATCCGCGGAGACTTAATCTTCGATGGATTCGGGCCTGCGTCAGGAGCGCAACGGCCACGACGAGCATGACTTAGATCTGTCGTCGGACCGTGTTCAGGATATCGCACCTGCTGCAGCTCCAGACTTCAATCTGGAGCAAATAGCGCAATCGGAGGACGGGTGGATGGACCCCGCAGCGGAGGCCGCACACTCATCGGCTTTGGAGCCGAACACAGACTTCGCCTATAAGGAAATCTGTGTCGCCGGACCCCCGGACTCCTCTCCGGCTTCAGGGTCTGAACCGCGTGCATCCGTGCCCATCGAATCTGATTGGGTACCGATTATGGATTTCACCGTCGCGGACATCTTTCAGCACTCACCCCTCGGTGACGTGCTAAATTCATGAAGGTCTCTCTCTTTGTCAGGAGACTCTTGGCCGAACTATATCCGGCTCGAGTGGGAAGCGGATGACGAAGAAATTCGTTACCCACCCATCACCCACTTGATAGCCAGTGTTAATGATTTAACCGACGTGCTCGACTTCGACTCCGAAGACATCGACTCCATGAACGACGATGCAGGAGAAGAACAGGAACCACCTCCCACAGGGCGCTGGACAACCACCTCTTCATATGATATATATATGGTGGACCCCTAAAGAAAACAATGGTGATGAGGCAACAGAGAATAACCCCTTAGGAAAGCAATCAAGGCATGGGCGTCATCGGCGCCGCTCCAAGCCCCGCCACAGCAATATCGGCACAAGAGACAACATCAATAGGGATGATGCCGAAGACGAATACAACCCCAATCATCCTAACTTCAAGCAGGCCGAACAGGAGGACGGGCAAGCTAGCCTAGATGAACAGGCGACGGACGGAGACTTGGAGGATGACAATTATATGCCTCTCTTTGAAGACGAGGTGAGCCTCGGCGACGATGAATTTGTCGTGCCTGAGGATCCCGTCGAGCAGGAGCGTTTCAAGTGCCGGCTTATAGCCACTATAAGAAGCCTGAAGAAAAAACAGCAGCAGCTCCAAGCTGGTCAAGATCTGCTCACAGACAAATGGACTGAAGTCCTGGCAGCCGAGGAATACGGACTCGAGCGCCCAACCAAAGGCTACACAAAGCAAAAGTTGCTACCTCAACTTGAGGAGGAGGTCCTAGAGCCTACACTACCAGCACGGGACGGGGCTGACCGGCCACCTCGTGGCCGAGACAAATCGGCGTATCAAACCGAACACCAGCCCGCACCCCGGCGCCCATACACTACGACCCGGGGCAATACGCAGGACCTGCAAGACATACTAGAAAACAAAGCAGGACACACAAGATCGATCTACGGATCGCGGGGACGCGCCACAACGTGTGATGATGACCGTCATGCCGGATATACTAACAACAAGTTCGGCCGGGCCGAACACAACAGACCTAACTTATTCGAACTGCGTTGTGACATAGCCCAGCATAGAGGTGTCGCACACCCCCTCTGCTTCACTGATGAAGTAATGGATCATGAATTCTCGGAAGGGTTTAAACCTGTAAACATTGAACCATACGATGGCACAACAGACCCCGCGGTATGGATTAAAGATTTCCTCTCCACATTCACATGGCCCGCGGTGAGGATCTACATGCCATCAAGTATCTTCCACTTAAGCTTAAAGGACCGGCCCGACATTGGCTGAATAGCCTGCTGGCAAGCTCCATTGGCAGTTGGGAAAACCTGGAGGACGCATTCCTTGACAACTTCCAGGGCACTTACGTGCGACCACCGGATGTTGATGACTTAAGTCATATAACCCAACAGCCCGGAGAGTCAGCGAGGAAATTCTGGACTCGGTTCCTAACTAAAAAAACCAAATCGTCGACTGTCCGGATGGCGAAGCCCTGGCGGCCTTTAAGCATAACATCCGCGATGAGTGGCTCGCCCGACACCTCGGCCAAGAAAAGCCAAAGTCCATAGCATCCCTCACGATACTCATGACACGCTTTTGCGGGGGCGAGGACAGCTGGCTGGCTCGCAGTAGCACCACGCCAAGAAACTCCGGCACTTCAGATATCCGCGACAGCAACGGCAAGCCACAGCGCAACAGACATAAACGTCGAAACAATGGCGACAACACTGAAGACACGTCAGTCAATGCCGGATTTAGCAGCTCCAAGTCCGGTCAGTGGAAAAAGCCATTCAAAAGAAACAATCCAGGATCGTCCAGTTTTGACCGCATCCTTGACCACTTGTGTCAAATTCACGGCACCCCTGATAAACCACCAACCACACTAATAGAGACTGCTGGGTGTTCAAACAGGCCGGCAAGTTGAATGCCGAAAACAAGGACAAGGGGCTGCATAGCGAGGATGACGAGGAGCCCCGACGGCCGAACACAGGGGGACAAAAGAAATTTCCTCCCCAAGTGAAAACGGTAAATATGATCTATGCCACCCACATTCCCAAGCGGGAACGAAAGCGTGCACTATGTGACGTCTATGCGATGGAGCCAGTCGCCCCAAAGTTCAACCCATGGTCATCCTGCCCGATCACTTTTGATCGTAGAGATCATCCTACCATTATCCGTCATGGCGGTTCAGCCGCATTAGTCCTCGACCCAATCATTGACGGATTCCACCTCACCCGAGTCCTTATGGACGGTGGCAGCATCCTGAACCTGTCGGATCGTGGGTTCCGGCAAACCCTTGAGGTTCGAACTCTGGGGTGCGCGTGGAGATCTCACCTCTACCAACTCGCGTATCGTCACCTCGCAAAGGATCTAGGCTACCCGATGAACAACACAAGAGACGCAAGGTTTATACTAGTTCGGGCCACCATTGTGGTGTAATACCCTACTCTAGTTTGTGGTGTGGTGGATTTCCTCTGGGGCTGATGATGAACAGTACAAGGGAAGAACATCCTCACGAGGGGTGTTCTTGTGGTGGTGTTGTCCCTTTCGAGGGATTGATTCTCCCCCTATGCTTTGGTGGCTAGTCCTATTTATAGAGCGAGGCCCCAACCCTCTTCCCAAATATTGAGCGGGAAGGGCGCCAACAATTGGCCATTTTGAAGGGAACATCTAGTACACTTATCCTGACTTAAAGTCGGTCCTCGCCTGTCAAAGGCTCTGATGATGACGCCGTCCTGGGCTCCATGATGACCTCCTTCCGACCGTTCCTCTGGTCTTGGTCTTGTTGCACCGAAATGGTTGCCTTTGCCTGATGCCTTGGCCTGTGCTTGCTCCCTTTGCACCAAAGGGGAAATATGGACACTGCGCAGGCCGGCGCCCGCCTGGCGCCCGCCTGGCCTCCATCATCATGGCTTCCGTCACGGGCACCTCGTGAGGTACCCCGCCGTGATCTCTCCACCTCCTCACGAGCCAGCCTGATGAGGCTACTCCTGAGGAAGCTTCATGTCGTCCACCCCGCGAGGCTTGGCCCCTCGCGAGGGTCTTGAGCTTGAGTTGATGAAGATGGGCCGTGTTGGGCCACTGCTTGAGCCACGCCGCAGGCCACAGGCAGGCAAGTCTGGGTACCCCCGTTCCCAGAACACCGACAGAACCTGCTTTATCAGGACACAGTGTGTAAAATGGGCATCGATCCCTCAAGGATCAAACCCACCAAAACCACCTTTAAAGGTGTAATCCCAGGTGTACAGGCCTATTGTACGGGCTCAATAACACTGGAAGTGGTCTTCGGATCTCCGGATAACTTCCGGAGCGAGGAGTTAATCTTTGATACCGTCCCTTTCCGTAGTGGCTATCATGCACTACTTGGACAAACCGCATTTTCTCGATTCAATGTGGTACCACACTATGCATACCTCAAGCTCAAGATGCCAGGACCTCGCGGGGTTATAACAGTCAATGGAAACACAGACCGCTCTCTCCGGACGGAGGAGCACATTGCAGCCCTCGCAGCAGAGGTACAAAGCAGCCTTCTTCGGTAGACCGTCAACTCGGTGATAAAAACCCCGGACACCGTTAAGCGATTCCAGAGTACTCTGCAACAGGTTCATCTGGCACGCCTAGAGCTCGACTAGCAATTTGGCCTCCGTCCTAGTCCCATCTAGACGGCATTCGTGCCGCGCGTACACAACTACGCACTCAAAATACCATGGGCATAGACGGAGGCACGGCGATGATGCGGTCCACAGTGCGGCTCAACCGTCACGAGACCCGCATACCTTTATCATCTTCTTTCTTTTTTAGGACCCTACTTTCGGGCAGACCCTTCAGAGAGTCTGATCATCAGACTCACCATGGGAAGGAAAACTAAGGAGGCAAGAGGCTTTGCACACAAGGGAATACCCAGGTGGTCTCTGTTAATGATCGTTATACCTGTTTTACATACCCACACGCAGCCTGCCCTTGGATAGGACATGTCAAATAGTCCTAGTTTTTGCTTATCGCATTACTTGTACACATACGCTTTAACGTATTATTTTAAATAAACAACGGGAAACAATATACAACATCAACTTATTATTACTTTCTTTGTATTTTCCTTGACTGTTTATTTAATATGGCACTTTCGACAGCGCGGCACCCCGAACTTATAGCATTATATGCATCAGCTCCGAATCATGTCTTGGGTCAATAGTTGGGTTTGCCCGGCTCCCTTGTTTTGGTACCTTACGTTCCATTATATTGGCTAAGGTAGCGCAGGGAGAACTACTACGATTGTGTCCCGGTTCTTCTGGACGAGCACCTCAGTAGAGAAAGCCGAAAACTGACTATCATGATGCGGCGAGAGCTGGTCGCTGTTTGAGAGGTCTTAAATCCTTAAAGATTTTTTCCGCTTCAAGCGAGGAATCGGCCTTGTCCGATTTAGGCGTGTATAGCACCCCAAGTTCGGCTTTCCGAACACTAGGGGCTTCGTCGAAGTTTAAAATTGTAGACTTCTATGGCTAAGTGAGAGTGATAAATCCGAATAATCCGATTGCCTTGCTCCCTGCGCTAAACACCTCCTTAAAGGACCAACAATTTTGATAAAGAGTGTTTCGGTTTTCCACGAACACCCCAGTACTAGTTACATGGGGGCAAAAGCCGACGACTGGCCAACTTTCAGAATTTTATAAACGGTCGCACAGAAGGTAATATTTTAAATCAAAAAGCGTTGTATAGCGCACACGAACTTGTTTTCATATTACAAGACGACATGAGTACATTCACTCAAAAATTACATCCATGGTACATTCATCGGCCACGAGGCGGGCGCCTTTCATAACACCGTCATAATACTTCTCGAGGTAACGATGCGCCTTGCCCTCCGGTGGTCCATCCTTCCCAGCTTCTCGGCATCCATTTTGGCCCAATGCATTTTCGTGCGGGCAAAGGCTCAACGGGCACCCTCAAAACAGACAGAGTGCTTAATAACTTCCAGCCGCAGACAAGCGTTTACCATCCGCTTTATAAGGCCGAAGTAGCTGCCGGGCAGGGGCTCGGCAGGCCACAGCCGGACTATGAAGTCCTTCATGGCTAGTTCGGCCGCCTTGTGGAGTTCGACCAATTGCTTCAGTTGGTCACTCAAGGGCATTGGGTGTTCAGCCCCAGCATACTGGGACCAGAACAACTTTTCCGTAGAGCTCCCCTCTTCGGCATGATAGAACTCCGTGGCATCCGATATGCTGCATGGCAGATCTACGAATGCCCCTGGAGAGCTCTGAATTCGGGTAAGTAAAAGAAATGTCTCCTCCACATGCTTGCTTTGCATAACGAATGCCTTACCTGCCGCTATCTTTCTGGCCGCCTGGATCTCCTGGAGGGCCTTTTGGGCTTCGGCCTTGGCGTCTTTCGCGCTCTGGAGGGCCTTCGCAAGCTTAGACTCTTGCGTCTTGAAGTCATGCTCCAAGGACTCGAACTTCTTGCCGAAGTCCTGGAGCTCTTGATGTACCTCGCCTACCCGAGCATCTTGTTTTTCACGCGTGGTGCGCTCCTTGGCCGCATTTTCTTCGGCCTCGGATAGCGCTTTCTTTAGGGCCGCCACTTCGGTCGTGGCCCCTATTAAAAATCATGATGCTTTTGCTAGCATCACCAATTTTTCTCCCTTTATATGACACACGGACGGGGTATCACTTACCTTCGTCCTCTTCGAGCTGCCTCTTTGCGAGGCTGAGCTCTTCCTCGACCTGCTTCGGGTCCCGCTTGAGTCCGACGACCTCCGCGGTATGGGCGGCAGTGGCCAGCAGCAACGCCTGCTTATTCATTTAGACATTTACTGTTAGACTCCTGCGGATACAAGTTGACCCTCCGTTTGGCTTTTCTTTCCGAACACCAAACAGAGTATCAGGGGCTACTATCTATTGGGTGATATTTTCTTACACTTTTGATTACTTACCTCAAAGCCTGTTAGGAGGGTGGTGTAGGCTTTGGTCAATCCGCTTTTGGCGGACCGAACCTTTTCAATCACCATACTCATAAGAGTACGGTGCTCTTCGTCAATGGAAGCGCCGCGAAGCGCTTCCAACAAATTATCCGACGCCTCCGGTTGGATGGAGGTCATCGGCACGACCGGCTCGCCCTCCTTAGCGAGGGGCTGCCTACTTGAATCCGGAACCTCTAAAGGTTCCGGCACAGTATCTAGCTGGGAGCCAGACTTGCGGCGGCTCCCGTCAGCATAATCCATGGGGATCTTACCCCCCATGAGCCCGGCGTCTGGGATTTCGCCTTGGGGCGTCTCCAGAACCGTCGCCCCCTGTTCCAGTATCCTTTGGGAAAATGATACGTCTCCGTCGTATCTATAACTTTTTATTGTTCCATGCCAATATTCTTCAACTTTCATATACTTTTGGCAACTTTTTATACTATTTATTGGGACTAACATATTGATCCAGTGCAAGTTCCTATTTGTTGCATGTTTTATGTTTTGCAGAAAACCAATATCAAATGGAATCCAAACGGGATAAAAACGTACAGAGATTTTTTTGGAATATTTATGATTTTTGGGAAGTAAAATCAACGCGAAACAGTGTCCGGGGTGGCCACGAGACAGGGGGGCGTGCCCTCCCCCCTGGGCACGGCCTAGGCTCTCGTGGGCCACCTATAAGGCGGTTGATGCTCTTCTTTTGGCGGAAGAAAGCTAATTTAATGAGAAAGATCTGGGCTAAAGATTCACCCCAATCGGAGTTACGCATCTCCGGATATTTAAGAAACGATGAAGGGGTAGAATCTAGGAACGCAGAAACAGAGATATAGATCCAATATCGGAGGGGCTCTCGCCCCTCCCACGCCATGGGAGCCAAGGACCAGAGGGTAAACCCTTCTCCCATCTAGGGAGAAGGTCAAAGAAGAAGAAGAAGAAGGGGGTCTCTCTCCCCCTTGCTTCCGGTAGTGCCGGAACGCTGCCGGGGGCCATCATCATCACCACGATCTTCACCAACACCGCCGCCATCTTCACCAACATCTCCACCAACTCTTCCTCCCTCTATGCAGCGGTGTAACCTCTCCATTACCTGCTGTAATCTCTACTTAAACATGGTGCTCAACGCTATATATTATTCCCCAATGATGTATGGCTATCTTATGATGTTTGAGTAGATCCGTTTTGTCCTATGGGTTAATTGATGATCGTGATTGGTTTGAGTTGCATGTTTTATTATTGTTAATGTCCTATTGTGCCCTCCGTGTCGCACAAGCGTGAGGGATTCCCACTGTAGGGTTTGCAATGTGTTTATGATTTGCTTATGGTGGGTTGCGTGAGTGACTAAAACACAAACCCGAGTAAGTAGGTTGTTTGCGTATGGGATAAAAGGGGACTTGATACTTTAATGCTATGGTTGGGTTTTACCTTAATGAATCTTTAGTAGTTGTGGACGCTTGCTAGAGTTCCAATCATAAGTGCATATGATCCAAGTAGAGAAAGTATGTTAGCTTATGCCTCTCCCTCAAATAGAATTGCAACAATGATTACCGGTCTAGTTATCGATTGCCTTGGACAAATAACTTTCTCATAACAAAAAGCTCTCTACTAATATTTACTTTATTGCATCTTTATCTAAATAGCCCCTAGTTTATGTTTACGTGCTCTTTATTATCTCGCAAACCTATCCTATCACACCTACAAAGTACTTCTAGTTTCATACTTGTTCTAGGTAAAGCGAACGTCAAGCGTGCGTAGAGTTGTATCGGTGGTCGATAGAACTTGAGGGAATATTTATTCTACCTTTAGCTCCTCGTTGGGTTCGACACTCTTACTTACTGAAAACTGTTGCGATCCCGTATACTTGCGGGTTATCAGACAACACCTCGGTGTCGTCCGTGGGCCGTGGGGAGGTGGCCATCGGGAGTGAATCACTATTCATCTTCGATTCACTCAGGGACCCATCCCAAGAGGATACCTCAAGATGGGACCCTGCTGGACTACATATGCATGTTCGGCGTTATAACAAACAACGAAGCTAAAACACATTAAAAAGTACTATAGAGTACGGATGCTTACTATTTCGCCAGGGGCTGGCCCCTGGGCAGCCACTCCTCCTCGTTGTAGGCGGCCATGGTGGAGTAGTCCGGAAGGGATGTCTTTCCCCTCTTCGGCGTCCTAGCCACCCCCTGTGGGGCGGCTTTTCTCTTCTTCTCCTTCCCATCTCCACGGGAGGAATCTGCCTCGATGTCCTCGGACAACGAGTCTATCACGGCCCTACGCCGGGGACCTTTTCTAGTCCATGTGGCCGCCTTCTTGGACCCTTCGGCCTCCCCAGATGCGGCGGTCTTCCTTCTCTTTTCCTCCCTGGTCGGGGGAGGCATTTCCTCTCCCTCCCCCTCGTCTTCGAACGAGGCATATGATGTGGCCTTGCGCCGGAGACCTTTCCTGGTCCCTGTGGCCTTCTTTTCGGCCTTCTTCTTCGGCACCTTGTAAGGCGTCGGAACCAGCATCTCCGTCAGGAGTGCGGTGGCTGTATCTTCAGGTAGCGGAGCCGGACAGTCGATCCGCTCCGCTACCGCCACATATTCCTGTTTTGTCAGCATGGTGGCTTAAAATCCTCCCACAAATATACTGGGAAAGGCACGTTTTGTGATATTGAGAGAGCTTACCGGATTGGCAGGGCGCTTTGCGCTGAGTCCGCGGTCCTCGGAAGTGGGAGGAGGTACTTCGGCGGCCTTGAACAGCCCCTTCCAGACGTCTTTGTGTGTCGTGTCGAAGAGCTCTGGCAGCGTCTGGTGTTCGGCCGGGTCGAACTCCCACATATTGAACGCCCGTCTTTGACACGGGAGAATCCGGCGGAAGAGCGTGACCTGGACCACATTGACAAGCTTGATCTTCTTATCTATCATATTTTTGATGCAATTCTGGAGTCCGGTCAGCTCCGCAGGTATGCCCCAGGCCAGGCCCTTCTTTTCCCAGGAGGTGAGCCACATGGGGATGCCGGATCGGAATTCAGGGGCCGCTGCCCAGTCGGTGTCACGCGGCTCAGTGATGTAGAACCACCCCAATTGCCACCCCTTCATGGTCTCCAAGAAGGAGCCTTCGAGCCAGGTAACGTTGGGCATCTTGCCCACCATGGCACCTCTGCACTCTGCTTGCTGGCCGCTCACTATCTTCGGCTTTACATTGAAGATTTATAGCCATAGGCCGGAGTGGGGCTTGATGAGGAGGAAGGCCTCGCACACGACGATAAACACCGAGATGTTGAGGACGAAATTTGGGGCTAGATCATGAAAATCTAGCCCATAATAAAACATGAGCCCGCGGACAAATGGGTGAAGTGGAAATCCCAGTCCGTGGACGAAATGAGAGAGGAACACTACTCTCTCCCGAGATTTTGGAGTGGGGGTGACCTGCCCCTTCGCCGGAAGCCTATGCGCGATGTTCGTGGCCAGGTACCCGGCCTCCCGAAGCTTGGTAATGTCCTCCTCTGTAATGGAGGAGGCCATACACTTGCTTCCCGCTCCGGACATGTTGCGAATGGTCTTACGGAGAAGGTGAGAACTTGGGCGCTGGGGCTCAAGGGTGTGAGAATGGATGAGTAAAGGAGGAAGAAGGCGTGGGTGAACACGGGGGATCCTTATCTCTTTATAAAGGCGGTAGAAACTGTGCGCCTCCCCACTTGCCTATTAAAATCGCTTATTTTCCAGAGTGCCACACGGTTGGGTTACCCATGCCCGTATTGATGAGAATCTCGCGATAAGGGGACACGATCTCTACTTCGACCTTGCAAAATGTGCGGTGGCTGGTTGAGAAGAAAAGAGTTCGAATAATGACCGGGTCGTGGTGTGATGTCATGTTGTGTAAAGTTGCCAGCGGATTTGATTCGTGGAATATTGTTCTCTCTACGGTGGTATGTGGAATTTATTTTACAGAGTCGGACACGATCCTTGTGTTCAAAATTTTCCTTGGAGTATTCGGAGATGGAACCCTCTTTGCAATGCCAAAGACAAACTGCGCGCCGGACTCATCGTCATTGAAGCCTGGTTCAGGGGATACTGAGGGAGTCCTGGATTAGGGGGTATCCGGACAGCCGGACTATATACTTTGGCCGGACTGTTGGACTATGAAGATACAAGATTGAAGACTTTGTCCCGTGTCCGGATGGGACTCTCCTTTGCGTGGAAGGCAAGCTTGGTGATTCAGATGTTAGATCTCCTTCTCTGTAACCGACTCTGTGTAACCCTAGCCCCCTCTGGTGTCTATATAAACCAGAGGGTTTAGTCCGTAGGACAAGAACAACAATCATAATCATAGGCTAGCTTCTAGGGTTTAGCCTCTACGATCTCATGGTAGATCAACTCTCGTAATACTCATATCATCAAGATCAATCAAGCAGGAAGTAGGGTATTACCTCCATCGAGAGGGCCCGAACCTGGGTAAACATCGTGTCCCCAGCCTCTTGTTACCATTAGCCTTAGACGCATAGTTCGGGACCCCCTACCCGAGATCCACCGGTTTTGACGCCGACACCCATATTGTCATCAATCCACCAAAAGGGGGGGTTGTAAGGGCATATTTCTCCCTATGCGGTTTTGGTGATTGATGACAATGCTTTTGCGGACTAATCGTGTGCATTGAGCTTTTCAGAGATCTCATGTCTAGGCACAGGACGATTCGGTGCCCCTAAGAGCCTATCAAAGACGACGGTTTTCTACTTTTTTTTCGGTGGAGTTGAGTCATAGGAAAGCCATACTATTAAGAGAGGGTCCGCTTTGGAAAGGTTAGGGTGGAATCAACACATACACATCTGTTCCTTTGCACCACCCTTCCTTCGCTTCATTGGAGCACCGGTCATTTACCCTTGTCTATGAGAAGATGAAGGCCTCCAAAGTGCTATAGTTCTGTGGCGTGCAATACTACTGCTCAAGGGAGCAGTAGTACCGCAGCTACCCATGATAGTACCACCAAGGTACACGGTAGTACCGCACTGCATGGTAGTACCGCTCTTGTCGAGCGGTAGTACCGTGGCCTCTGGCGTAGAACGCTAGCACGCACGGAAGTAGGTGCGGAAGTCATTTTTTACTTCCGCGCCCTATGCGGTAGTACCGCTCCCTGGGAACGCTAGGACCATGCCAGATTTTCGCACTGACCGGAACTCAGCGGAAGTGGCCGCGGATGTAGTTTTATTAGTCTGTGCCTCCCCAGCCCAGTTGAACCCTGATTTGCCGTAGTACCTCAAGGGCGCGCGGTAGAACCGCTCCGGCGGTTCACCCGCTCGTTGCTATACGCAACAGGGCATCATCTGGTCTCTGCCGCGCGAGCGGTAGTACTGCACGGCCCAGCGGTAGTACCGCAAGCTCCTGCGGTAGTGTCGTGAGCTTGTGCGGTAGTACCACATGTCACGGGTTGAATAAGTGGGTAACGGTCGGATCCTTCTCCCCGTTATATAAAGGAGGTCTTCTTCCCCAAGTTGACTATCTCTTCCCTCCCCAAGCTCTATTTTCGCTCGATCTCTCTCCCTAGCCAGTCAAGCTTGTTGATTTTCTAGGGATTGGTTGAGAAGGCCCCGATCTACACTTCCAACAAGAGAAATTGTATTCCCCCACTAATCCCTTGCGGATCTTGTTACTCTTGGGTGTTTGAGCACCCTAGACGGTTGAGGTCACCTCGGAGCCATATTCCATTGTGGTGAAGCTTCATGGTGTCGTTGGGAGCCTCCAATTAGGTTGTGGAGATAGCCCCAACCTTGTTTGTAAAGGTTCGGTCGCCGCCTTCAAGGGCGCCAATAGTGGAATCATGGCATCTCGCATTGTGTGAGGGCGTGAGGAGAATACGGTGGCCCTAGTGGCATATTGGGGAGCATTGTGCCTCCACACCGCTCCAACAGAGACGTACTTCCTCTCAAAGGGAAGGAACTTCGGTAACACATCCTCGTCTCCACCGGCTCCACACTTGATTATCTCTCACCTTTACTTGTGCAAGCATATATTGTATTGTATCCTTTGCTTGCTTGTGTGCTTGTTATTGTTGCATCATATAGGTTGTTCACCTAGTTGCACATCTAGACAACCTAATTTGATGCTAAGTTTAATTTGGTCAAGAAAGGCTAAAAGTTGTTAGTTGCCTATTCACCCCCCTCCCCTCTAGTCAACCATATCGATCCTTTCAGCGTATCATATCATAGGGTTTGGATGCACCGGCGAAGTTTGCACCACAACTCAAGGTGAGAAGGGGCAATGCACAGTATCGAAGAGGCTAGCAAAAGTGGAAGGGTGAGAATGCGTATAATCCATGGACTCAACATTAGTCATAAAGAACTCACATACCTATTGCAAAAGTTTATTAGCCCTTGAAGCAAAGTACTACTATGCATGCTCCTAGGGGGATAGATTGGTAGGAAAAGACCATCGCTCATACCTGACCGCCACTCATAAGGAAGACATTCAATAATAAGTCATGTGCCAATTTCATCGCATAAAGAAAGACCATAGGTGCATGCTTCGGGAATCATGAACCTTAACACAAATATTTGTACTAAATCACAACTCTAACTAGCATGACTGTAATATCACCATCTTTATATCTCAAAAAATGCAAGGAATCAAACTTCTCATATATTCAATGATCTTCATGAAAGTTTTTAGTATATCCCTCTTGAATACCCATCATACTAGGAGTAAATTCATAACCCAAGCAAATTGTCATACTATTTAAAAGAATCTCAAAATAATATAAGTGAAGCATGAGAGTTCATCATTTCTTTAAAATATAACCACCACCGTGCTCTAAAAAATATAAGTGAAGCTCAAAGAGTATTCTGATGAATTCACGAATAATGTGTGTCCCTCTCAAAAAGGTGTGTCCAGTAAGGATGATTGTGGTAAACTAAAAGGCAAATAAAGCAAAGACTCATAAAATACACGACGCTCCAAGCAAAACTCATATCATGTAGTGAATAAAAATATAGCCCCAAGTGATTACCGATGGATCGTAGACAAAAGAGGGGATGCCATATGGGGCATCCCCAAGCTTAGACACTTGGTTCTCCTTGAATATTACCTTGGGGTGCCTCTGGCATACCCAAGCTTAGGCTCTTGCCACTCCTTGTTCCTTAGTCCATCGAAACTTCACAACACAAAACTCAACAAAAAACTCGTGAGATCCATTAGTATAATGAAACAAATCACCACTTTAGGTATTGTTGTAAACCTATTCCAATTTCATATTAGCATTATATATATTGTATTCCAACTTCACCTTGGTTCATACCCCCCCCCCTCGATATTTCCCATAGATTCATCAAAACAAGAGAACAACTTAATGAGAACAGAATCTGTCAAAAACAGAACAGTTATAATAACCTAAATATTGCTCATACTTCTCTAACTCTAAAAATTCTGAAATATTAGGACGACATGGTCAATTTGTATATCAATCTTGTATAAAACATTTAGAGCAAAAACACGTTTCTGTGAATTTACAAAATTCCAGAACTGAGCACAAAAGTTTCTGCTTTTTCACATAATCAAGTCAACTATCTTCCAAATCATTCCAAAGGTCTTACTTGGCACAAACACTAATTGAAACATAAAAAACTCGATAATAACAGTAGTATAATTGTGTAATTGTAGAAAACCAAAAGGAAAAACAATAAAAACAGAACATCGGGTTGCCTCCCAACAAGTGTTATTGTTTTACGCCCTTATCTAGGCATATTGCATAGATCTAGGTATTGTCATCTTTGGTATTCAATCCATATGTGGCCCTTATAATAGATTCTTATGGAAAATTAATTTTATTTCTTGGAAAGTGTTCCATGCCCTTCCTTAATGGAAATTGAAATCTAATTTTCCTTCTTTCATATCAGTAATTGCGCCAATCGTTCTATGGAAAGGTCTACCAAGAATTATAGGGCATGTAGGATTGCAATCTATACCTACTATTAAAGGGATTAATGCTTCTTCCTCTGTAAATTTGGTCCATCAAAAGTGAATTCCGTTCGTCTGTCGTTAGACTTTTTGTTTCCTCCGAATGTAAATTTTGTGGTCGCTTCGATCTTACACGCCCAGCGCGTACGCACAGTGGGCTTCTCGGCCCAACTTGGCGCTGTGGCCCAAGAAAGCAAGCCCACATAAGGCAAGGCTAAAATATTTGCTTTTGTAGGGAATTGAACTTGCAACCTCCCTATCACAGGTCCATTGTTGCAACCAATTGAGCTATACCAGTGTTTAGTATAGGAAAAATTGTTTTGTCTATTAAATAGTCCAGCCTCGCCTTTTTTGTCCAATCCTCTCAATTTATATACGTCTTTGAGCTCCGATGTAGCAAGGAGATATCTCAGGAATAAATAAACAAAGGAAGGAAAGAGGATGACATGCATGGAAATAAAGGAAGGAAATAAGAGGACGGCATGCATAGAAAGAAAGGAAGGAAGGAAATAAGATGCCGACATGTGAGAGAAATAAGGAAAGAAAGGAATTGAGTTCTTTTCATAGAAAGTAAGAAAAGAAGTGAAAGCAATCCAAATGAAGGAGCAGTAAGCAATTAAGGAATAAGATGATTTCAACCGACGTACAGAGAAATAAGGAAGGAGGGGCAGCCTTTCTAATCCTCAATTTCACAGACAAAATAATAATGATCAGCTTTAATTCTATGCATGTGGTGTGATTATTTTTTTAGACAACCTCGCCAAGCTTTATTCAGATACCAAAATGTTTACAGGTAAAAAATGCAGATCCCTGGGTTGGCCCAACCAAACATGGCATCCAAACCTGAGATTTAAAGCATACTTAGCGAGATTGTGAGCCTCGAAATTCGAGCTCCTATACTCATGAGCTATATTACAAGAATTAAAAGAACTAGATTGATTTACAATTTCATGAATAATATCCCCGTACTCCGACTTCGAGTTCTTCCCAATATCAATGACCATCGTCTTGCAATCTGATGCAATGTGAATTCGGTTGATATATAAATCATGTACCAGTGCTTGACCTTCTCGGATCGCCAAAGCCTCCAAAGTAGATACTTCAGATATAAACTTTACCATTAAAGCGGATGCTCCCAGGAACTTGCCATCCTTATCATGACACACAGCCGCAGCCGCGCCAAAAGATTCGTCTGTTGCTACAGACGCGTCCATATTTATCTTTATGTAGCCCTTTGGAGGAGGCAGCCACGCCGTCGATCTTGCCACCTTCCTCGCCCGAGCTAGTGTTCCCTTCTCCAACATCTGGATGTCTCTCAGAAAAGTATTGACGAAAGAGTTAGTCGCAAATGGGCTCTCAAAAATGTCTTCATGAACTGCTCTTCGTCGTGCTCGCCAAAATGCCAACAAGGTTACTACCACTCAGATAAAATCCTCATGTGATAACGCATCATGGATCGTGAACAACCAGTTTTTGGTGGTTGTGTATAATGCATGGGGTTATAGGCCTACATAACAGTCCAGCAGATATTGCTTACGAGCTCCAACTTCAGAATGTACGTGCGATTATGGGATGTCTTATGTCATGAATGTTTTCTTTCAATTTGGTTACAAACACCCCTGACAATAGCTGAATTGGTGAAAAAGATTGGTGGCCTGTGTTTCACTTTTGGACATCCATATGAGCATCTTGATTCTGCTTTAGCTTATCAGCTCACAACGCATGGGTTAGTGTTTGTGTGATTATTCAAGTTGCGACCGTGTGTTACATTAGGATCAAATAGCTAACAAAACGTTAAATAATCAGAGGTGGACTCTACTATGATTTTTTAAGTTGTCACTGTATATGTGATAAAATTTGTACTGTATTCAGTATGATGCCCCTTACTCATATTCATATTTCTAATTTCACTGCTAAAATGGATTTTGCTGTTAACCGTGTAGTTCTTTCTAAAGAATACTTCTATTTTTTTCCACCACCACTCTGAATATATTGGTGTACTAAATAATATGTGTCTCAATCCCAAACTTTCTATCTCAGTGTTAACAGCTAATCAAAGTTTTGCTAGCTTCAAAATATTTCTTAATATAGCCAAAATTTAGCTAGCATAGGCCACATAATTTGGCTTGTTAATTGCAACAAACTATTAGGTAGATATTTATCAGTTTACATGTATTCTGTTTTTAGGAGAGTGTGGGAAAAAATCTATTGCGACAAGAGGGGCTTGCGAAAGCAGCGTGCGACGGTGTGATACCAACCTCACCGTGTTGAATTTTATCACGTTTGTTGTGAATAGGTGGACAATATGACCATGGTGGCAAAGAGAGTAGTAAGACGGGTGGGTCGCTTGGAGAATGCGAGGATTTGCTTCCCCCGTCGCAATGCACAGGCCTATGTGCTATCTATATCAAGCATAATAAAATCTACAGGCACATAATTCCTATTTGCAACAATAATAACATCATTAATTCTTCCCGTAGGTTTCTTAATAGTAGAATCCGTTAAGTGTAGATTTAAAGAACAATCATCAAGTTTATGGAAACCTAGCACATCACATAAAGGTTTTGGAATAGTAGAAATGCTAGCACCCAAATCACATAAAGCATAGCACTCATAATATTTAATCTTCATTTTAATAGTAGTTTCCCATCCATCATAAAGCTTTCTAGGGTTTGACACTTCCAACTCAAGTTTTTCTTCAAAATATTTCATCATGCCATCAACAATATGTTTAGTAAAAGCCTTATTTTGATTATAAGCATGAGGTGAATTAAGCATGGATTGCAACAAGGAAGTACACTCGGTCAAATAATAATTATCATAATTAAAGTCCTTGAAATCCAAAAGAGTGGGCTCATCACTAGTTAAAGTTTTGACCTCGCCAAACCCACTTCTATAAAAAAATATTAAGATCATCACCCTCCAAATTATTGGGACGCCTTCTAGATAAAGTTTACTCCTCTCCAGTCCCTTCTTCACCAAGTTTTATATTAGAAAATAAAGATTCAATAAGAGTCACACCAATCACTTTAAGATCTTCATCATGATTTTCAAAACTAGAAGAACATGCTTTTTCTAGCCATTTTCCCTTAGCTCCCATTCTAGCAATTCTATCCATACTTTCATTAATAGAAATTTGAATAGATTTCAGGGACTCATTAATATCAAGCTTGGGTGGCGTAGTTCTAATCTCAATGGAATCAATATCATGAGAAATTCTATAAATGTTTTTAGCCATATCATCAAACTTAAGCAATTTTTCTTCTACCATGGCATTGAAAATCTTTTGAGAGTTAATGAAATCTTTAATATTATTCTCAAGATCATAGGGTATCTTATTATAATTTCCATAATAATTTTTGTAGGAATTACCATAATTATTAGAGGGATTACTAGGAAACGGCCTTGGATTAAAATTACCTCTATACGTGTTATTACCAAAATTGTTCCTACCAACAAAATTCACATTCATAGATTCATTATTATTCTCAATCAAATTATATAAAGGCATATCATTGGGATCAATAGGACCACTCTTGCTAGCAATCAATTTCATAAGTTCATCCACTTTCCACTCAAAGTATTAATTTTTTCAATAGCATGCACTTTTTTTATTAGTAGAAGATCTTTCAGTATGCCATTGAGAGTAATTTGCCATAATATTTTCTAGGAGTTTAGTAGCTTCCCCTAATGTGATTTCCATAAAAGTACCACCCACGGCGGAATCTAAAAGATTTCTAGATGCAAAATTCAATCCAGCATAAAACTTTTGTATGGTCATCCATAAACTTAAACCATGTGTAGGGAAATTTCTTAGCATTAACTTCATCCTCTCCCATGATTGTGCAACATGTTCATGATCAATTTGTTTCAAATTCATTATATCATTCCTAAGAGATATGATCTTAGCGAGAGGAAAATACTTGGAAATAAAAGCATCCTTGCACTTATTCTAGGAATCAATACTATTTTTAGGCAAGGAAGAAAACCAAGTTTTAGCACGATCTCGTAGTGAGAAAATAAATAATTTCAATTTGACAATATCATTATCCACATCTTTTTTCTTTTGCATATCACATAATTCAACGAAAGTATTTATGTGGGTCGCGACATCTTCATTAGGACTACAAGGAAATTGTTCTTAGATAACAAGGTTCAACAAAAGCAGCATTAATTTCATAAGATTCTGCACTAGTGGCGGGTGCAATCGAAGTACTAATAAAATCATTATTATTAGTGTTGGAAAAATCACACAACTTAGTGGCAAAGCAAGCAAACGAGAAGCAAACGAAAAAGACAAACGGAAAGAAGGCAAATATTTTTGTGTTTTCCGAAAACGTTTTAGAAGTGGCGGAGAGGAAAATGAGAGGCAAATGGAAAACAAAGCAAATGCAAGCGATGAGAGTTTATGATAGTTACTTGGTAGGCTTGATGTAGATCCTCCCCGGCAACGGCGCCAAAAAATCTTCCTCCTAATTCTTGAGCCTACGTTGGTTTTTTCCCTTGAAGAGGAAAGGGTGATGCAGCAAAGTAGAGATAAGTATTTTACTCAGTTAAGAACCAAGGTATCAATCCACTAGGAGGAACACACAAGTCTCTAATGATAGCACCTACACAAACAAACAAATACTTGCACCCAACGCGATAAAGGGGTTGTCAATCCCTTCACGGTTACTTGCAAGGATGAGATCTGATAGTGATATATATTGAAGATAAGTAAAAGTGCAAAATAATATAAAGGTAAATAAATTACAACAAGGTATTTTGAGGTTTTTAGTTTTGTAGATCTGAAAATAATATGATAAAAGATAGACCCGGGGGCCATAGTTTTCACTAGAGGCTTCTCTCTTGAATGAAAGCATACGGTGGGTAAACAAATTACTGTTGAGCAATTCATAGAAAAGCGAATGATTATGAAGATATCCAAGGAAATAATCATGTATATAGGCATCACGTCCGAGACAAGTAGATCGACTCCTGCCTGCATATACTACTATTACTCCACACATCGACCGCTATCTAGCATGCATCTAGTGTATTAAGTTAACAAGAACGAAGTAAAGCCTTAAGCAAGATGCAATGATGTAGAGGGATAGATCCAATCAATACGAATAAACCCCATATTTTTGTCCTTAATGGCAACAGTACAATACGTGTCATGTCCCCTTCTATCACTGGAATTGAGCATCGCAAGATTGAACCCATTACAAAGCACCTCTCCCATTGCAAAAAAGAAATCAATCTAGTTGACCAAACCAAATCAATAGGTTGGAGAGAAATATGAAGCTATATAAATCATGCATAAAAGAGTTCAGAGAAGACTCAAAAAATATTCATAGATAATCTGAACATAAACCCACAATTTATCGAATCTCAACAAAAGCATCGCAAAACAAGATTACATTGAATAGATCTCTAAGAACATCGAGGAGAACATTGTATTGAAGATCAAAGATAGAGAAGAAGCCATCTAGCTACTAGCTATGGACCCATAGGCCCTTGGTAAACTACTCACACATCATCGGAGGGGCAGCAAGGTTGTTGTGGAAGCCCTCCGCAATCGAATCCCCTCCGACAGAGTGCCAGAAAAGGCCCCAAGATGGGATCTCACGAGAACAGAAGCTTGCGGCAGCGGAAAAGTATTTTTGGTGCGCCCTCTGGTCTTCAGGGAATTTGGTTATCTATAGATAAAAAATTAGGGTTGGAAATGCCACGAGGGGCCCACAAGCTTGGAGGCGCACCCTCCGAGCTTGTGGCCACCTCATGGCTCTTCTGGCCTCCTCCCGAAGCTTCCTGGGTGTCTTGTTAGCCAAGAAAACTCATCAAAAAGTTTTGTCCCATTTGAACTCTATTTGGTATTAATTTTCTGTGAAGGCAAAAACAAGGGGGGAAAACAACAACTGGCACTGGGCACTAGGTTAATAATTTAGTCCCAAATAATGATATAAAATAGCATAATAATGCACACCAAAAATCCAAGATGGATAATATAATAGCATGTAAGAATCAAAAATTATAGATACATTGGAGACGTATTAACCACAGACTTATGGGTCCATAGCTAGTAGCTAGATGGCTTCTTTTCTCTCTTTGATCTTCAATACCATGTTCTCCTCGATCTTCTTGGAGTTCTATCCGATGTAATCTTCTTCTGCAGTGTGTTTGTTGGGATCCGATGAATTGTGGGTTTATGATCACATTGTTAATTGAAAGTAATTGAGTATTTTCTAAACTTTATTATGCATGATTTTTATAGCTTTGTGTTTCTATCCTATCTATCCGTTTGGTTTGGCCAACTAGATTGATTTATCTTCAGTGGGAGAGCTGCTTTGCAATGGGTTAAATCTTGTGGTGCTCTATATCCTTGTGATAGAAGGGACAAGACACATATTTTTATTGTTACCATTAAGGGTAAAACGATAGGGGTTTATTCATATTGATTGGGTTTACTTTGTCTACATCATGTCATCTTGCTTAGGGCATTACTCCGCTTTTTATAGACTTAATACCATAGATGCATGTTGGATAGTGGTAGATTGGTGAAGTAATAGTAGTAGATGCAGCCAGGGGTCGGTGTACTTGTCTCGGGCGTGGTGCCTATATACATGATCATTGTCATGAATATGTCATAACTATGCGCTTTTCTATCATTTTCCCAACAGTAATTTGTTTACCCATCGTATGCTTTGTGTTCGAGAGAGAAGCCTCTAGTGAAAACTATGGCCCTCGGGCCTACCTTAATCATATTATAAAAACCTAAATTTCTTTGCTGCAATTCAATTTCTTTTATTTTGTTTGCCAATTTATCTATCTACCTATACAAGATTTGATCCTTGCAAGTAACGAGTTCAAGGGGATTGACAACCCTCTTGCCCATGTTGGGTGCAAGTATTTGCTTTTGTGTTGCAGGTGTTTTTCACGAGGCTTTGCGTGATTCTCCTATTGGTTTGATAAACCTTGGTTCTCACCGAGGGAAATACTTGTCTCTATTGTACTGCATCTCCCCTCCTCTTCGGGGAAAATCCCAACGCATCTCACAAGTAGTAACCGCCCATGTAGAGTACTTCTTGGATAAATCAGGACTAGCCGACATCTAGGATCTATCCGTAGTCATGCAAAAGACAAACTAGATGACCCAACAATTCTGGACATGTTTTTTGTTCACAAAGAATGAATTTCCATATTGCACGGATCAGGAAGCCATAGTGGCATTCTGGCAAAACATTGACGACGAAGGGATTACGAGGGAAGTCTGTCAACAGCGTCTTAGGACTTTGTCGAACCCTCCAACCTAGTGACAAAATATTGCATCATGGAGAACGCATGGACAGCCAATAAATGGCACTAAACCCCTAGTTCGGATTTAACCAAAGCGGAAAAAGGAAGTCTACGGTCATGTGTAACCGACAGTCCAAGTGCAATAACACCGATAAGCTTGATGAGCAGCATTCATGAAAGAGAAACCGGTTGAACAACGTTGGAGCCAAATCGCAACCGGATACTATACTCGATGAGCCATGTGCAATTCGCTCCACCTATTTGGATAAACTGGCCTCCCATAAACTTAATTAGGAACTGGTGGATCCTCAGGCAGGTGGCGAAAGGAGGACTGGAGTTCCTCGACAACCCTAACACCCATATGTTCTGAGGTGTAGCAATCAACCACAAACCAAGGAAAGCACCCACCCGAAGCCAAGGATGCCCTTATGATATATGAAACCCACTGCTTAAGAAATCAACGGAAAAGAGCTCTTCGAGTGATCTGCCATGTTGACTGTATGACAACTTTGAAAACAGATGGTTTGACATTCTAATCACTTTTGATCATCAAGATCAACCGATAGGAGTCCACCGTCGAGGAGTTGCGGCTCTCCTCCTCGACGGTTATCGTTTCTCCAAAGTCCTGATGGATGGAGGCAACAGCCTCAACCTTGTCTATGAGGATACTCTTCAATACATCCAGTTTGATAGATCTCGCATCCAGCCGAGTAGGACCACGTTTAAAGGAATACTCCCCGGAAAGAAGCATGATGCATTGAAAAGGTTGTGCTTGACGTGCGGATTGCCTGATAACTATAGGGTTGAGGGGTTAATTAACCTTCGACATAGTTCCAATCTAGAGTGGCTACCACGCGCTACCCAGACGATCCGCTTTCGCTAAGTTTCATGCTTTTCCCCATTATGCATATATGAAACTAAAGATGTCGGGGCTAAACAATGTGATTACAGTAAAACAGCAACCCTGATCAGTCACTTCAAGCCAAGAATGAGACTACAACTCTAGCCCTCGAGGCTGAATCCGAAGCCTTGGCAGCCGAGGAGTTATCCGAGCTACGGACTACTATTGACAAGGATGATGTTATTCTCGCTAAACGCTCCAATTCAACATCTTTCAAACTAGCGAATGAAATTGTCAAGTTCCAAGTTCATCATGATGACTCGTCTAAAACAACCTCTAATGGAACTAGCACGGATGCCATGCTGGACGAGGCACTCCACGGTTTTCTTCAGGAAAACAGAGACATATTTGCCCAACACCCTTTCGATATGCCAGGCATCCCGAGGAACCTTGCCGGACATAGCCTTAACAACATTGTCGGATTTAAATTAGTCAATCAGGCACTACGAAGGTTCTCTAAACCCAAATGACAAGCCATGGGGGAAGAATTGGCCAAAATGCTAGAAGTCGGATTCAACTAAGAGGTCAAGCACTCAGACTCATTGGCAAACCTGGTTATGGTGCCGAAAAAGGACAAGTCTTGACGCCTCTATGTCGACTTCAAAGACATTAATAAAGCTTGCCCAAGGACCCATTTCCTCTACCTCGGATTGACCCGATCGTCGACGCCATGGCTGTACCCTGTACATGACCTATTATGCTTTCTGGAAGCATACTTGACATACCACCGAATAAAGATGAAGGAATCCGACCAGGAGGGAACTACTTTCATTACCCCCTATGGATTGTTTTGCTTCAACACCATGCCCTTTGGGCTAAAAAAACATTGGCGCTACTTATAGTGAATGATACAAACTTGCCTACACCTACAGATCAATAGGACTGCCGAGGCATATGTGGACAAGTGGTCATGAAGACCAGGCATGCAGACACACTATTTGATGACGTGCGTGAGACATTTAAAAACCTCCATGCATATAACATCAAATTAAATCCAGAAAAAAATGTGTTTTGGGCGTCCCATCTGAAAAGCTTGTCGACTTCATTATCTCTTGACGATGGATTGAAGCAAACCCTGACAAGATCAGTAGGTACCACCCCTTTATCGGCTGCTTAAATGGACCAAGGGCATCATGTGGACACCCGAGCTCGGCTCTAGAGGGAATTAAAACATGTCTGGCCACTAATCCCGTCTTAGCCATTCCTCACCCAAATGAGCCAATGTTGTTAACTTATTATACATCTCGGCAACCAACCAAGCGTCCTAGTCATCGAGCACGACATGGAAGGGCGCAAGTTAAAAGTGAAAAGGTCGGTATACTTCGCTTCCGAGGTACTCAGCTAGTGTAAAATGAGGTACCCACATTACTATAAGATAGCCTATACAGTTTTTATGGCTTCTCGGAAACTCCGACACTATTTTCAAGAATATGCTCGCCAACAATGGCTTTCGATGTACTGCTTAATGACATCATCAATAATCGGGACGCCACCGGTCGCATTGTGAAGTGGGCCATTGAGCTTCTCCCTTCCAAAATCCTTTATTGACCACGTCGGTCTATCAAATCCCAGGTGTTGGCCAATTTTGTTGCATAATGGATGGAAGCTGAGCTCCCTAAAGATCACACAAATTATTCTAACTGGGTAATGTACTTCGATGGATCTAAAATGCTCCCTGGACTAGGAGCTGGGGTGGTTCTCATCTCACCCATCGATGAAACCATGAAGTACATACTCCATATCATGTACACTGACTCCAACATGCAAAGGAATATGAGGCACTTGGATGGCAGTTTCCATGGGTATCCAACATCTAGAAGTCTGAGGCGATTCCAACCCGCGATCTCCAAGATAAATGGTGATTTCGACGCTAAGGACCCAAAAATGTCAGCCTATAGGGACACATTAATAACCATGTCAGCTTGTTTTGAGGGTTTAGAGTTGCATCACATATAATGGGACAACAATGAAGTTGCACACACGCCTTCAAGGATGGGTTCATGACGTGAACTCGTGCCCCAGAACTCGTAGTTTAAAAAATTGAATAGGAAATCAAACTGACAAAGCTATCAGTTTAGGTTTTTACCGGTTGGACCGCCGATTCACCAGTTCGATTGTCGGTTTTAAGTAATAAAATAATAAATGTATTATCAATAAATACACCAATAAATAGATTAAAAATGATTAGTGGGAGATGACCATAAGCCATCCTGGTCCTCCTACTTGGTTGCTCTCGGTCCGGCCTCTGGACCGGAGGGAGGCAATTGGTGGGAGCCCTGGTCATTTTGACCTGAGCAGAGGGAGATTGGAGTTGGACGTACCAGTCCGACCAGGCGGCGGCGATTCCTCTCCCCAGCTTTCAACAGAGGTGGCACAGGACGATGCGACGTGGAAGTGGCAGCATGGACTGGTGGCCTGGTGCTGTCGTGCGGAGCAGTGAGGGGGAGGCGGTGGCATCATACAAGAGTTGCACCGGAGGAGGCGGCTGCGCTCGACAGGGTTTGTTTGTGGACAAAATCGAGAGAAATGGTCCCAATTTGGCCGAAACCCTACCAAAAGAGGGGTTTTCTTCCTTTTTGATCCTACCCCCAGCTTGTTCACACAAAACGAGTCGATTGAGGGGCCTTTTCAGGAAATGACATCCAACTGTCCGGTTTCTATGAACCGCCTGATTCATTGGTTTTAGAAAAACCGGTGGTTCAATTGGCTTTTTCCCGTCCGACCATGGGTTCGGTCTGGTTTTAAAAAACTATGCTTGGAGACCATTATAAGGGTTTCAAGGTCATAATTATGCAGACTGGGCAGCTTTGCTATCAAAACATTGCGGTATATAGGTACATCTTTCATTGTAACGACGCCCTTGAAGCGGAAATGCATGCAATCATGCAAGGCATGTCTTTGGCCATCCAACATTCAAACAAGCCGATGATCGTCCAGTCGGATTCTTTGAATGCATTGGTAAGTCCTACCAGTGACACACTATCCAGATCAGCCTATGGTCATCTTGACGCTGAGATTAAAGCTCACTCGGACGTTAGGGAGTTTGTTCCTTGTAAAATTCATAGAGAGCAGAATAGGGTAGCACAACTCTTGGAACATTATAGCCGTACCGAGTGTTGTACCGCGGTATGGTTGAACTCGAGTCCTTCGTGTTGTGAGGAGAAGTTGGCTCAGTGTAAGTGCATCTAGTGCCACCCCTAGTTGGTTTTGGAGTATTGATGACAAACGTGGTTGAGGGACTAATGTGTTTGTGAGAATTGCAGGATAACATAGGTAGTGTCCCTCATTGATTCGGTTTACCTACCAGAGATGACCCCTAAAAATGTGTGAAGACATTGAAGACAATGGTGGTTCATCAAGACATTCACGATGAAGATTATAACGCGTGAAGCTATTCACTTGAAGACTATGGAGTGCAAAGACATAGTTGTTTCGTAGTTTCCTTTTCTTCTTATTGAGTCATAGGAACCACCGTACTGTTAACTGGGGTCCAAGTGAACAAAGTCAGAGTGACTGAAGTGATGCTCAACCAAATCCTATGTCTTCGAGCAAAGACAATGAGAGCAAATCTTATCCAGAGCTGGATGAGTCAGCTTTCCTTGTAGCCCAAGCTAAGCTGTCGCGTGTGTTTGAAATCTAACCATTGGACACATGTCAGTTCCTTAGTGACTCAGGGTCATTTTGGACAAATCAGGTCGGGTTGCCTCCTGGCTATAAATAGCCCACCCCCTACACCATAAATTGGTGGCTGCTCAGAGTTAGTGCACGACTTCTATCGTTTGAGAGCAACCAACATCCGAAGCATTTGAGAGAGAAATCCTTGCGAGGACAAAGCCGAAAACTCCCAGACCCAAAGAGTGTTAGGCATCACTGAAGTCTTTCTGTCCACATGATCTGAAGACTTATTACACTTGAGGACTGTGAATCCTCCAGCCGGTTAGGCGTCACGTTCTGAGCATCCAAGAGTCATTGTGGATTGCCAGTGAATGAAGTTTGTGAAGGTTTGGAAGTCTACCTCAAAGACTTACCAGAGTGATTGAGCAAGGACTGGGTGTCCTTAGCTCAAGGGGAATAAGGTGAAGACACAGTCTTCTGAGTTCAATCTCAGACTCCCTAACCAGACGTACAGTTGTCACATCAACTGGAACTAGTCTACCAAATCCTTGTCTTCACCAAGCAACTGGTTCTATCCCTTTCTCTCCTTACTTTACAGTTTGTCAAGAGATTTGCTCAATTGGACTCAACCGCCAAGAACATCATCTGTGGTCATCTGACCAAAGGGCAGTATGGCCGTGTGAGTGCACTGGAAACTGCAAAGTTAGTCTGGGACTGGCTGTCCAAGGTCAATGAAGGCGCCTCAACTCAGAGAGACTCAAGAATTGATGTTCTTTGCAATCTTTTGAACCGCTTCAAGAGAAACAACAATGAAAATGTCCAGCTCACGTTCGATCGCTTGACTAACATTACCAATGAGGTGCGTGCTCTCGGCGCCACTGAAATCACCAAGCATGAGATCGTGAAGAAGCTTATGAGATCACTTGACAACTCATTTGACACCTTGGCCCTGATGATTCAAGAACGTCCTGACTTCAAAGATCTCGATCCATCCGACAAACTCGAGAGGCTCAACACACATGAGTTCCAGCTATCTAAGAAGCGTGATGTCTATGGCCCCAACTATGGCCGAACCCGTGCTCTGAAGGCAAAGGTTGTTTCCTCATCTAAAAAAGAATCTGACTGTAGCTCTGGTGTTCCCGGAGCTTGGCAAAGAGCTTGCAATGCGGGTGAGGAAGTTTCAGAAGTTCTCCAAGAAGAATCACTTCAGCAAGTCTTCAAGATCTAGCTCTAAGAACGACGAGGCTTCATCACATGACTATAAGAAGAGAACTTGCCACAAATGCAAGAAGACTGGCCACAACATCTCTGAGTGTCCTCAGTGGGATAAGGAGTCGAAGAAGAAGAGCAAGGAATATGATTCTGATGATAAGAAGAAGAAGAAATCTTCAAAATCTTCCTCAAAGTCTTTGTCAAAGTCTTCATCTCACAAGATGACCTCATCAAGCAAGGCTCATGCATTTATTGGCAAGGAAATGGATTCAAAGGAGGAGTCAGCTTCTAAGGAGTCAGAGGTGGAGTCTCAGGAGGAGTCTGATTCAGGCGTGGCAAGCCTGGCTCTGGCATCAGCGTCCGTTCCCAAGTACATCTTCAACACTGAAGACAATGCTCGTAGCTCTAAAGCCAAAGCCGATGACGATGACGATGACTCTGCTCCTACCTACTGCTTCATGGCACGTGGTGCCAAGGTAACTTCACGCGATGCCTACTTCCAAACTTCTAGTGAAGATGACTCTAAATGTGAATCCAAACCTAGATATAAGACACTTGCCAAAATTGCAACTGAGCAACAAACTGCTATGGAACACATTCAAAAACTGCTAGACAAAAGCGATGACCTGTTGGACGCGAAAATGAATCGAACTCAGTCCTTAATCGAACATACTAAAAGTCTTCGCGTTAAGTACGAAGATCTTGAAAGTCGTCATGAAACTCTCTCAGCCTCTCATGAGAAGCTTTCCTACAATTATCTTCAACGGAGGTACGGTCTAGAGAAACTGAGAATGTCTCATGAAGATCTTCAAAAGGAGAACGATTCACTACTCGCCCAACAGATCAGTACCGCTCAAGTAGAATTTGTTCCACCATGCTTGAAGTGTCTTGAGCGTGATAATGTTGTCTCTATTGCTGAATGTTCTACTGCCTCTGATGTTGCAATATCTTCATCTGCTGATGTGGTAACTAACCCCTCTGCTGAGGATGCCACTACTATTGTTGATGAGAATGCTAGGTTGAAGACATTGCTTGAGACTGACATGTAAAAAAGACTCAAAGGGCATCAAACAATGTGTGATGTCCTCAAGAAACAGATTCTAAACTGAAACCCTAGGAAAGTGGGTGTTGGGTTCGAGAGGAAAATGAACATCGATGGCTCATATTGGACACCTGAGTAGTACCCCAAAACCACCTGGGTTGCTGCTAAGGATCCTTCAGTAGATCCATCTACCTTATCTGGCTTCACTTGTGCTAATCCAATTGTCATTGATGAAACCTTTGATGCAAATTATAAATTGTTTAAGAATCAGAATGGTGAAGTGTTTGCTAGGTACATTGCTACTAACTACAGGAATGGGTCACCCCAGGAGAAGATCTGGCTGCCCAAAAGCTATCTTGAGAAGCTTCCCGTGAATGTCATCATGACACCACCTGGGAAGAAGACAAACCCTCGACCAAAGGCATCATACTGTCCAAAGGCTTCATACAGACAGAGGACCACTCATGGTCACCCTAACGTCAATGTTTTGCAGAAGAATCGTTATGAGACTCATGAATATGAGTGTGTTTCATCTAACCACTATGTTCACAAAACTAAGAACTTTTCTGCATATTTTTATGAGTATTATTCTCCTCCTGCGAAGCTATTTACTAGGGCTCCCAAGCCAAAGTTCTCAGATGCTGCACTTAGACTCATTGCTTCTAAGCCACCCCTGAAGATGTGGGTGGTTAAGAAGAATTAACTTCTTTTGCAGGGAAAGGTCTCCAGCCGGAAAGCAAAATCTTCTGACGACAATGCTGGAGACCTAAAACATCTTGTGGGATGCAAGATAAAATGCTCAAATGGTATTATCATGTATTTCGTCCCAGGGTTCCTTGACGAGCATCCTATCATGCCAAACCAGGATTTAAACTTTGATAATATGCTTGTTCGCTACATGTTTCTGCTTCACAATACTCTTGGTGAAGCCTATCCTGCTAACTGCACTATAGGGTACAACTCCGAAAGCCACTGAATGGATCATGGATAGCGGCTGCACCAACCACATGACTGGTGATCGAAGTCTTCTAATGGATTCAACCCTACGTCCTTCTACTAAGAGCCACATCACATTCGCTGACACTAGTAAAAGTAAGGTATTGGGTCTTGGTAGAGTTGCTATCTCAAAGGATCAGCACATGGATAAAGTGATGCTTGTTGAATCCCTTGGTTACAACTTAATGTTTGTGTCAATGCTCTGTGATCTGAACATGATTGTGATATTTGGAAAATACCATTGTCTTGTGCTAATGGAATCTGAGAAATCTCTAGTCTTCGAAGGCTATCGAAGAGGTGATCTGTATATGGTAGATTTCTCAGCAGGACCACAACTTGTCGTATGTCTTCTAGCAAAGGCTTCATAATGCTGGCTATGGCATCGACGACAAGGACATGCGGGCATGATAAACCTGTATACTATTGCAAAGAAGTAGCACATCATTAGCATCGAGGGCGTCAAGTTCAAGAAGGATCATCTATGTGGTGCCTGTAAAGCTAGGAAGATGACAAGAGCCAAGCATCCCTCGAAGACAATCATGACTACCTCACGCCCTTTCAAGCTGCTTCACATGGATCTATTTGGCCCTACTCACTACTCTACTCTCACTACTACTACACATCTCTATGGCTTCGTTATTGTTGATGATTACTCAAGATACACCTGGGTGCACATAATTCTCTATAAGACTAAAGTGCAGGATGTCTTCAGATGCTTCGCAAATTGGGCCATGATGAACTATGGCGTCAAGATCAAGCACATCCGGAGTGACAATTGCACGGAGTTCAAGAATGCTGGCCTTGACATTTATCTTGATACGTTGGGCATCACACACGAGTTCTATGCTCCTTACACACCTCAGCAGAATGGCATTGTGGAGCGCAAGAACAGAACTCTCATTGAGATGGCACGAACGATGCTCGGTGAATACAAGACTCCAAGAAAATTCTGGCATGAAGCTATTGATATTGCACGCCACATCATCAACAGAGTATATCTTCACAAGTTCTTCAAGAAAACCTCTTATGAACTTCTGACTGGAAGTCAAATGTCAGTCACTTCAAAGACTTTGGTGCTAGGTGCTAGATCAAAGATCCACATCACACGTCTAAATTTGCACCGAAAGCACATGAAGGTTTTATGCTTGGTTACGGAAAGGACTCGCACACCTACAGAGTCTTCAACCTCTTTCACTATAAAGCGGTTGAAACTGTGGATGTGCGGTTCGATGAGACTAATGGCTCGCAAAGAGAGCACCTGCCAAATGTGCTAGATGAAGCTACAACAGGTGAAGCTATCAAGTTAATGGGTACTGGAGAAATCATACCCACAGAGGAATAGGATGAGGATGATATCATCATTTCTACACCTAATCAATCTGAAGACAATGCTCAGTTAGAAGCCAATATTGAAGACGAAGACAACACTCAGTCAGATCAAAATCTTCGTCCAAATCATCCTCGAGTTGCAAATGAAGTCCAAATTGAGAAGATCATTGATAGCATCAACGCTCCTGGCCCTCTCACTCGATCAAGAGCTACACAACTAGCAAACTTCTACAGTCACTTTGCTTTTGTCTCTATATCTGAACCCAAGAAAGTCGAAGAAGCCTTCGTGGAACCTGAATGGATTCAAGCTATGCAAGAAGAGCTTCAACAGTTTGAGCTGAATAATGTCTGGGAGCTTGTCAAACATCCTGATCCTCGCAAGCATAATGTCATTGGCATGAAATGGATCTTTCGCAACAAGCAAGATGAACTTGTACAAGTTGTCAGAAACAAAGCTCGCCTCGTTGATCAAGGTTACACACAAGTGGAAGGAATAGACTTTGATGAAACATTTGCTCCTGTGGCTCAGCTTGAACCATTCGCATACTGCTGGCTTATGCCAACCATCACAACATTCTTCTATACCAAATGGACGTGAAGAGTGCCTTTCTCAACGGCAAAATCTAAGAAGAAGTGTATGTCGCTCAACCGCCTGGCTTTGAAGATCCTAAGCATCCTGATATGGTGTACAAGCTCAATAAGGCACTGTATGGCCTCAAACAAGCACCTCGCGCTTGGTATGGCACACTAAAGGAATTCCTGAAGAGCAAAGGCTTCAAACCTGGTTCACTATATCCCACTCTCTTCACGAAGACATATGATGGTGAATTATTTGTGTGCCAAATATATGTGGATAACATTATCTTCAGATGCACTGATAAGAGATACAGTGATGAGTTTGGATACATGATGCAAGAGCAATATCAGATGTCCATGATGGGGGAGCCGAAATTCTTCCTTGGTCTTCAAATCCATCAGCAGTGCAATGTCATCTTCATATCACAAGATAAATACCTCAAGGATTGCCTTAAAAAGTTTGGAATGCAAGACTACAAAGGGTACACGACGCCAATGCCAACCAAAATTCATCTCGGCCCTGATGACAATGGTAAAGAGTTTGATCAAAAGGTATACCGCCCCATGACTGGTTCTTTGCTTTATTTATGTGCATCTAGGCCTGATATTATGCTTAGAGTTTGCATGTGTGCCCAAGTCCAAGCGGCACCAAAGGAGTCACATCACCTAGCGGTTAAGCGAATACTTAGATATTTGGCTCACACCCCAACACTAGGATTATGGTATCCAAAGGGGCCAACATTTGATCTGGTTGCATATTCTGATGTTGATTATGCTAGTGACAAGGTTGATCGAAAGTCCACTTCAGGAACATGTCACTTTCTTGGACGATCACTGTTTGTTGGTCTTCAAAGAAGCAGAACTGTGTATCACTCTCCACTGCTGAATCTGAATACATTACTGCTGGATCGTGCTATGCTCAGCTTCTCTGGATGAAGCAAACTCTCAAGGACTATGGCATCAACACGAAGAATGTGCCACTCTTTTGCGACAATGAAAGCGCCATCAGGCTTTCCAAGAATCCAGTTCAGCACTCGAAGACAAAGCACATCAAAATTCGTCATCACTTTCTCAGAGATCATGTCAACAAAGAAGACATTGATATCATTCACGTCAACACTGAAGAGCAACTGGCTGATATCTTCACTAAGCCCTTGGATGAGAAAGGTTTTGCAAGCTGCGATGTGAGCTAAATATCTTAGAATCCTGAAATGTCCAATGAATGGACACACATCCTAACGCTTATGCATGTTGATGACTTAGATGTTCAACACACTAAGTAACATATTTCTTCCATCAATAAAGACTTACCCTCTGAGTGTGAATACATTAACATGGAATTTGACTTCAGAGCGCCACGATAATTGTGCGCCATGTATGGGTCTAATACTTCCTATACGGTGGGTAACGCCACGACCAACACTTTTTGAAGATTTTCATTTGGCGTCATAATTGCATTATCTTCGCATTTTGTTTGTCTTCAACATTGGTTTATCTTCAAAATCTATATCTTCGCAATGTTGATTTGTCTTCAATATTTATATATTAGTGCATATGTGTTCTGTCCTCTACAGCATTCACTTATAGCTATATCTTCATGTTGCTATTTTTCTGACCTAAGTGAATGTGATCGGACCCTAATCCCTTCTGTGCTACTCCCTAAAATTCCTTTTGTCCAAGTCATGTGCATTATGTTGACACTTGTCGAATATATTCTCAGTGTCCTTGGCAGCAGAAGATACAGAGACACACTTTTACAAACTGCTTTTAATGTTCTGTCCTTTTGCCTGAAAACCGGAGAAGCCAGAACGACCACCCGACAATCCAGGCATGCGTGGGAACATGGATCAACTCCTGACAAGTTGCATGCATGCCACGTGTTCCTCAGATATGAACTGCCAGGGGCACCTGCATAATTGCACTGCGCCACCCTCCTCCTTCCTATAATACTCACCCCTCACGGTCAATATATGTTCTTCCACCTCGCCACCTCGCTCAAACCCTAGCGCCTCCACTAGCTCACATTGACGCTGAAGACAAAGCGCTTAGCTGCCACTGACTTCTTCGACGCCGTCCTCACGCCAGTCGCGGACCTCTCCCTCTCAGCCGCCACCGTAGGTGTCTTTCGCCGCCAAGTTAGGGCGCGGGAGATTGGACTGCTCTGCCTCCCTTCTACTTCCTCCACCAGTTTATCTGTGGTAATTAAGACCTACTTTTTACAGTTTTTTCGATTTGTCAAATCCATCAACTTCAACCAAAAGTGGTTTATACACTTCCAAATCTGGATCTATCTCTTTCTGAATCTCATACATTGCAAAGTATGTTCACTTATGCGTCAAAACTAGTTAGATTCCTCACTTGTACCTATTCGCGGATTCGTACAAATCTGGAACCAACTTCCTTCATTAAGTGAATGTCTTCGCATCGTGAGGTCAATGTCTTCTAAACTGATTTATCTTCAAAATCTTCTGAGAATGCATATGACCTCTTCCCCTTCCCTCGCATCTCTAATGCTGTCACAGGTACATGTCCGTGGGAGAATCCCTTGGTTCTCATAGTCTGCATTCATTTGCAGAATACTCACAGGGTCACATCGAATCTCCTAAAGCTTGTTCTTGCCTGACCAGCAGACGGAAGCCTTTCACTGTTTTGAGGCCAATCAGTCTGAATGTTATGGCTTCAGAGAAGTCTGCATGGAACGGTGGCAGGCAACACCATGGCAACACTGCACTTGATTTGCTTGATGATCTTTATGATCTATACAAGTCTGACCCAGAGGAGAGCTACACCCAGCGCAAGAACCGGATCCAGTGGATCAGAAGATATTGGGCAGAGCAATGGTTCAAATACAAGTTTGTAACACCTGAATATGCTGAAAAGAATGCCATCAAGCACGCGTGGGGTGACTGTCTGTACCGCAGCTTGGTACCAAAGGACAAGGCTAAAGCTATTGAACAAGGGTTCTATCCCTGTATTGCCAGAGGACCCCAACCTGATAATGCCGACCCATCTTCTCTCTTATGATGTCGTGAAGACAATCTTTTCAAGCGCAACTTCAAGTTTGCAAAAGATTTTGCTGTCAAGAACCAAAAGGAGTTTGGCCTCAACTTCAACCCTAGTGAAAGGATCGATATAGTTGGCTAGAGGGGGGTGAATAGGCAACTAACAATTTTTAGCTTTTCTTTACCAAATTAAACTATGCATCAAAGTAGGTTGTCTAGATATGCAATTAGGTGAGCAACCTATATGATGCAACAACAATAAGCACACAAGCAAGCAAGGATATACCACAATATAGTTTGCACAACTAAAGGTGAGAGATAACCAAAAGTGGAACCGATGGAGACGAGGATGTGTTACCGAAGTTCCTTCCTTTTGAGGGGAAGTACGTCTCCATTGGAGCGGTGTGGAGGCACAATGCTCCCCAAGAAGCCACTAGGGCCACCGTATTCTCCTCATGCCCTCACACAATGCGAGATGTCGTGATTCCACTATTGGTGCCCTTGGGGGCGGCGACCGAACCTTTACAAGCAAGGTTGGGGCAATCTCCACAACTGAATTGGAGGCTCCCAACGACAACACGAAGCTTCACCACAATGGACTATGGCTCCGCGTGACCTCAACCATCTAGGGTGCTCAAACACCCAAGAGTAACAAGATTCGCAAGGGATTAGTGGAGGGAATCAAATTTCTCTTGGTGGAAGTGTAGATCGAGGCCTTCTCAACCAATCCCTAGAGAATCAACAAGTTTGATTGGCTAGCGAGAGAGATCGGGTGAAAATGGAGCTTAGAGCATCAATGGAGCTTAGAGATGGAAGAGGTAGTCAACTCGGAGGATAAGACCCCCCCCCTTTATAGTCAAGGGACAAATCCAACCGTTATCCACTTAACCAGCCAGCAACACGCGGTACTACCGCACCAGCCAAGCGGTAGTACCGCAAGGCGTTGCGGTACTACTACACCCACGGCAGACACCAGAGGAGGCCCTTTTGCATTAACACTGCGAGCGGTAGAACCGCCGGAGCAGTACTATCGTGCGCCCTTGCGGTACTACTGCAAGGCAGGGCTTGACTGGGCTGGGAAGGCACGGATGAATAAAATTACATTCGTGTCTACTTCTGCTGAGTTTAGATTGGTGCCAAAGTCCGACACGGTACTACCGCATCCAGGGAGCGGTACTACCGCATAGGGCGCGGATGTAAAAAATTACATCCACCCCTACTTCTGCGTGAGAGCAGTACTGGGCCAGAAGTCACGGTACTACCGCGACCGCGGAGCGGTACTACCGCAACCCCACACGGTACTACCGTGAGCCTCTGCGGTACTACTGCTCCCTTGAGCAGTAGTACCGTATGCCATAGCACACTGCCACTTGGAGTCGTTCATTTTGCAAAGACATGGATAACAAATCGGAGCTCCAAAGAGGCAAGGGGAAAGGAGGTGCAAAGGAACAGACATGTACGTGATGATTCCACCCTAACCTTTCCAAAGCGGACCCCCTCTTAATAGTACGGCTTTCCTATGACTCAAATCTACCAAAAGGAAAATTTGAAAAATGTCGTCTTCACTAGGCTCCGAGGGGCATCGAATCGTCTTGTGCCTAAACATGAGATATCTGAAATGCTCAACGCACACGATTAGTCCGCAAAAGCATTGTCATCAATCACCAAAACCACATAGGGTGAAATATGCCCTTACAATCTCCCCTTTTGATGGATTGATGACAATACGGGATTTGCACATAAGAGTACACAAATGAATATAAGCAAACCCAACATCTGCAAAATATAGACAAGCTCCCCTAGATGTGTGCACTCTATATGAATGCTTTGGACTGCATGGCGCACATACTAGTATCAACACTCCCCCTATATTTTATAGACAAGGCATACCTTGCAACAATATAGCTAACTCTAAGCATGGAGGCAAGGCAATGAAAATGAGCATAAATAGAAGGGCACAAGATAGCATAGGCTCACGAACTACTAAGCAAAGAAGACAATAAGATACGCTAGAGTGCATATGTCTTACACCAAATGATAGGATACCAGGTCTCACACGCACAAACTCAACCAAAGCAACACAAACAAAGTTCCAACGAAACGAAAGCAAAGACACGAACGAAAGCAAATCCTACGCTCTCTCCCCCTTTGGCATCGAGACACCAAAAAGGGCAGAGAGGACACCTACGACATAGGTGGTAACATCATCTGTAAAGGTCACTCCTCATGATCCTCATCAGACTCTGTAGCTAGAATGGTCTCTTCCTCAGACTCGGTCCACTGATATCCCTACTTGGCTATCCAATCAGCCTCTAGAGTGATGTTCACCTCGGACCCACTCTCCACAATCTCGCCAAAGGTCCTCAAGATCCTCTTGTCGCGCGGGTGACTCTCCTTGGAAGCAACATGGGACTTGTACTGCCCCTTCGCCTGCATGCAGAACAGGGTCTTCATCTTGGCCTTCATCATCTTAGCCCATGAGGGCTTAGTGGAAGGAGCGGCTTACCCCTCAGAATTGTCCTAAGCCTCCTCCTCCTCCTCAGCCTCATCCTCATCCACGTTCATCCTAGCAGCCTCAGTCTCAGCCCTGGTGGTGGTGTTGGCCCACTTGTTCTTCAGACGTAGCTTGATAGGCTCATGGCAGATCCAGTTGGGTGCAGAGAAGTCTTCCTCTGGAAACATCTTGTCCCAAGTCTTCACGATCAGGTGGTGCAGGTAAGGACAATAGATGGGAACTTTGCGATTGCAAAACGCAAACCTGAGCTCCGTCCACATGATGTGAGAAATGTCCAGGGGCTGGGCAGCAGTCCGACGCGCCTCCTCACACAGAAGCATCATATCCACAAGGTAAGCATGCACCTTATCTTTGTCATCGACGTAAGGAAAGAGAGTGTTGCGGAAGATTCGGTGCATGACATCGAGGGAGGGGTTGAGCACCCAAGACTGAGCGCCATTGGGAAGCTTCTTCTCCACCATAAAAGTGAACAGTTTGTCCTTCTTGGCTGACTCGAAGTTGCCGTGAGGGTGGGTGTTGTCGGTGTCAAAACCGACAGATCTCGAGTAGGGGGTCCCGAACTGTGCGTCTAAGGTTGATGGTAACAGGAGGCGGGGGACATGATGTTTACCCAGGTTCGGGCCCTCTCTATGGAGGTAATACCCTACTTCCTACTTGATTGAACTTGATGAATATGAGTATTACAAGAGTTGATCTACCACGAGATCGTAATGGCTAAAACCCTAGAAGTCTAGCCTGTATGATTATGATTGCCTCTATGGACTAAACCCTCCGGTTTATATAGACACCGGAGGGGACTAGGGTTGTACAAAGTCGGTTACAGAGAAAGGAATCTACATATCCGAACACCAAGCTTGCCATCCATGCAAAGGAGAGTCCCATCCAAACATGGGAAGAAGTCTTTTGTCTTATATCTTCGTAGCCCAACAGTCCGGCCCACGTCACATAGACCGGACTTCCGAGGACCCCTTAATCCACGACTCCCTCAGTAGCCCCTCAACCAGGCTTCAATGACGAGGTGTCCGGCGCGCAGATTGTCTTCGGCATTGCAAGGCGGGTTCCTCCTCCGAATACTCCAAAGCATCTTTCAAATACAGAAAATGTGTCCGGCTCTGCAAAACAAATACCACACACAACCGCAGAGAGTATAGTATTTCACGAGTCCAATCTGTTGACAACTTTTTGTAGCGTGACATCATGTCGCCGCCCAGCCATTATTTGAACCGTCTTTTAGCCTGCCGCTCCACATTTCGAGATGTGGTTTCATTGGCACGTCTTGTCAAAGCAGAGATCGTGTCCCCTTATTGCGGGATTCTCATCAATACGGGAGTGGGTAACCCAACCGTGCCGCCTACATGGCCCTTGGGGAATAAGCGAGTTTTAAGGCGAGTGGGGAGGCGCTTGATATTCGCTGCCTTTATAAGGAGATAAGGATTCACCGCTTTTCACCCATGCCTTCTTTCTCTCTGCCTCCCCCATTCTCGAGCTCTAGTACCCAAGTTCTCATCTTTTCTGCCCCAAGAAAGCACTCCAACCATGTCCGGATCCGGAGTGCAGGGCAAGTGGATAGCCTCCACCGTCAAGGAGAAGGACATTACCAAGCTCCGGGAGGCTGGGTATTTGGTCAAGGAAATCGTCCACCAGCTTCCAGCCCAGGGACAGATCGTCCCCACCCTGGAGCCCCATGAGAGGGTAGTATTCATCCCCCACTTCGTCTGCGGGCTGGGATTTCCTCTCCACCCATTCATCCACGGACTCATGTTCTACTACGGGCTAGATTTTCATGATCTAGCCCCAAATTCTTTCCTCAACATCTCGGCATTCATGGTCGTGTGTGTTGGGGATATAACTACTAATTATAAACCGCCCAGGAGGGGCCGGGTTACACTCATAAGGAGTCATCCGTATTGAAGCCCATGAAGACAAGGAGTATGCGCTTTACTAAAAAGACTTGAAGGCCCAAAGCCCAAAGGTGGATTAGGGCCCGTAGACATAAACCGCCATGAGATATGTAACTTGTGTTGTAAGATAGGGAAAGGTAGAAACCGATCCAGACACATGTATGAGCCGGTCTCGGGATTCTGTAAACCGTCGGGCGTCAACCTGTGTATATAAAGGGATGACCCGGCGGCAGTTCATGGAGAAGAAACAACAACTCGAGAACCAGGCAAAGCGGATTCGCTCCCTGATCATCGAGACCCCATCAATTCCACCACAACTGGATCGTAGGTTTTACCTTCACTGCAAGGGGCCGAACCAGTATAAACTCCCCGTGTCCTTTGTCCGATTTAACCCCTTTAAGCTAATCTCATTGTGATGGCTCCACGAGTAAGTCCTCTCACTAGGACATCTGACGTGTTAATTCCACGACAGTTGGCGCCCACCGTGGGGCTATCGCACGATGGTTTCGGGTTCTTAAAGGGCAACTTCGAAGGGCTCAAAGGTTACATCATGGGCCGGAAGACTAAGAGTCATCGCGGCAAGCTCTATATCAACGATGCAAGCTGGGGCCCCAAGGCCGGCTCAATCGAGTATGGGTACCGGGTCCCCTTTGGAGGAATTCACGTTTTCATTGGCAAAATCGGCGAACTGGGCCCTGAGCCGGACATATGCACCAACCTCGTCGAGATGGCTCAGCGTGCAAGCCCTGCCCGGGTTTAGCCCGCCATGAAGCGTGCGTTTGTAGGATTCATCAATGGTGCGGAGTATGAACCGGTGTCCGATGGTGAGACGGTCGCTCATTGTGATGGTGAATCATCCACCGGTGAGACCGAGTCACTGTACCAATTGCAAGATGGCCGGTTTGGGGGTTGTTCTGACGGTGATAGTATTCCGGACCCCCTTGAACCGGTGAACCGGGTTGCGATCTTCATGGTCGGTACACAACCCACATTGCAATCTTCAACTGCAGCGGCGATGATTTATAGATCGGCAGCTGGGGCAGGAGGCCCTGCGCGCCGACCGGCTCAAGTTTTGTCCGGTTTATTGGATGCCTGGACGACACTGTTGACCACGGCAGTTACCCCGGAGACTCAATATCAGCATAACGCCGAGGTTACGAAGCTGTGAGATCAGATAACTCAGGCCAAAGAGGACTTGGCGGCTGAGGAGACCAGGATGACTGATGAGCGAGCCGCTTTAGACGCTCAGGCGCAACAGATTCAAGCAAAAAATTACCGACTCATGTTGGATCAGAACGCTTCAAATGACGTATTGAGGAGGAGGCACCAATCTCGTTTGCCAACGGTTTATGAGGCAAGGGCTCTCTTCAGCACGCCAGGAGCTGGGACCAGTAATCCGGCAGCAGTAAACTGGGTTGAAGCACCTGGGACAGGAGCACCGGATCAGCCACGGACAACAGACCCGCCTCGACGAAATCATGACCCGCCTCAGTATGTGTCAACATCGCAGGGTCACTGCCCAACCCCATTGGATAACATGATTGCTGTGGAGTCACGATTGGCAGCTATTCCGATGGACAGCGATTCTCCGGCGGCAGTTGAGACACGACGGGCCAGGGATCTCCTTCAAACGGCTATGGTTCAGCAGCAGGCTTATTCATATAGTCGACACATAATTCATTCAACCCCACGCCCGAGCCGGATTTACAGCAGGCACATGGATGAACCGGCTGTATCGAGCAGCTAGCAGAATCGTAATGCCCCTCGGAGGCCTAACCTGGCGGGTGGTGGAGCAAATGCTCAGGATGTGGTGAACAACGGCAGAGCGTGTCGAGAAGCCGAGTTAGCAGCACAGCACGTGGACCGTCAGCTCGCTCCGATTCATCTGACAACTTCCGTAGAACGAGGTGTTACTTTCAGCTCTTGGGGGGTGCCATGTCTCCCTCTGGATCTACGTAATGTGCAGTTACCTAAGGATTTCAAAGGTCTGCAGAAGGTACCCAATTACACTGCCGATTTACCCCCCCCCCCGAGTCGTGGGTTGAAAGCTATGAGATGGCAATGGATATGCCGGATGTAGATGATGCGGCATGTGCTAAGTACTTCACCATGATGTTGGATGGAACAGCTCGCACTAGGCTGAAAAGTTTGCCAGCTAACTCCATTGGGTCATGGGTTGAGTTAAAGGCCCGGTTTATAATGAACTTCAAGGACACGTGCAAGCAATCTTTGTCAATTGTGGATCTAGCCACCTGTGTTCAAGAAGAAAACGAACCGACGACCCATTGGGTGCGCCGGGTTTCGGAGATCTTGCATTCATCGGACTGCATCAATGCCGATTCAGCAGTCATCATGTTGGAAGGCAATTGCCGGTTTAAGCCACTGAAGTTGAAATTGGGACGACTCAAGCGTCACTGCAATGACATGGGAACACTTATGGCAGCTTTGGTTAAGTATGCCGATTCTAATAGTACCAAGGACCCCAAGTCTGAGGATGAAAGGCCGGGAAAGGGAAAGAAGAACGGCAACACCAAGGGGCAGCAACACAACCCGGCTAGCCATGGAAACAATGGTAAGCGTAAAGCGGATAATAGTTTGGATTTTGTGGCTAATACCAACGTGCAGGGCAATGGTCAGTGTCGTAAGGGTAAACCGCCCCCGCGGGGCGGAATCTGGAGCGCGTGTTAAATCAGCCTTGCCCAAAGCATGGGACGCAGGAGAAGCCAGCTACGCACCTCTGGAAGGATTGCTTTATTATGCGAGAGTTCAAAAATTCCGATCTCTTCCAATATGATCATGGACCATCCGGCATTTCAGGACCCGGGTCTCATGGGCCGGGTTATGGAGGAGGTAATTCCGGTTCAGGATTTCAGGGTAATCAAGGTGGACATGGCAATCAAGGCAATCAGGGCGGTCAGGGAGGTTATAATCAACAGGGGAATCAACAGCAGCAGTAGTCGGGTTACCAGAGCCACCCGAAGCAGTTGAATAGTGGGCAATATCATGTCTTCACCACTAGCCTGTGCAAGCGCGATCAGAAGCTTCATAAAAGGGCGGCGAACTCCGTTGAACCGGCGGTGCCCCATTATTTACGTTGGTCTGAACAGCCCATTGTGTGGAGCAGAGAGGATCATCCGCGCCGGGTTGACAATCCGGGTCATCTAGCATTGGTGGTGGCACCTCAGGTTGGGGGTTACAAGTCCATGAAGGTACTCATGGACGGGGGGAGTAGTATCAACATCTTATATTATGAGACCTTCCGTCGTATGGGGTTGACGGACAAGAATCTTAAACCATCGAACACTGTTTTCCATGGCGTGGTGCCGGGTAAATCGGCTTATCCAGTCGGTAAGATAGCTCTGGAGGTTGCTTATGGAGATGACTATGATTCGAGATCAGAGACATTGACCTTTGAAGTGGTGAAAATTCAGAGCCCATATCATACCCTGTTTGGACGGCATGCTAAATTCATGGCAAGGCCCTGTTATGTTTATCTACAGCTCAAGATGCCGGGTCATAAGGGGACCATCATGGTTCATGGCAGCCGCAAGGTCGCTTTGGAGTGCGAAGAGGGTGATGTGGCCTATGCTGAGTCGGTTTGTGCAGCAGAAGAGTTAAAGTTCTACAAGGATAGGGTTGATCCGGCAGATATGACCTCTTTGAAAAAGCCAACTACAGAGCATGATCCGACCCTGAAGTTTAAATCAGCTGATGAGACTAAGCTGGTTGACTTTGTTCCTGGCAATTCATCCAAGCAGTTTAGTATCAGCACTAACCTGGATTCGAAATAGGAAAGCGCGCTCATTGAGTTCATCCCTGAGAATCGGGACATCTTTGCATGGAAACCTTCTGACATGCCAGGTGTACTGAGGGAACTCGCTGAGCACACTCTCAATATTGATCCTAAGTTTAAACCGGTCAAGCAGTTTCTTCGCCGCTTCAATGAAGAAAGGCGAAAGGCTATTGGTGAGGAGGTAGCCCGGCTCTTGGCAGCAGGGTTTATCATTGAAATTTTTCATCCTGAGTGGCCGGCTAATCCGGTGCTGGTGCTTAAAAAGAATTGCACTTGGCGCATGTGTGTGGATTACACAGATTTGAACAAGGCTTGTCCATCTAACCCTTTTGCTCTCCCTCGGATTGATCAAATCATTGATGCAACGGCGGGTTGTGAGCGTTTGAGTTTTTTGGATGCTTATTCTGGTTATCATCAAATCAAGATGGCGGTTAACGACCAGGAGAAGACAACATTTATAACTCCCTTTGGAGCCTTCTGCTATCTATCTATGCCTTTTGGGCTCAAGAGTGCCCAGGCAACTTATCAGCGATGTGTGCAGAATTGCCTTCATGATCAGATTGGGCGCAATGTTCATGCTTATGTGGATGATATTGTGGTGAAGTCCAGGAATAAGGAGACGTTGATAGATGATATGAAGGAAACCTTTGATAACCTCCGAGTTTACAAAATGATGCTTAACCCGGCCAAGTGTGTCTTTGGTGTTTCGGCAGGCAAGCTTTTGGGTTTTCTGGTGTCTAACAGGCGCATTGAAGCTAATCCGGAGAAGATCAAAGCTATTACTTTGATGGCTAAACCGGCATGTATCAATGACGTTCAACATCTAGCGGGTTGAATTGCGGCGCTGAGCCGGTTTATAAGACGGTTGGGGGAGAAGGCTATTCCTTTGTATCAGATGATGAAAAAGACAGAAAACTTTGTGTGGAGCGATGCTGCTGATGCGGCGTTTGAGGATCTGAAGAAGCAGTTGGCCGAGCCGCCTGTCCTTGCTGACCCATTGATAAGGAACCATTGTTGTTATATGTGGCTGCTAACGCCCGGGCTGTCAGTGTGGCTATTGTGGTGGAGCGTAAGGAGGCCGGTAAGGAGTATCCGGTTCAGCGGCTGGTTTATTATGTCAGTGAGGTGCTTATTGAGTCCAGGCAGAGGTACCCGCATTGGGAGAAACTGGTGTATGGAGTGTTCATGGCCAGCCGGAAACTTAAGCAGTACTTTCAGGGTCATCCCATCACTCTGGTTAGTTCGGCTCCTTTGGGGGATATCATCCAGAACAGGGAAGCCACTGGCCGGGTTGCTAAGTGGGCTATCGAACTTGGACCTCACGGGGTAAAATATGCACCTCGTACGGCCATTAAGTCCCAGGCTCTTGTGGATTTCATCAATGATTGTACAGAGTTGTAGGCACCAGAGGATAAACCGGATAACACATACTGGACTATTCACTTCAACGGATCCAGACAATTGGAGGGCTCGGGGGCTGGAGTGGTTCTTACTTCCCCTCGAGGTGGCAAATTTTGTTATGTTCTCCGCTTAATGTTTCCTTGTACTAACAATGCGGCTGAGTATGAGGCCTTGCTCCACGGTCTACGGATGGCTAAGGAGATGAACTTAATCCAGGTATGATGCTTTGGGGAGTCCGATTTGGTGGCTCAACAAGTCGCTGGTACTTGGGATTCTAAGGATCCACTCACGGAGGCTTATCGGTGTGAAGTGGATGTTATTGCTGGTCACTTCAAGGGTTATCAGGTCGAACATATCGATCAGCGTAAGAATGAACCGGCGGACGCTTTAAGTCGGCTGGGATCTCAGCGTAAACTGGTGCCGCCTAATGTTTTTCTTGACGTTCTACATAACCCATCGGTCAAGATACCAACTGAAGAGGATCTGGCTATCCCTGACCCGGAAGCTTAATTAGTGGTGGTTCTTCATGCTATCCCCGATTGGATGGTGCCCTACTTGGCATACATGACCCGGGGTGAGTTACCTGAAGACGGAGTTTTGGCCCGGTAGATAATCCGCAATCCAAGTCCATAACTATTGTCAATGGCGAGTTACACCATTGCAGTGTTTCGAGGGTGTTTCAGCGCTGCGTTTCTCCTGAAGAAGGCTGTGAGATCTTGCGTGAAATCCACGAAGGAGATTGTGGCCATCACGCCAGTTCAAAATCCCTTGTGGCTAAGGCTTCCCGACACGGCTTTTACTGGTTAACAGCTCATGCTGATGCTGAGGATCTTGTCAGAAGGTGTGACGGTTGTCAGAAATTTTCACACCGAGCCCATGTTCCGGCCCTGGAATTGAGGATGATTCCAATTACCTGGTCATTTGCAACTTGGGGGCTGGGTATGGTTGGGCCCTTTAAGAGTTCCAAGGATAAGAAGACCCACCTTTTGGTGGCGGTTGATAAATTCACCAAATGGGTGGACGCAGAGCCAGTCAGCAAGTGTGACGCAGCCACGGCGGTTCAATTCATGAAGAAGGTGATTTTCCGCTTCGGTTTTCCACATGGTATTATAACGGACAATGGCACGAACCTATCCAAGGGTGCTATGGAAGAGTTCTGTCAGCGTGAGCACATCCGGCTTGAAGTGTCATCAGTGGCTCACCCCCAGTCCAATGGTCAAGCAGAGAGAGTTAATCAGGAAATCTTAAAAGTTATCAAGCCCCGGCTTATGGTCTCTTTGCAGAGGACGCCGGGTTGTTGGGTGGAAGAGTTGCCCTCTGTGTTATGGAGCATTAATGCCACCCCCAATAGATCTATGGGTTATACACCTTTCTTCATGGTTTATGGAGCAGAGGAAGTTCTCCCAAGTGATATTCGCCATGACTCGCCCCGAGTGGCAGCTTATGTTGAAGCGGACAATGAAAGAGCACGCCAAGATGCGTTGGACCTATTATATGAAAAACGGGACATAGCGGCAGCTCGTTTGGCGATTTATCAACAAGACCTGCGGCGTTATCACAGCCGCCGGGTTAAAACCAGAACTTTTCAAGAAGGCGACTTAGTGCTTCGGCTTATCCAAGATCAGACCGACATGCACAAGTTATCCCCACCCTGGGAAGGGCCTTTTGTGGTCAGCAAGAATCTGAACAATGGGTCATACTACCTTATCGATCTTCGAGAGCACGAAGACTCGCGCAAATTGGAGGAGGAGACCCGCCGACCGTGGAATATAGCTCATCTTCAGCCTTACTATACCTGAGCCACAGGCTCCTACTATGTACATATTTTTGACAATGTATATATTATGATCAATATAATAAACTGGCATCCTTGCTAAAGCAGGGCCTCTGCCTTTCTTCAAAAAGATTTCCTGGTTACATGGGGGCTTCTGCTTATAAAGCGGAGTTCTGATTATCCATTAAACCGGCTTATAAAGCCAAAACAAAGCTTGGGAGCTTCACACCCAAGGGGCCAAAGAGAGTTTGTTGCCAAGCACAGCTCAAACATAGGCACCCACTGAGCAAAGCTCAAAATGTTACTTGGTGGCTCTTTGTGCACATCAACAAAGAGTTTTAGAGGACCCTTGTAATAGACTATCAAGCCAGGCTTGGAAGCCAGGTGTATTCACCTAAAACCCCGGGTTAACCTGCCTTCATCAAGTAAGACACTCCATCCAGGTAATCCTGTTATGACCCGCCGAACGTTTGACAAGTCAATCTTGTACAGACCCTGAACTTGTCAAAGTTAAAACAACGATTGGTTAATGTGAGGTCCATCTTAAAAGGCATTGTGAAATGGTTTAACTCAGTGGCCTCGCAGCCCATGAAAAGCCTTGAATTTGGGCCTCGCAGCCCTTGAAAAGCCCCGACTACAAGTTTTTTATTTGCTTTTATTTGTCAATTTTTTCTCTTTTGATAAGGTTTTGAGGTAAACCGGCGTCTATTGACCCGGCCTGACTATAAGTCATCAATATAACCCGGTGTTTTGTTAACCCGGCGTGGCTTTCAACTATAAGTTGTTAGTACACAACCAATTATAAACCGGTGTTTATTAACCCTGCCTGGCATTGACTATAAGTCGCCAGGATGATCACCCGATGTTTATCATAACCTGGCATGGCTTATTATACACCAGCACAGCATGGTGGAAGTCATCAGCACTCAGGAGTTGGGCTATCACCCTTATTAAGAAGAAAGTTTGTAAACCAATGATGTGATTCAACATCATAGGTATGATGTATTTCATATTTCTTTATCTTTACAGCCTTGGTTATAAACCCTGGCTTTATATTGGGCATTATGACCCGTCCGGCGGTAAACCGCCAGGACAATGCTCAGTTTATTCTATGCAGAAATAGGATTGCATAAAGTTGTTAAAGACCATAAGCAGACATAGCATCTTCATGACGGATTAACAATATTGTGCAGAGTAAATATGTGCGAAGGCATAGCAGACCAAGTGTTTAAGCTAGCCTATTACAAGGCGTTTTGATTGCCCAAAATAATAATTGTTTTTCAAGGATGACAATGTGCCGATGATAAACCGGCCACCGGATCATGATTCTTCCGCATGCTGGTTTGAAGGTTGTGGATCGTTCTGCGCCGGTTCATCCTCCTCCTCTCCACCCAGTGGCTAGAAGTCAATAGTTGCCCAGTCAATCCCAGTTAAGGCTCGGAAGACAGCTTCATCGCTTATAAGGGTGGACGGTTCAACATCAGGGGCATAAGTGTGCTTACTGATTGGCGGGATAAGATTTTGCACTTCATAAACCGAAGCATCAATCCGTTTGTTATCTGCGTCATAAATCGACCAGTGGAAAGACAAATCAGCCTCTTCAGCCAGTTTGCTTGCAAGTGGACGCATCTCCTTTGTGAAAGCTCTGAGGGCATCAGTATCAAAGTCTATACCATCTTCTTTTTGGCTGGGATAGCCGTTTCCAATATCTTCCGGATCAAGATCAGATATCCAAGCTTTGGCTCGAGTCAATGCAGATAGAGCACCGGCTCTTGCAGCTGATCTCTTTACTTCCTCAAGCTGGGCGGGTGTCATGGATAACTTTGCCAATGTGTCCTTGATCAAAGTTGGGGGCGGTTTATTGTATGAGGTTGTATAGATGACCCGTTGGACACCGATATATAACTGCTCTATTAAAGTATAGGCAGCCTTCAGTTTCTTGCGCATGTCTGATCCAAGATGAGCAACACGGCTACCTGCAATGGTGAAAGCATGATTCTTAAACCGACAGTTTCAAGGATGTTTAAGTATAACTTATGAAGAAGGTATTTACCAAAGATAGCAGAGGTCATAGCGTTTATTTGCTGCTTTAGGCCAGTAAGCTCTTCTGTCACCGGCTTAAGGGTCGCTTCAGCATCCTCTGCCCGCTTTAGTAAAGTTGTTTTTTATGCTTCTCAATCTGCTCGTTCGCCTTTGAAGCTGTCCTTCAGTTTTTTCCATGGCTGTTAAAGCGCCAGTCAACTCTTCTTTAGCCTTGGAAGTTTCTGCTTGCTAGGACTTGATATTCTCTTGAAGGTCGGCGATTTGGGATTCCTGTTTGATCAGATCAGCCCACAAGGAACAGTTAATGAGTTAATACTGCATCTTTGAAGTCCCAAGCACATAACAAGTTATACACTTGGCACTTGGGGGCTAATGCGGATTGCTTTTTATGAACTGATATTTTAAAAGTCCCAAGCACATAACAAGTTATATACTTGGCACTTGGGGGCTAATGCATACCGGATCAAATCCAGGTTATCAAGTTTTTATTAAACCAGATTCTATTGATAGTTATCAGGAATTTGGGAGAACTGCATGACAAAAGATGTACCGGTTCATCCTAAAGGTATAAACCGATCCATAGGGGCTACAGATGCAGAAATTCAATATTATTCTACTACAAGTCCCGGTTCACAATAATTTTATGAATCGGCCCTTGGGGGCTACTAGAGTTGATATTCTAAGCCAATAAAAAGGAAAATTTATGCAAAGGAATGGATATTTACCTCATATCGCTCTTTCATCAGACCTACTAAGCCAGCTTCATAATCACGGCTTGTATACAGACGGTTTAAGTATCCAGAGTGGATGTCGTGAGCATTGAGGTGAGCATAGCTAGATAAATCTGTTTTCCACTTGCCCTTGTCCACAGCAGATAATTCTTCCTTGGCACTGTGCTTTGATAAAGCGACAGGATTTCCAGGAGTGGTGTGACCAAAACCGGTAATCACAACATCATCTGTGGTGCCATCAACTATTTTTGCTAGGCTTGGCGGTTTATCAGACGTTCTTGCCGGGCTTGGCGGATCGGCCGATGGACTTGGCGGATTAGCAGACTGGCTTTTTGGGTTTATTTCTCCCGGTTCAGCAAAAGTGTCTTAAGCTTGAGGTACCGGATCATCCAGGATATTTTCAGCATTTTGATCAAAAGCTTCTGAAGTCTTCTCTGGTTCAGGGGCCGGATTGTCATCAGTTGGTGTAGTCAGCTTGGCTTTCTTTCTAAGTCTGGCTTTGGCACTAAAGAAAAGACGAAGAGGTTAGTACAATAAACCAGTACAAGGCATAAAAGGTTAAATATCATATGCTTACCCTGGAATAGTCTTGAGGAAGGGCATTTGTGTGGCTGGTGACTCACCAGAGGATGAATGGGAGGTTCCCTGATAATTTGAATCAGATGGATTAAGAGGATTTTCGAAGTAACCCGCCTTGGGATAAAGTGTATTAGAATTATAAGAGACCTCTTGACGATGTTTGCGAACCGGAGAGTTCGGTAAACCAGAGGAGGTAACTTGTTGGCCACTACGCCGAGTGGTGCGGCGAGCTTCAGGCTACTGCGTCTTCAAAGAAAAGTGCGGATCCGAATAAACAAGAGGGTGTGAACGTTTTACTTTCCGGACTGCTCGATGAAGTTTTCGTACTGGCACATGATTTGAGTCAGAAGATAGAAACAATTACCTCTGCATCACCAGCACGGCTAGCTTCCGCATCATCCTGATAATGATCATTGTCAATGAGGTGTACGAAAAAAGAACCAAGAGAGTCAAGTTCTACCTCTGACTCCGGGCCATCAAGCTCTTCATCATTGGGAATGTCAGAAGCCTCGGCGGTTTTCTTCTTCGCTGGCCTTTTTGTAACCCTGGTCTTGACGCGAGGCGCTCTCGCCGGTTTATCTTGTGATTTCCTCTTCCAGAACGGATTATCACCATGAATAGATGGACAACAAAATTGTAAAGGAGTTTTAAAGAGGGGACGGATTAAGACAAAAATGAGGTGGTTCTTATAGCTGGCGGTTTGTTGGATGCACACAAGGGACTAAGCAGCTACCGGTTCATCAAGCATCTTCTTGACCGCTTCGCTGACTTCATCCTTAGTGAGTTGGATGTCAATATGACGTTGAGGGTCTTTCAGATCCCTTGTGTACTCACACATTAAACCAGGGCATCGGCTTAAAGGTAGAATACTCCAAGAAACCCAGCATCGAATGAAATCAACGCCGATTAGACCGTTTGCAACAAAGGCTCTGAGTTTTGATAGCTGAGGGGCATATTTTGATCGCTCCTTGGTGGTTAACTGTTGAGGGACCGGATGAGTTTTGGTAAGCTGGTACGCCCGATAACCCGGCAAAGGATTTTCATCTTCCGGAGCCGTGTTGCGACAGTAAAACCAAGTCTGATTCTAGTCCTTGGGGTGGCTATGATGTTTGGCATGAAGGAAGTCAACATCCTTTCTCTTCTGGATTGAAACACCCTCGAGTTCAGTGTTGGGCCCGTCCGTAAATTCAGTATGGCGGTTTAAGTAAAAGAAGTCCCTGAATAGTTTCACAGTGGGTTCCTCTTGCAAATAGACTTCACAAAATACTTGAAAGTTGCATATATTGGACACAGAATTCGGTCCAATGTATTGAGGATGGATCTGGAAACTAGCAAGCACATCACGAAAGAATTTTGATCCGGGCAGGCTGAACCCTCGTTTCAGATGGTGTAAAAACAATCACTTCTCATTTCGGGGTTCAGGAGGATTTTCTGGACCGGGGACCCTCCAATGGATGGTTTCTTTGTTTGCTAAAGCGCCGGTCAAAACATACCCAGTCAGTTGCTCTTCAATAACCCGAGAAGGAATCCAGTTGCAAGCATAAAATTATTTGGCCATTTCAAATGACAAGCTGGAAAGGAAGATTAAAACCGGTTTACAATTTATGACTGATATGCATAAACCGGCATTAGGCCGGGGGAAGGAGATAATGAAACGTATTTGCATTGATAAACTGGATTTTGACATTAAAGGTCGAGTTGGCGGTTTAAGTAAGGGCTAATGGTGCCTGGCGGATTATCATTTTCTAAAGGGTTAAACCGCCTACAATGGTGTGGAGGTTACAGATCTGAAAAATTGTTAAGTGTTGTACAAACAGGTTCTACAAATTGACAGTATAATTCTGGATCTACTGCAGTTCAAGAAAAGGGAAAAATTTCAAAGCCCTAAGTGGTGACAACAGAATAGCAAAAGTCCAGATGGGATCTGTTTACTGAAGAAGGGATGCTATGATGAGGGAAATAGACTATAGCTACGAACGCGCAGGGAGGATAACAAGTTTTATCAAGTTCTAGTGTGGTAGCAAGGTATAGCAATGAAAGATGACGAACACCGAAGAACACCATTGAACACCGGAACCCTAGCCATAGATTTGGGGAAGAAGGAAAGAGAACTTACAGAGATTGAAGGGATAGTGGAGAGGCACCGCGTTTCTCTGGTCAAATCAGGTTGATGCAGCGGCCATCGCTGGAGCAGAGGCGGCGCGAGTAAGAAGACGAGGCGAAGAGGCATGAAGGGGGGAAAGAGAAAATGACCCCTAGTCCTATTTATAAGGTGAAGCGATAAGAGATAGGCACGGGAATTGAGGAATCCAGAAAATGGATATTTAACACACCTGTCGCCTCAGTTTTCGGAAGTCCATTAATAAAAGGGAAGTAGTTACATGTTTTAATAAGTAGGTGACGTCATTACGATCTCGGAAGATGATGTCACAGCGGTTTACAAAGTTCACATGAAGATGATGTCATGGCGGTTTACAAGGTTGACATGAAGATGTTCAAGAAGAAATTTTCTCAAAGTGTTGAAGCTTGACATGAACAGGTTCAAATCAATCTGGGGCCTAATGTTGGGGATATAACTACTGAGTATAAACCGCCCAGGAGGGGCCGGGTTACACTCATAAGGAGTCATCCGTATTGAAGCTGTAAGTGCATCTAGTGCCCCTTAGTGATTTTGGTGTATTGAAGACTTATAGGTTAAGGGACTGATGTGTTTGCAAGTGTACACAGGTCTATAAGTCTATGAGGAGTTTGATATTTACAGAGAAAGTTGACCCCTAAAAATGAAGTTCTTCGACTGAAGACTTTGGATTTCTGAAGACTTTGAAAGTGAAGAAATTGGTGTGACCTTGAAGACTTGGTAATCATTCGAGGAACATGAAGCATGAAGACTTTTGTTTTTACTGTTTCATTTTCTCTTTCTTGAGTCATAGGAAACACTGTACTATTAAAGGGGGTCGAGGAAATACTAAGGAAAATTTTCCATGTGATGCTCAACTCAAAATCCTACACCTACCAATCCTTTCGAGTGAAACCATTGGAAATCTCATACAGTTCAGTCATATTCTTCAGTGACAGAGACGAAGTTCTTCTTGTCTCTGAGGAATTTGTTCTGACTGAAGAGTTAGAAATTTGCCAGTGCGGATTGCCTACAAAGTGAGGAACATGATAGCCCTGAGGAATTCAAACCTCAAATATTCCGACCATTGCTGTGCTATGCGCCAGCTTTCCCAAAATATCTACCCACCTAACGGTCATATCAGACAAGGGCATTTATGGCTTATCATGTCAGGTGTAAGTGCATCTAGTGCCACCCCTAGTTGGTTTTGGAGTATTGACGACAAAGTTGGTTGAGGGACTAATGCGTTTGTGAGAATTGCAGGATAACGCAGGTAGTGTCCCTCATTGATTCGGTTTACCTACCGGAGATGACCCCTAAAAATGTATGAAGACATTGAAGACAATGGTGGTATGAGAAGATATTCATATTGAAGACTATGACATGAGAAGACATTGCGTGAAGACTATGGAGCGCGAAGACTGTGTGGTTTCGTTGTTTCCTTTTCTTCTTTGTTGAGTCATAGGAACCACCGTACTGTTAAGTGGGATCCAAGTGAACTAAGTCGGAGTGCCTGAAGTGATGCTCAACCCAAATCCTATGTCTTCGAGCGAAGACAGTGAGAGCAAATCTTATCCAGAGCTGGATGAGTCAGCTTTGCATGTAGCCCAAGTAAAGTTGCCGCGTGTGTTTGAAATCTGACCGTTGGAACACGTGTCAGTTCCTTAGTGACCCAGGGTCATTTCGGACAAATCAGGTCGGGTTGCCTTGTGGCTATAAATAGCCCACCCCCTACACCATAAATTGGTGGCTGCTCAGAGTTAGTGCACGGCTTTTGTCGTTTTGAGAGCAACCCACCTCGAAGCCTTTGAGAGAGAAATCCTTGCGAGGACAAAGCCCAAACACCCAGAGCCAAAGAGTGTTAGGCATCACTGAAGTCTTTCTGTCTGTGTGACCTGAAGACTTATTACACTTGAGGACTGTGAATCCTCCAGCCGGTTAGGCGTCGCGTTCTGCGCATCCAAGAGTCATTGTGGATTGCCGGGTGAACGAAGTCTGTGAAGGTTCGGAAGTCTACCTTGAAGACTTACCAGAGTGATTGGGCGAGGACTGGGTGTCCTTAGCTCAAGGGGAATAAGGTGAAGACACGGTCTTCTGAGTTAAATCTCAGCCTCCCTAACCAGACGTACAGTTGTCACAGCAACTGGAACTGGTCCAACAAATCCTGTGTCTTCAACAAGCGACTGGTTCTATCCCTTTCCATCCTTTACTTAAGTTTGTCTTCGTGAAGTCACTGCCTATCTGTGTATCTGTTTGACTTCATTGTTTGACTACTATTGTTGATTGGCTTCACCCTATCTTCCATCCTGATCCTTACTACTTAGCTGCTATTAGTCATGTACTTTCACATCATTGCATATTTGACTATGGCTTGCTTATGGCAGTTTATCTTCCGCTGCATATCAACTAGGTCATTTATGTTGTTTGTCTTTGAAACTTCTAAGTTTTGAAGACTTTCATAAAAATCGCCTATTCACCCCCCCTCTAGTCGATACTAGCACTTTCAATTGGTATCAGAGCAAGGTATTCCCTTGTTCTGTGTGATTCGGTTTAACCACCTGGACTTTCAGCTATGTCGACTGCAGGGATAATCAAAGTCTCCGATGCTTGTCCGGTGTTCGATGGAACTGAATATCCCTACTTGAAGAATAAGATGCGCATGCATCTTGAAGCCATTGATGTCGATCTCTGGTATGTCGTCAAGAACGGCGTTCCCAAAACTGGTGAAGGTGTCACCCCCACTGATGTCAAGAAGTTCATTGAACGGGATTCTACTGCAAAGAACATCATCTGTGGTCATCTGACCAAAGGACAGTATGGCCGTGTGAGTGCTCTGGAAACGTCGAAGCTAGTCTGGGACTGGCTATCCAAGGTCAATGAAGGCGTCTCAACTCAAAGAGATCAAAGGATCAGTGTTCTTCGCAACCTCTTCAACCGCTTCAAGAGAAATGACAATGAAAATGTCCAGCTCACGTTTGATCGTCTGACTGGCATCACAAATGAGCTTCAAGCTCTTGGCGCCACTGAGATCACCAAGCATGAAATCGTCAAGACACTGCTGAGATCACTTGACAGCTCCTTTGACACCCTTGCCCTCATGATACAAGAACGTCCTGACTTCAAGACACTCGATCTGTCTGATATACTTGAGAGTCTCAACACACATGACTTCCAGCTTTCTGAGAAAAGAGATATCTATGGTCCCAATTATGGCCGAACTCGCGCCTTGAAGGCAAAAGTGGTTTCCTCATCTGAAGAAGAATCTGACTGCGGTTCTGATGATCCTGAAGACATTGGAAAGGAACTTGCCATGCTTGTGAAGAAGTTTCAGAGGTTCACCAAGAAGAAGGGCTTCAAAAAGTCTTCACGATCTAGCTCCAAGAATGATGAAGCTTCCACCCATGACCACAAGAAGAGAACCTGCCACAAGTGCAAGAAACCTGGTCACTACATATCTGAGTGTCCATAGTGGGACAATGAGAAGAAGAAGAAGAGCAAGGAATATGATTCTGATGACAAGAAGAAGAAGAAATCCTCAAAGTCTTCTTCCAAGTCTTCATCACACAAGAAGAGCTCATCAGGCAAGGCTCGTGCCTTTGTTGGCAAGGAAATGGATTCAGAGGAGGAGTCTGCTTCTGAGGAGGCGGAGGTGGAATCTGGAGAGGAGTCCGACCCTGGCGTTGCAAGTCTGGCTCTAGCCACAGCCTATGTTGCCAAGTCCATCTTCAACATTGAAGGCAATGACTTCCACACCAACGCTGAAGCTGATGACATGGACGATCCTGCTCCCACCTACTGCTTCATGGCACGTGGTGCCAAGGTAAAATCACGCGATGCTTACTTTCAAACATCAAGTGAAGATGACTCTGATTGTGAATCCAAACCCAGCTACAAAACACTTGCTAAAATTGCTACTGAACAACAAAGGGCTATGGAACATACTCAAAAACTATTAGACAAAAGCGATGACCTGTTGGACGCGGAAATGACACGTTCACAGTCCTTAGTAGAAGACATAAAAAATCTTCATGCTAAGTGACAAGAACTTGAAAGTCTTCATGAGACGCTCTCAACCACATATGAAAAGCTCTCCTATGATTATCTTCAAAGGAAGCAAGAGCTTGAAGAATTGAAAGCGACTCATGAAGATCTTCAAAAGGAGAATGAGTCACTTCGCGCTCAACAGATCAGTCCCGCTCAAGATGGATTTGAACCACCATGTCTAAAATGCATTGAGCGTGATAACGCTACATCTGTTGCTGAATGTTCCACTGCTGCTACCGTTTCATTGTCTTCAACTACTGATGTGGTTACTAACCCCTCTGCGGAGGATACCACTACTATTGCTGATGAAAATGCTAGGTTGAAGACATTGCTTGAAACAGGGATGTACAAAAGTTTGAAGGGACATCAGACACTCTGCGATGTCCTCAAAAAGCAGATTATGAATCGGAACCCTAGGAAAGAGGGTGTTGGGTTCGAGAGGAAAATGAATGCTGATGGTTCCTACTGGAAGCCTGAGCAGTATCCCAAAACCACTTGGGTTGCTACAAAGGAACCTTCAGTGGATACATCCACTTTATCTGGATTTACCTGTGCTAATCCTATTATCATTGATGAATCCTTTGATGCAAACTATAAACTGTTCAAAAATCAGAATGGTGAGGTGTTTGCCAGGTATATTGGTACTAACTGCAGGAATGGACCTCCTATGAAGAAGATCTGGGTTCCCAAAAGCTGCCTTGAGAATCTTCCAGTGAATGTCATCATGACACCTCCAGGGAAGAAGGCAAACCCTAGACCAAAGGCATCACATGGTCCAATGGCTTCATACGAACACAGGACTCACTTGAGTCACCCTAACGCCAATGTTTTGCGGGGAAATCATACTCAGACTCATGAATATGAGCATGTGTCTTCAAACCGCTATGTTCATAGAACTAAGAACTTTTCTGCTTATTCACATGAGTATCATTCATCTCCTGCAAGGCTATTTGCTAGGGCTTCAAAGCCGAAATTCTCAGATGCTGCACTTAGACTCATTGCTTCTAAGCCACCCCTGAAAATGTGGGTGGTGAAGAAGAATTAACTCTCTTTTGCAGAATGTGGTCTCCAGCCAACAATCAAAGGCGTCCGATATTATTGCTGGGGACCTAAAACATAAAGGGACGCGTGATAAAATGACTTACTATGTATTCCACACATGAGTCTCTTATCTGTCATACTGTGTGTTCTAATCTTGATCTAAGCTGTGATAATCCTAGTGTGCGTCAAATGCTTATGCTTCACAACATACCTTGTGAAGCCTATCCTCCTAACTGCACTGTAGGGTATGTCACCAAAAGCTTCAGAATGGATTATTGACAGCGGATGCACTAATCATATGACTGGTGATCGAAGTCTTCTCATGGACTCAACCTTACGTCCATCCGACAAGAGTCAAATCACATTTGCTGACACTGGTAAAAGCAAGGTATTGGGTCTAGGTAGAGTTGCAATCTCTAGGGATCAACACATGGATGAAGTGATGCTTGTTGAATCCCTTGGGTTCAACTTAATGTCTGTCTTAATGGTTTGTGACTTAAACATGATTGTGCTATTTGGAAAATATCGTTGCCTTGTACTAATGGAATCTGACAAGTCTCTAGTCTTTGAAGGATATAGGAAAGATGATCTATACATGGTAGATTTCTCAGCAGGTCCACGGCTTGCCGTATGTCTTCTCACAAAAGCTTCAGAATGCTGGCTCTGGCATCGAAGGCTAGGACATGCTGGCATGAGGAACTTACACTCACTCATCAAGAAGAAGCATGTCATTGGCATCGAGGATGTCAAGTTCAAGAAGGATCATCTGTGTGGTGCCTATGAAGCTGGAAAGATGACAAGGGCAAAGCACCTCTCGAAGACAATCATGACAACATCTCAACCCTTCGAGCTGCTACACATGGACTTATTTGGACCTACTCACTACTCCACCCTCACAACAACTGCCTGTCTCTATGGCTTCGTCATTGTTGATGACTACTCAAGATACACATGGGTTCATATAATTCTTTACAAGACTGAAGTGCAAGATGTCTTCAGGCGCTTCGCCAATCGAGCAATGAACAATTATGGCATGAAGATCAAGCATATCAGAAGTAACAATGGCACTAAATTCAAGAACACAGGACTTGATCTGTATCTGGATACAATGGGAATCACGCATGAGTTCTCTGCTCCATACACACCTCAGCAAAATGGCATCGTTGAGCGCAAAAACAGAACCCTCATTGAGATGGCTCAAACAATGCTAGATGAATACAAGACACCAAGAAAGTTCTGGCCTGAAGCTATTGATACAGCCTGTCACATCATCAACCGTGTCTACATCCATAAGCTTCTGAACAAAACATCCTATGAGCTCCTTACTGGCAAGAAGCCAAATGTCAGTTACTTCAGAGTATTTGGAGCTAGATGCTGGATCAAGGATCCCCATCACAAGTCAAAATTTGCACCTAAGGCACACGAAGGCTTCATGCTTGGCTATGGAAAGGACTCACACTCCTACAGAGTTTTCAACCTCTTTCTCTACAAGATCGTCGAAACTGTGGATGTGAGATTTGATGAAACCAATGGTTCACAAAGAGAACTCCTGCCAAGTACACTAGATGAAGCTCCTCCAAGCGAATCTATCAAGCTGATGGGAACTGGTGAAATCATGCCTTCTGAAGCACAACCTGAAGATGAACTTATCATCTCTGCACCAAATCAACCTGAAGACAATGCTCAGACCGAAGACAATCCTCCCAATGATGACAATGATCAGCAAGAGCAAAGTCTTCGTCCTATTCATCCTCGTGTTGCAAATGAAGTACAAATCGAGAAGATAATTGATAGCATCAATGCGCCTGGTCCGCTTACTCGCTCAAGAGCAACACAGTTAGCAAACTTCTGTGGGCACTTTTCATTTGTGTCAATATCAGAACCCAAGAAAGTTGTTGAAGCTTTTATGGAACCTAAATGGATTCAAGCCATGCAAGAAGAACTTCAACAGTTCAAGCCTAATAATGTTTGGGAACTTGTCAAGCGACCTGACCCTCGCAAGCATAACATTATTGGAACGAAATGGATATATCGAAACAAGCAAGATGAGCATGGTCAAGTCGTCAGAAACAAAGCACGTCTTGTGGCTCAAGGATATACTCAAGTTGAAGGAATTGACTTCGATGAAACATTTGCTCCTGTTGCTAGGCTTGAAGCTATTTGCATACTGCTAGCCTATGCTAATCATCACAACATCTCGCTATATCAAATGGATGTGAAGAGTGCATTTCTCAATGGCAAGATTGAAGAAGAAGTATATGTCGCTCAACCACCTGCCTTTGAAGATCCAAAACATCCTGATATGGTGTACAAGCTAAACAAAGCACTGTATGGCCTCAAACAAGCTCCTCGCGCATGGTATGATACGATCAAAGACTTTCTGAAGAGCAAAGGCTTCAAACCAGGATCCCTCGATCCCACACTCTTCACGAAGACATATGATGGCGAACTGTTTGTGTGCCAAATATATGTGGACGACATTATCTTCGGCTGCACCAACCAAAAGTATAGTGATGAGTTTGGATACATGATGCAAGAGCAATATCAGATGTCCATGATGGGAGAACTGAAGTTCTTCCTTGGTCTTCAAATTCGTTAGCAAAGCAATGGCATCTTCATATCTCAAGAAAAATACCTCAAAGATTGTCTGAAGAAGTTTGGAATGGAAGACTGCAAAGGTTATACGACGCAATGCCAGCCAAACACCACCTTGGTCCCGACGACAATGGTAAAGAGTTTGATCAAAAGGTATACCGCTCCATGATTGGTTCTTTACTTTATCTATGTGCATCTAGGCCAGATATTATGCTTAGTGTTTGCGTGTGTGCTCGATTCCAAGCGGCACCAAAGGAATCGCATCACTTAGGTGTGAAGCGAATTCTTCGATATTTGGCTTACGCCCCAACACTCGGATTATGGTATCCCAAGGGCTCAAAATTTGATTTGGTTGGATTCTCGGATGCTGATTATGCTGGTGACAAGGTGGATCGCAAGTCTACATCAGGCACATGTCATTTTCTTGGTCGATCACTTGGCTGTTGGTCTTCAAAGAAGCAGAATTGTGTATCACTCTCAACTGCCGAATCTGAATACATTGCTGTTGGATCCTGTTGTGCTCAGCTTCTATGGATGAAGCAAACTCTCAACAACTATGGCATCAACCTGAAACAAGTACCTCTCTTCTGCGACAACGAGAGTGCCATCAAGATAGCCAACAATCCAGTCCAACACTCGAAGAAAAAGCACATTGAAATTCGTCATCACTTTCTCAGAGATCATGTCATGAAGAAAGATATCGATATCATTCACGTCAACACTGAAGAGCAACTTGCAGATATCTTCACAAAGCCCTTGGATGAGAAAAGGTTTTGCAAGTTACGGTGTGAGCTAAATATCTTGGAATCCTCTAATGTCCTGTGATCAGACACACATCCTAACACTTATGCATGTTGATGACTTAGATGTGCAACACACAAAGTAATGTATATCTTCAATCAATGAAGATTTACACTCTGAGTGTGAATACATTAACATGGAATTTGACTTCGGAGCGCCACGATAATTGTGCGCCGTGTCTGGGTCTAATACTTCCTATACGGTGGGTAACGCCACCACCAAATTTCTCTGTTTGAAGTGTTTCACTCATGGCGTTACTTTTGCAAAGACTTCGCATTTGGTTTGTCTTCAGTTTCAATTTATCTTCATGATTTTCTGCGCTATGATGATTTGATTGCATATATATATATACTAGTGTTCTGTCCTCTACAGCATTCACTTATAGCTATGTCTTCAAGTTGAATCTTTTGAACTAAGTGAATGTGATCGGACCCTAACCTCTCTATGATTTCTATCTCAAACTCTATCTGTCCAAATCATATGCATTCTATTGAAACTGCCGAATGTCTTCTCTGCGTCCTAGTCAGCAGAAGGCAAAGAGAAAAACATTAAATTTGTTTTAAATGACTTATCCTTATTGTTGAAATCTGGAGAAGTCGGAACAACTCTCCGACATGCCTGGCGGGCGTGGGAACATGGGACAACTCTGAGTATGTTGCATGCTTGCCACGTGCCCCTCAGATGTGAACCGCCAGGAGCACCAGCGTAATTGTGCTGTGCTGCTCACCTACTTATATATACTTGTCCCCTACGGTAAAGAAATCCTTCTTCCACCTCTCCACCTCATCAAAACCCTAGCGCCACCGCTAGCTCTCGACGACGCCGGCGACGAAGCGCTTAGTTGCCGCAACTTCTCCGACGCCGTCCTCACGCCGGCCGCGGACATCATCCTCTCCGCCATCGCCGTAGGTGTCCTCCGTCGCCAAGTTAGGGCACGGTGGGCTGAACTGCTCGGTCTCCTATTCATCCCATCTAGAAGTTCTTCGTGCGGTAATTATAACTCTACTTTTACCACATTTTTGATCTTCATAGATTCATCCTATTTACCGAAAGTGGTTTCTACCTACTCAATGTTAGATCTATTCTGTCTGCATCTCATAATGCCTAGTCTATTCACTTAGATTTCCTATCTAGTTTGATTCCTCACTTGTACTTATTCACGGATTGGTACAAATCTGGAACCAACTCACCTCATATAAGTGAATGTCTTCGCATCATGAGGTCAATGTCTTCAAACTGATTTATCTTCAAAATCTTCTGAGAATGCATATGACCTCTTCCCCTTCCCTCGCATCTCTAATGCTGTCACAGGTACATGTCCGTGGGAGAATCCCTTGGTTCTCATAGTCTGCATTCGTTTGCAGAATACTTATAGCATCATATCAATTCTCCTGAAGCCAGTTCCTGCTTGACCAGCAAGCGAAAGTCTCTGAAGCCATTGAACATATTGAAGCCATTCAGTTTGAAGTTCATGGCTGCAGAAAAATCAGCAAGGAAGGGTGGCAGACAGCGCCGAGAAGGAACATCCAAAGATCTGCCTGATGACCTAGCAGAGCTCTACAAGACAGATCCTGAAGAGACATATCATCAGCGCAAGACACGAATCCAATGGATTCGACGCTATTGGGCTGAAGAGTGGTTCAAGTACAAGTTCGTAACCAAGGAATATGCAGAGAAGAATGCAATCAAGAGTCCTTGGGGCGATATTCTCTATCGAGGTCTTCAACCCAAGAATAGAGCTGAAGCTATTACACAAGATTTCTATCCTTGCATGGTCCGTGGACCTCAACCTGAGAATGCCGATCCCACATCATTACTCTGGTGTCTTGATGATGCTCTCTTCAAGCGCAACTTCCAGCATGCAAAGGCTTCGGCCAAGGAAAACAAGAAGTCATTGGGACTAGACTTCAACCCTGGTCCCTCTGCTCCTCGTGCTGATGGCTCTCATGATGCAGAACCCAATGTCATCGGCCCCTTCTCCAACCTTGACGGCCTCATCACCTACATCTTGGTTCAGGGTGCCAGAGTAGATCATTCTGATAATGATGCTGACACTGATGAAGCCCCAGCTCCTCCTTCGAAGCCACAGAAGCAAAAGAAGCTAAAGGCTTCTAAATCAGCACCTCCGAAAGCTTTACATGCGAAGCCTCTGGCCACTGCACCTCCTGAAGCCAGTGCGCAGTCTAAAGATCAATCCCGCATCTCCAAGAAGACAAAGAAGAAAAAGCAACTTGTTAGGCATACTGATCAAGCTTTGACTCCTGCAGCCATTCTGCGCGAAGAACCCATTGATCTGTCCAGTGATGAAGATCTTGCTGATGATGCCCTTGAGCAACTGATAAAGAGCAAGGAAGAAGCAGAAATCTTCAACAACTTGCCTCTCTTTGATGTGGCAATCATCCATAACTTCATTGATGAGTGGTTCGGCACCCCCAATCTAAGCTTTGAAGATTTGCAGCTTCCCATTGGCCTCAGCGTCTCTTTCAATGGCGCCATTGCTTCTGAGCTAGCTCTTGCTCAGCACATCGTTGAGCCGAAGAACAAAATTGATTATGAGAAGGCTCAATTCAAGAAGCATGTGGCGAAGCTCAGTGTTCAAGACGTCAGAAACTTCAAGGTCATGTTGCATGAGCTTAAAGAAGCTTTTCTGAAGAAGCGCCAAGAAGCTCAAGGCTCTCGTGAGCGCATGAAGAGTTTGGCTGATAAGTGTGTGCTTGCCTACAATGAGGCTGAGAAGCGCAAGTCACTTGGCCGTCCTGGTATTGACCCCAGGATGGCTGCAAAGAAAAAGAAGAAGCTTCCTGCTGACCAGCCTGCACCTTCAAGCCAAGAAGCCCCTCGCATTATATTCCCAAGCAGCATGACTGGCTCGAAGCCAAAGCTCACCACAACCGCTTCAGAACAGAAGAAGATGAGGGCTGCCGAGGCTGAAGCCAGAAAGACGAAAAATACTGAAGCCTCTGATACCGCTCCCTCCAAGAAGAAGCGCAAGACCAAGAAGACTAGGGCTGCTCCCTAGAGCCCTTAGTTGTTCAACCCATTTCAGTGGTTCGCCCTGCGTCAGAACATCAAGAAAGAAGGATGATAGTTCATGAGCCTGCTTCCATAGAGGCTCATGAAGCTGAAGATATACCAGCAGCTGAACCCACCGCTGCTGAAGACATTGGTCATGATGACAATGTTGAAGATGATGAAGTTCTTCCTCAGATCGAACACAACATGGTATCATCGCCTGTTCTTACAAACAGAGAACTCATCAGCATTGGTCGTCCTCTGACGCCAATTGCTCAGGATGCATCATGGGCTGATCACCCACAGCAACAAGACTCCCCAAGTACTCCCCAACAACAACAACAAGCTACACCACCCGTGCAAGAAGAAGATGAAGACTTTGAGGCCCAGCCAACTCCATCTCCAAAGGCGTTGCCAACACTTCGCAGGCTTCACAAAGGACAAAGGCCTCAAGTCCCTCTGTCGAGCGTTCCAGAAGGAGAAGTGCAACGCCAACCTGTTGCACGTCAAGTATTTTCTGAACCCACTCCAACTGTGAATGTCTCCATGTCTGAAGCCCAAGCTGCTGAAGACATTCCGGCTGCATCAGCCGAAGAGAATCAAGAAGACGTATGTGTCCCTGATGTGAATGTGCCAGTGCCCGACCCTCCTGTTCATCAAGAGGAGGTTGAAAATGTTGAAGCTGCCACCACCAACGACAATGAAGCCGATGACGTTGTCATGGCTGACGCTAATGTGGAGCTTGAACCAACCAGTGTGCCTGAAGCTAATGAGGCCACTGCACCTGAAGCTAATGAGACAACTGCTCCTGAAGCACCTGTTATGCAGCCTGAAGCCTCAGCTGTTGCCCCTGCTCTAGTTCCGCCACTAAGGCCCCATACAGTTGAGCAAGCATACAGGCATGGTCAGCTAACCACTGTTCGATGGCCCATTCTGGTACCTCCGCCTACTACCTCTGGACCTCAATTTGATTATCATGTTGAGCATAGGCCTCAGGTCCAGAAGCCCAAGCCAAGACTGCCAAGGTTTCCAGGTACTACAAACTCACCAGGGTCCTTCAATGCTAATGGCTTCAAAAGCCACAATACCTTCTTTGATAGCACCAAGAACCCTTACTCAAAGCCAAGGATATCATTAGATCGGTTCTGGAGCTATCAGCAGAGAAGTTATTACTCCTGCGTTCTATATGATCAAGGGCGCATTTTCCCTCATATGTGCCTTGACAATGAAGCCATTGCTGGACTGCCGTGCTTAGAAGAAGCACTTGATTGCTTTCGTGATGCTGGTCTGCTCAACTTTGTGATAGACAAAGAACACTGGAATGAAGAGCTATTGCTTCAATTCTATGCTACTCTACACATTCACGGCTACAACAAAGATATCAAGACATGGGTCCTCGAATGGATGACCGGAAACATTCATCATGAAGCCAAAGCTCTTGACATCATTGAGCTTACAGGGCTAGCCACTCCTGGCGAGCTATATGAGCCTGATTGTCAGCTACACCGTAATGCATTGGAGAGCATCTTCCATAAGCCAGAACCCAACATGAGCCAGATGTTGAGCATGATGAAGCCCTTGCCATCTGACGCTGAATATCCAACAGAGTTCTTTGTTGAAGACCTTGAGTATCTGCCACACACAATATATCATATTATCAGGCGAACTCTATGGCCTATCAAAGGACATTCATCAGCGACCAAGCTTGAAGGAGCTATGAAGACTTTGGTCTTCTACATTCTCAATGGCATCAGCTTCAATACTCAAGAATTCTTCATCAGGCAACTTGCTGTTTGGTCTGAAGTCTTATGCTCCATGGGTCATGCGCCTCATCAAGCGACACTCATCTGTCAACTATCAACCATCTGCTCGCAATCATCTGATCTTTTTACCAGAGGTTGATATGTCAGTTGAAGCCATATACTCTGACCCTGCCAAGAAGCCTCTTTGTCTTCAGAATGCCAAGCACCAAAGCTTCACTCAACCCATTGAAGGTGTTCAAGCAGCAACACGAATCTATCCATTGGCTGGAAATACTCGTCTGCCTCATCGAGCACCTACTGAAGCCCCTGAAAGCACCATTGCCCAAAGGCCTCGAAAGCGTTCTCGCTTTCTCAATGACCGAGAACTTCTTGTGGCCCTTCATCAGAAACAGGATAAACATCACTTTTGGCTCAAAAGACAGATGCAAAGCCTCTTGGTGGATGTCAATCGCATTCGTAACCTTGCCACCAAGAATGCCTTTGTTGCTCATGAAACTTGTTGGCGATCATGGAAGAGCTTGACCCTGCTTAGTGCTGAAGCAGATCTTCAAGACGATGGCTTCAATGAAAGATTCCAGTTTGACTCCACTCCTCCACGGACTGCTATCCTACGTCGCACTCCATCTCTTGAAGACTCTGAATAATCTTCCTCCGTGGCAACTGTCAATGCCAGAGTGATCGATGACGAAGATGATGCTACTTCACCACCTCCTACTACTGCACGCATCGACACTGCACCAAGTTCGTCTGCACCGCCAACCAACGACGATAACCCTACTGCTTCACCTACTCATGAGGACGAGTAGATGCTCTATGTCTTCAAACCCTTTTGGTCCTTACTGACAAAAGGGGGAGAAGCGTATGAGTTCACAGTCTTCAAGCGGGTTCATATGGGCGGTTGCATTATATTTTGCCTCGTGCTTACAACTCTTGCTTTTTAAAACATTTGGTTCTTTGAGTTGTAACACCTAAACTTGATGGTCGTCTGCTACTTATTTGCTTTACTGTGATGCGATGATAAATTCCACATGTGCGATGGTAACTTCCGCACTTAGATCATCCTGCAGACGTCCATTTTTCATTATGCATGTCATCCTATTTGCTATATCATTTCATGCATGATGAATTATCTTCATAAGTTGAAGTGGATCTCCACAAGTACAACCTGCCATGTGCATTTGCATTCCAAAAGCAAAATTACTTATATGCACATTGAGGGAGTTCCGGACTAGGGGGTGTCTGGATAGCCGAACTATCATCATCGGCCGGACTCCAAGACTATGAAGATACAAGATTGAAGACTTCGTCCCGTGTCCGGATGGGGCTTTCCTTGGCGTGGAAGGCAAGCTTGGCGATACGGATATGTAGATTTCCTACCATTGTAGCCGACTCTGTGTAACCCTAGCCCTCTCCGGTGTCTATATAAACCAGATGGCTTTAGTCCATAGGACGAACAACAATCATACCATAGGCTAGCTTCTAGGGTTTAGCCTCCTTGATCTCGTGGTAGATCCACTCTTGTAACACACATCGTCAATATTAATCAAGCAGGACGTAGGGTTTTACCTCCATCAAGAGGGCCCGAACCTGGGTAAAACATCGTGTCCCTTGTCTCCTGTTACCATCCGCCTAGATGCACAGTTCGGGACCCCCTACCCGAGATCCGCCGGTTTTGACACCAACATTGGTGCTTTCATTGAGAGTTCCTCTGTGTCGTCACCGATAGGCTCGATGGCTTCTTCGATCATCATCAATGACGCAGTCCAGGGTGAGACCTTTCTCCCTGGACAGATCTTCGTATTCGGCGGCTTTGCACTGCAGGCCAATTCGCTTGGCCATCTGGAGCAGATCGAAAGCTACGCCCCTGGCCGTCAGGTTAGATTTGGAAGTTTGAACTTCATGGCTGACATCCGCGGGGACTTGATCCTCGATGGATTCGAGCCACAGCCGAGCATGCCGCACTGTCACGACGGGCATGATTTAGCTCTGCAGCCCGACAGTACCCTCGAGGCCGCACCCGAACCCGCTCTGATCTTTAAATCGGAGCCTGCTGCGCAGATCGAGGACGGATGGCTAGACACCGCCTTGGGAGCTGCAACCTCTACGGCGATAGAGCCGAACACTGACATTGTCCCTCATAAGGCTCGTGACTCCGAGGCGCCGGACTCCTCGCCGGACTCCGAACCTCCCGCGCCCCCTCCGATCAAATCTGATTGGGCGCCGATCATGGAGTTCATAGCAGCGGACATCTTTCAACACTCACCTTTCGGCGACATCTCTAGTTCTCTAAAGTGTCTCTCGTTATCAGGAGAGCCTTGGCCGGACTACGGTCAGGATGGTTGGGATGCGAACGATGAAGAAATTCAAAGCCCACCCACCACCCACTTGGTAGCCACTGTCGACGACTAACTGACATGCTAGACTACGACTCCGAGGACATCGACGGTATGGACGATGATGCCGGAGACGACCAAGAACCAGCGCCAACCGGGCACTGGAAAGCCACCTCCTCATATGACATATACATGGTGGATATCCCAAAGGATGGGAATGGCGAAGGAACAGAGGAGGATGACCCCTCCAAGAAACAGCCCAAGCGCCGGCTTCAGCGGCGCCGCTCTAAATCCCGCCACAGCAAGAATGAAGATTCTGGCACCGGAGATAATAATACACCGGACAGTGCCGAAGATAACCCACTCTAGCAAGATGCAGCGCAGGAGGACGGAGATGCCAGCCCTCATGAGAGAGCGGCAGAAGAAGAGGTAGAGGATTATATGCCTCCCTCCGGAGACGAGGCAAGCCTCGATGATGATGAATTCGTCGTGCCTGAGGATCCCGTCGAACAAGAGCGTTTTAAACGCAGGCTTACGGCCATGGCAAACAGCCTCAAGAAAAAGCAGCAACAGCTTAGAGCTGATCAAAATCTGCTAGCCGACAGATGGACTGAAGTCCTCGCGGCCGAAGAGCATGAGCTCGAACGCCCCTCCAAAAGCTACCCTAAACGCAAGCTACTCCCCCGCTTAGAGGAGGAAGCGTATGAACCCGCATCACCAGGAGACAATACGGCTGACCGACCACCCCGTGGTTGTGACAGAGAGGCCTCTAGGCCCTTCAATAGACCCGTACCCCGGCATCGCTCGAAAAGCACAAGGCCACAGGGGAACGCTCCGGACTTGCGAGATATATTGGAGGATAAGGCAAGACAATCAAGATCGATCTATGGATCGCTTGGGCACCCCATGTTACGTGACGACAACCGTCATGCCGGACACAGTAAGTCCGGCCGGGCCGAACAAAACAGACAAAGCTCTTTTGAGCTCCGTCGCGATATCGCCCAGTACAGAGGCGCCGCACACCCACTATGCTTCATAGATGAAGTAATGGATCATCAAATCCCCGAAGGGTTTAAACCTGTGAATATCGAATCTTATGATGGCACAACAGACCCCGCGGTTTGGATCGAAGACTATCTTCTTCACATCCACATGGCCCGCGGTGATGATCTTCACGCCATCAAATATCTCCCCCTCAAGCTTAAAGGACTAGCCCGGCATTGGCTTAACAGCTTGCCAGCAGAGTCAATTGGGAGTTGGGAAGACCTGGAAGCCGCATTCCTCGATAACTTCCAAGGCACGTATGTGCGACCACCAGACGCTGATGACCTAAGCCACATAATTCAGCAGCCAGACGAATCGTCCAGACAATTCTGGACACGGTTCTTAACCAAGAAAAACCAAATCGTCGACAGTCCGGATGCGGAGGCCCTCGCGGCCTTCAAGCATAACATCCACGGCGAGTGGCTTGCCCAGCACCTGGGACAGGAAAGGCCGAAATACATGGCAGCCCTCACATCACTCATGACCCGCTTCTGCGCGGGTGAGGATAGCTGGCTAGCACACAGCAACAACCTCAGCAAACAATCTAGCAGTCCGGATTTCAAGGACCGAAATGGCAGGTCGCGTCGTAACAAAAACAAGCACCGCATCAACGGCGACAATAGTGAGGATACGGCAGTCAATGCCGGATTCAGAGGCTCTAAACCCGGTCAGCGGAAAAGGTCATTCAAAAGAACTGCTCCGGGTCCGTCCAATTTGGACCGAATACTCGACCGCTTGTGCCAGATACACGGCACCCCCGAAAAGCCAGCTAACCACACCAATAGGGACTGTTGGGTATTCAAGCAGGCAGGCAAGTTAATTGCCAAAAACAATGACAAGAGGCTGCATAGCGATGACGAGGAGGAGACCCAACCGCCGAACAATAGAGGACAGAAGGGTTTCCCCCCATAGGTGCGGACGGTGAACATGATATACGCAACGCACATACCCAAAAGGGATCGGAAGCGTGCACTCAGGGATGTATACGCGATGGAGCCAGTCGCCCCGAAGTTCAATCCATGGTCCTCCTGCCCGATCACTTTTGACCGAAGGGACCACCCCACCAGCATCCGCCATGGCGGATTCACCGCATTGGTCTTAGACCCAATCGTCGATGGATTTCACCTCACCAGAGTCCTGATGGACGGCGGCAGCAGCCTGAATCTGCTTTATCAGGATAGAGTGCGCAAAATGGGCATAGACCCCTCAAGGATTAAACCTACCAAGACGACCTTTAAAGGCGTCATACCAGGTGTAGAAGCCAATTGTACAGGCTCAGTCACACTGGAAGTGGTCTTCGGATCCCCGGATAACTTCCGAAGCGAGGAGTTAATCTTCGACATAGTCCCGTTCCGCAGCGGCTATCATGCCTTGCTCGGATGTACCGCGTTTGCAAAGTTCAACGCGGTGCCGCACTATGCATACCTCAAGCTCAAGATGCCAGGCCCTAGAGGAGTCATCACAGTCAACGGAAACACTGAACGTTCTCTCCGAACGGAGGAACATACAGCGGCTCTCGCGGTAGAAGTACAATGCAGCCTCTTAAGGAAATTCTCGAGTCCGGCCATTAAGCGTCCGGACAAAGCTAAGCGCGCCCGGAGTAACCTACAACAAGACCACCTGGCACGTTCCGAGCACGTGTAGCAGTGCGGCCCCAACCCCAGCCCCTGTAAAACATCCAAACAGGTCCTTCGCGTACACCATTACGCTCTGAAGGTACCATGGGCATGGGGAGAGGGGCACGACCACAATAAGCCCAGACTGCGGCTCAACCACACCAGGGGCTCTCAAGTGTGTTGTTCTTTTTTTTACCTTTTATTTTTTACCCACAGGACTCTATTCGTCAGAGGCCCTATCCGGCAGCAGATCTGCCGAACTCACGATGCAACAGCCAGGGAAGGATGAAGGCTACAACGAATATACAGGTGGTCTCCATTACGAGCATTTTTATACACCAGTCCGCAGCCTACCCCTGGAGGGGGACATGTTTAACAGTCACATCCCTTGCTTATCGCACTATTTGTATCGTTCTACATTCATAGCAGCACTTATTGAATAAAACAATGTAGCACCTTTTTGCTTATAATTGCATTTCTTTTTCATACATATGTTCATTTATGACATGTTGCATCCGTACACTTTGGTACGGTTAACACACACCAGGGGCTTATGTTTCCCGCATCATGGTGTGATAACTCCGAACACTTTCACAAGTGCGGCACCCCGAACTTATAGCATTATATGCATCGGCTCCGAATCATGTCTTGGGTCAATAGTTGGGTTTGCCCGGCTCCCATGTTTTGGTACCTTATGTTCCGTTATATCGGCTAAGGTAGCACTGGGAGAACCACTGCGATTGCGCCCCGGTTGAGCTGGGTTAACGCCTCAGTGGAGAAAGCTAAAACTGACCGTCATGATGAGGCGAGAGCCGGTCGCTGTTCGAGAGGTTTTTGCGAGTCCTTAAAGACTTATGCCGCTTAGAGCGAGGAGCCGGATCTTGTCCGGCCCAGGCGTGGATAGCGCCCCAAATTCGGCCTTCCGAAGACTAGGGGCTTCGCCGAAATTTAAAATTATAGAATTCTATGGCTAAGTGAGAGTGTTCAAGCATTATAAGTCCGGTTGCCTTGTTCGTTGTGTTGAGCGCCTCCCTAGATGGACCCAAATATGGGAACAAGAGCGCTCAAATTTATCCCGAACACCCCAGCACTCGTGGCGTGGGGGTTGAAGCCGACGACTTGCCATCTCTCAGATTTGATAAACAGCCGCACAGAAGGTAATATTGTAAATTAAAAAGCGTTGCTTAGCGCAAATGAACTAAGTTTTCAGCGCACAGGATAACAAAATGCGAGTCTACTCAAATATTACATATTTGGAGCACTCACCCGCAATAGTGCGGGCGCCCTTCAGCACACTCTTATAATACATCTCGGGCGTGCGATGCTCCTTGCCCTCTGGTGGTGGGTCCGTCACAAGCTTCTGGGCATCCATCTTGCCCCAGTGCACCTTTGCGCGGGCAAGGGCCCGACGGGCACCCTCAATACAGGTGGAGTGCTTGATGACTTCAACCCACGGGCACGCATCCACCAGCCGCCGCACCAGGCCGAAGTAGCTCCCAGGCATGGCCTCCTTAGGCCACAGCCGAACTATGAGGCCCTTCATGGCCTGTTCGGCCGCCTTGTGGAGCTCGACCAGCTGCTTCAGCTGCTCGCTAAGGGGCACCGGATGTCCGGCCTCAGCATACTGAGACGAGAAGACCTTCTCCGTCGAACTCCCCTCCTCGGCCCGGTAGAATGCTGCAGCATCGGACACGCTGCGAGGAAGATCTGTGAATGCTCCTGGAGAGCTCCGAATTCGGGTAAGCGATAGGTAATTAACACTCACATGCTTACTTTGCATGAAAAATGCCTTACCCGCTGCTATTTTCTTTACCGCCTCGATTTCCTGGAGGGCCTTGTAGGCTTCGGCCTTAGCGGCTTTGGCACTCTCAAGAGCCGTTGCAAGCTCAGACTCTCAAGTCTTCGAGTCACGCTCCAGGCTCTCATGTTTCTGCACGAGATCCTGGAGCTCTTGCTGTACCTCCGCCACGCGCGCCTCCTGCTTCTCTTGCTCGGTGCGCTCCGCAGCCGCATTGCATTCGGCCGTGGCCACCGCCTCTTTCAGGGTCGCCACCTCATTAGTGGCCCCTGTAATACCCACGTTATCCTTGTCATTCTTTCTGCAACCAAAATCCTTTTCTGTAAGGTACAATTTTAATAAGGTGTTACTCACCTTCCTTATCCTCGAGCTGCTTCTTGGCACAGCCGAGCTCGTTCTCGGACCGCTCGAGGTTTTCCTTTAAAGTATTGACCTCCACAGTCAGTGCGGCAGAGGTCAGCAGCGCAGCCTGCAAGCCCACATTGACACATTTTTTTGACTCCTGCGTATATCTTCTTTAGATCCTCAGTCCGGCTTTTCTTCCCGAACACCGAACCGAGCATCAGGGGCTATTGTCTATGCGGTACCATTTTATACATATTGAAATTCTTACCTCAAAGCCTGTTAGAAGGCTCCTGCAGGCTTCGGTCAGCCCGCTCTTGGCGAGCTGCACCTTTTGAATCACCGCACTCATAACAGTGCGGTGTTCCTCTTAGATGGAGGCGCTGTTGAGCGCCTCCAGCAAATTATCCGGCACCTCCGGTTGGACGGAGGCAGCCGGCGTCACGGTCTTGCCCTTCTTGCGAAGGGGTCGCCCGCCGGACTCCGGAGCCACTGTGGGCTCCGGGGCTGAGTCCGGTGCAAAGTCCGGGAGGTTGTCCTGTGACACCTCCAGGGCCTCTGCCTCCTGGTAGGTCCCTTCCTGGGATCCCACCTCGGCATCATCCGCAGCACGGGGGGTGGAGGCAGTCGGAAGGGAATCCATATCCGATGCACCTAAGGACCCGCTCGACGAAGCGGGAAGATCATCCTTGGGCGGACTACAGGGTTGTATGCGGCATTAAAAAGACATTATGTGGCGAAAAGAAAAAAACCTTGAAGTTATTCGGGAGTCCGGATACTTACGATCTCGCCAGGGGCTTGGCCCTTAGAGGCCAGTCCTCGTCGTCATCACTAGCATTGGCAGAGCAGTCCAGGGGAATAGTTTTTCCCTTCTTGGACCCCTCGGCCTCCCTTGTTGGGGAGGCCTTCCTTTTCTTCCCTCCCCCCGCTGGGGGAGAGGCTTTCTTCTTCTCCTCCTCGCCTTGGTGGGAGGAGTCGGCCTCGGATTCATCATTCGATAGCACCTGAAAACGGGAACTCTTCCGAGTCCCCGTGGCCTTCTTCTTAGCCTTCTTCTCCGGCACCATGTGGGGTGTCGGAGCCAGCAGCCCTGTTAGGCGGGCATCCGCTGGGTCCTCTGGCAATGGGTTCAGACAGATAGTCCGTTCGGCCTTCGCCAGCCATTCCTGTCAAAGGTAAAGGGAGTTTAGATCCCACATAGAGTCAAACTATGGAAAACAAGTGGTGAAATCACTTACCTCGTCAGCTGGACGCTACGAGCGGAATCCGCGATCTTCGGTAGCGGATGCGGGAGCTTCGGCGCCCTTGAACAACACCTTCCAGACATCTTCGTATGTAGTGTCGAAGAGCCCGCTCAGGGTCTGGTGCTGCGCCGGATCAAACTCCCACATATTGAAGCCCCATCGTTGGCACGGGAGAATCCGGCGGATGAGCATGACCTGGACTACGTTGACAAGCTTGAGCTTCTTGTCCACCAGCTTCTGGATACAGGCTTGGAGTCCGGTCAGCTCCTCCGAATCCCCCCAGATCCGGCCGCTCTCTTTCCAGGAGGTGAGCCGTGTGGGGATGCCGGATCTGAATTCGAGGGTCGCTGCCCAATCAGGGTCACGCGGCTCGGTGATGTAGAACCACCCCGATCGCCACCCCTTGATGGTTTCCACGAAGGTGCCCTCCAGCCACGTAACGTGGGACATCCTGCCCGCCATGGCGCCTCCGCACTCCGCTTGGCTGCCCTTCACAACCTTCGGCTTGACACTGAAGGTCTTGAGCCACAAGCCGAAGTGGGGCTGGATGCAGAGGAAGGCCTCGCACACGACGATAAACACTGAGATGTTGAGGATGAAATTCGGGGCCAGATCATGGAAATCTAGGTCGTAGTAGAACATGAGCCCTCGGACAAAGGGATGAAGTGGGAAGCCCAGTCCGCGGAGGAAATGGGGAAGGAATACTACCCTCTCATGGGGCCTAGGGGTAGGAATGAGCTCTCCCTCGTCGGGGAGCCGGTGCGCGATGTCGCTGGACAAATATCCAGCGTCGCGCAGCTTCTGGATCTGCCCCTCCGTGACGGAGGAGGCCATCCACTTGCCTCCTGCTCTGGACATAGTTGGAGAAGGTTGAGGTGAGAAGTGCGGACTTGGGCGCTGGAGCTCGAGTTCGCAGAGATGGATAAGCCAAGGAGGAAGAAGGCGCAGGTAAAAGGGTTGGATCTTTATCCCCTTATATGGGCGGACAAAAACATGTGTCCCCACCGGCCTGGTAGAACTCGCTTATCTCCCAAGCGTCACAATCAATGACGCGGTTGGGTTACCCACGTCCGTATTGATGAGAATCCCGGAATAAGGGGAACACGATCTCTGCTTCGACAAGACGTGCCAAGGAAACCGCCTCGCTAAACGCGCGGAGGTGGAACAATAAAAACAATTTGAGTAAAGGCTTGGTAATGGTGTGACGTCACGCCACAAAATATGTCAGCAGATTGAACTTTTGTAATATTATTCTCTCTACGGTGGTATGTGGAATTTATTTTGCAGAGCCGGACACTATCCTGGTGTTCACAATCTTCTATAAATTATTCGGAGGAAGAACCCGCCTTGCAATGCCGAAGACAACATGCGCGCCGGACTCGTCGTCATTGAAGCCTGGTTCAGGGGCTACCGAGGGAGTTCCAGACTAGGGGGTGTCCGGATAGCCGAACTATCATCATCAGCCGGACTCCAAGACTATGAAGATACAAGATTGAAGACTTCGTCCCGTGTCCGGATGGGGCTTTCCTTGGCGTGAAAGGCAAGCTTGGCGATACGGATATGTAGATTTCCTACCATTGTAACCGACTCTGTGTAACCCTAGCCCTCTCCGGTGTCTATATAAACCAGATGGCTTTAGTCCATAGGACGAACAACAATCATACCATAGGCTAGTTTCTAGGGTTTAGCCTCCTTGATCTCGTGGTAGATCCACTCTTGTAACACACATCGTCAATATTAATCAAGCAGGACGTAGGGTTTTACCTCCATCAAGAGGGCCCGAACCTGGGTAAAACATCATGTCCCTTGTCTCCTGTTACCATCCACCTAGACGCACAGTTCGGGACCCCCTACCCGAGATCCGCCGATTTTGACACCGACACACATCTTCAGGGGGAGCCCTTGCTACTTATGAAGACAATTTCCTATCCTTTACAATTTCACATACTTTATCCCCGTTGAAAACTTCAACCAGTTTGTCATCAATCACCAAAAAGGGGGAGATTGTAAGTGCATCTATTGCCACCCCTAGTTGGTCTTGGAGTATTGACGACAAAGTTGGTTGAGGGACTAATGCGTTTGTGAGAATTGCAGGATAACGCAGGTAGTGTCCCTCATTGATTTGGTTTACCTACCGGAGATGGCCCCTAAAAATGTATGAAGACATTGAAGACAATGGTGGTATGAGAAGATATTCATATTGAAGACTATGACATGAGAAGACATTGCGTGAAGACTATGGAGCGCAAAGACTGTGTGGTTTCGTTGTTTCCTTTTCTTCTTTGTTGAGTCATAGGAACCACCGTACTATTAAGTGGGGTCCAAGTGAACTAAGTCAGAGTGACTGAAGTGATGCTCAACCCAAATCCTATGTCTTCGAGCGAAGACAGTGAGAGCAAATCTTATCCAGAGTTGGATGAGTCAGCTTTGCTTGTAGCCCAAGTAAAGTTGCCGCATGTGTTTGAAATCTGACCGTTGGAACACGTGTCAGTTCCTTAGTGACCCGGGGTCATTTCGGACAAATCAGGTCGGGTTGCCTTGTGGCTATAAATAGCCCACCCCCTACACCATAAATTGGTGGCTGCTCAGAGTTAGTGCACGGCTTTTGTCGTTTTGAGAGCAACCCACCTAGAAGCCTTTGAGAGAGAAATCCTTGCGAGGACAAAGCCCAAACACCCAGAGCCAAAGAGTGTTAGGCATCACTGAAGTCTTTCTGTCTGTGTGACCTGAAGACTTATTACACTTGAGGACTGTGAATCCTCCAGCCGGTTAGGCGTCGCGTTCTGAGCATCCAAGAGTCATTGTGGATTACCGGGTGAACGAAGTCTGTGAAGGTTCGGAAGTCTACCTTGAAGACTTACCAGAGTGATTGGGCAAGGACTGGGTGTCCTTAGCTCAAGGGGAATAAGGTGAAGACACGGTCTTCTGAGTTAAATCTCAGCCTCCCTAACCAGACGTACAGTTGTCACAGCACCTGGAACTGGTCCAACAAATCATGTGTCTTCAACAAGCGACTGGTTCTATCCCTTTCCATCCTTTACTTAAGTTTGTCTTCGTGAAGTCACTGCCTATCTGTGTATCTGTTTGACTTCATTGTTTGACTACTATTGTTGATTGGCTCCACCCTATCTTCCATCCTGATCCTTACTACTTAGCTGCTATTAGTCCTGTACTTTCACATCATTGCATATTTGACTATGGCTTGCTTATGGCAGTTTATCTTCCGCTGCATATCAACTAGGTCATTTCTGTTGTTTGTCTTCGAAACTTCTAAGCTTTGAAGACTTTCATAAAAATCTCCTATGCACCCCCCTCTAGTCGATACTAGCACTTTCATCAGGCTGCTCCCCGGCTATAAATAGCCGCCCCCTACAACCACTAGTTGGTTGGCTGCTCCGAGAGAAACTGACACTTGTCATTCGAGAGAAACCCATCCTCCGAGGACTCTGAGTGAAAATCATCAAGTGAGGAAATCCCAAACCCAAACCTACAAAACCCCAAAGTGATTGAGCATCACTGAAGAGATTGATCCTGCGTGGATCCAACGCTTGTTTCCTTTGAAGACTGTGCTTCTTCCAAACGGTTAGGCGTCAAGGTCTAGAGCATCCAAGAGGAATTGTGGATTGCCGAGTGACCGAGTTTGTCAAGGTTCGGAAGTCACCTGAAGACTACCACGAGTGATTGGGCGAGGTCTGTGTGACCTTAGCTCAAGGAGAATACAGTGAGGACTGTGTGTCCGGGACTGGGTGTCCTCGAGTTCAAATACTCAGCCGCTCCAACCAGATGTACAACTGAGACAACAGTTGGAACTAGTCTACCAAATCATTGTCTTCACCGGGCTAACTGGTTCTATCTCCTCAACTCTTTCATTTCCTCATGTATGTTGTTGTGTGCCTGTTCATATCTGTTTGAAGACATTGACTGAAGAATTTCTCAATTTCCTCAGATCTATTTCTTCAGTCTGTCCGTGTTCTTCCTTGTGTTATCCTGTGTTTACGCTTTCTGTACTCTGTGCTTGTCTTCATTTCATCATGATGACTATGCTTGTGTTCTGTTATGTTCCTTTCTGGGTACTTATTCTGCTGCAAGTAGTTCTTCA
>NC_041381.1:492700371-492719683 GCF_002162155.2 Triticum dicoccoides
GCACTTTCAATTGGTATCAGAGCAAGGTACTCCCTTGTTCTGTGTGATTTTGGTTTAACCACCTGGAGTTCTAGTTATGTCGACCGCAGGTATGATCAAGGTCTCTGCTAGGTGTCCTACCTTCGATGGCACGGACTACCCCTACTGGAAGAATAAGATGCGAACGCATCTTGAGGCAATTGACAATGATCTCTGGTATGTTGTGGAAAATGGTGTTCCCTCAGTCACACCTTCCCTGAATGTTGCTGATGTGAAGAGATTCAAGCAACTCGATTCTCAAGCGAAGAATATCATATGTGGCTATCTGAGTAAAGGGTAGTATGGTAGAGTGAGTGCTTTGGAAACTGCTAAGCTTATCTGGGATAGGCTCTCCAAAGTAAACGAAGGAGTCTCAACTCAATGTGACTCTCATGTTGATGTTCTTTGCAATCTCTTCAACCACTTCAAAAGACTCGACAATGAAAATGTTCAGCAAACCTTCGATCGCCTCACTGATATCTCAAATGAGCTTCAAGCGCTTGGCGCTACTGACATCACCGACCATGAGGTGGTGAAGAAATAGTTGAGATCACTCGATTCTTCATTTGACACTCTGGCACTGATGATTCAAGAGCGTGGTGATTACAAGTCACTTGATCCCGCTGATATCCTCGAGAGGCTAAACACTCATGAGTTCCAGCTTGCTGAGAAGAGAGATCTCTATGGTTCGAGCTATGGCAAACCACGTGCTCTGAAGGCCAAGGCAGTCTCTGAGTCTGAGGAAGAATTCTCTACCAGCAGCCTTGGTGATCCTGAAGAACTGAGCCAGGAACTAGCACTGCTCGTGAAGAAATTTCAGAAGTTCTCAAGACGTGGTCGCTTTGGAAAATCCTCAAGGAGCAAGGATTCCTCATCTAGTGACTACAAGAAAAGGTTGTGCCACAAATGCAAGAAACCTGGTCACTATATTCAAGATTGTCCTCAGTGGGACAAGGAATTAAAGAAGAAGAAATGCAAGGATTACAGTTCTGATGATGCCAAGAAGAAGAAGAAATCTTCAAAGTCTTCATCATCAAAATCCTCGAAGTCTTCATCTCACAAGAAGAGCAGCTCCAAGAAGGCTCGGGCATTCATTGGCAAGGAAATGGATTCTGAGGCTGAATCTGAGGATCATGAGGAAGAGGAGGCATCCGAGGAGTCTGAGTCTGGTGTGGCAAGTCTAGCTCTTGCTACCGCATTTGTCAGCAAGTCTATCTTCAACTCTGAAGAAAATGGCAACACCAACAATGCTGATGAAGGCAATGATGACTACGCTCCCACCTATTGCTTCATGGCAAAGGGTGCCAAGATAACAAATACCCCTCCTATGAATCAAGTGAGGATGAATCTGATGAAAATCTTAGGCCCAGCTACTCTAAACTTGCTAAGATTGCTGTGAAACAACAAAAGGCTATTGAAAAACTTCAAAACATGCTAGACAAAAGTGATGATATGTTGGGTGATGAAATGGACCGCACTAAAGACTTAACTGAAAATCTTCAGAGACTTCAGTCTAAATTTGACAACCTTCAAAGTCATCACAACACTCTCTTATCTGATCACGAGAAGCTTTCTTATGAATTTCTTCAAAGAAAGCAAGATCTTGAGAAGCTAAGAGTGAGTTATGAAGATCTTCAGAAGGAGCGTGATTCATTACTTGCTCAACAAATCAGCGCTACTCAGGAAGAATTTGTTCCTCCATGTCTGAAGTACATAGAACCTGAATCTGCTAATTCTTCACCTGAATGATCAAATGCTTCAAATGTTACAAATTCTTCACCTGTCTCTGCTATCACTAATTCCTCATCTGGGGACATTGCTAGTACTACTAATGATGCAGGGCTGAAGGAATTGTACACGACAGGCATGTACAAAAGCCTCAAAGGGCATCAGATTCTTTGTGATGTGCTGAAAAAGCAGATCCTCAACAGAAACCCTAGGAAAGAGGGTATTGCCTTTGAGAGGAAACTCAATGCTGATGGAACATATTGGAAACCTGAGCAGTACCCCAAAACCTCATGGGTTGCTACAAAGGGACCTCCAGTTGATCCATCCAATTTATCTGGCTTTACATGTGAATCTCCTCATTCTTCTGATGAGTCATTTGATTCCAACTATAAATTGTTCAAAAATCAGAATGGTGAAGTATTTGCTACATATGTTGGCACTAACTGCAGGAACAGTTCCCCTGTGAAGAAAACCTGGGTTCCCAAAAGTTGCCTTGAAAGTCTTCAAGTGAATGTCCTCATGACACCACCAGTGAAGAACAGGAACCCCAGATCCAATTCTTCATATGATTCTACTTCTTCACATGGATAAAATTCCTCAAATGGATCAAAATCCTCATATGATCATCATCGTGCTAACCCTTTTGTTCGCAGGGTAGAGCTAAGGGCTATGAATATGAGCGTTATTCTTCAAATCATTATGTTCATAAATCCTCGAAGAATTTCTCTGCTTACTCATATGCTTACCCTAACCCCTCTTATGTGAAACGAAGCGGACTGGCTTCTATGCCACCTTTCTCAAATGGTGCTCGCAGAGTGATGAAGTCTTTGCCACCCCTTCAGATGTGGGTGGTGAAGAAAAAGAACTAATCTCTTATGCAGGGTCAGGTCTCCAGATGTGCTCAAAACGTCCAAAGAATTTACTGGAGACCTGAATGTGCCTGAAAGGACGCAGGCTAATCATGAAGAAATGAATTTTCATTTCTCACATCCTCATACTAATTTATCTGTGCTATTGCTTGATGAAATTGATCTGATGATATTGATGTCATATTCTTCACTAATGAAGTATATGAGTTTGTAAGTTGCACTAATTCATCTGCAAGATGATCAACCCAAAGCAAACGAGTGGGTCCTCGATAGTGGATGTACAAATCACATGACGGGTGACAAGAATCTATTGATGGATGCTCCTTTATCACTATCACATCTGAAGCATATCATCTTCGCTGACAAAGGCAAAAGTCAGGTATTGGGTCTAGGTAAGGTTGCGATCTCAAAGCATCGACACATGGACAAAGTCATGCTTGTCGAGTCCTTAGGATACAAGCTCATCTCTGTCTCAATGCTTTGTGATCTCGATATGGTTGTTGTCTTTGGAAGATATCGTTGTGTTGTGATCATGGAAGCTGACCATTCCAAAGTCTTCGAAGGCTTTAGGAGTGGAGATCTGTATATTGTTGATTTCTCTATAGGACCGCAACCAGACGTGTGCTTACAAGCAAAAGCTTCAGAAGGCTGGCTATGGCATCGATGACTTGGTCATGCTGGCATGAGGAATCTGCACACGCTTGCGAAGAAGAAGCATGTCATTGGCATTGAGAATGTCAAATTCCTCAAGGATCACTTATGCGGAGCTTGTGAAGCTGGAAAGATGACAAAGGCCAAGCATCCAGCAAAGACTGTCATGACTACCACTCGTCCATTTGAATTGCTTCATATGGATCTCTTTGGTCCTAACCACTATTCTGCAATTCTGAATGATGCATCTCAATATGGATTTGTTATTGTTGATGATTATTCTCGTTACACATGGGTGCACATTGTCACTTACAAACATGAAGTGCAGGAAGTCTTCAAATGATTTTCCTCGAGGGCTTCAACCAACTTTGGTGTGAAGATCAAGCACATCAGAACTGACAATGGGACCGAGTTCAAGAATTCCGATCTAGATGGCTATCTTGATGAACTTGGTATTACTCATGAGTTATCTGCTCCTTATACTCCTCAGCAGAATGGCGTCGTGGAGCGCAAGAACAGAACCCTCGCTGAAATGGCTCGCACTATGCTTGATGAATACAAGACGCCTCGTCGCTTCTGGATTGAGGCAATTGATACTGCGTGCCACATCATCAACAGGGTATATCTTCACAAATTCTTCAAGAAAACTGCTTATGAACTCCTCACTAACAAAAAGCCCAATGTGACTTATTTTAAAGTTTTCGGTGCTAAATGTTGGATTAGAGATCCTCGTCACACTTCCAAATTCTCACCGAAAGCACATGAAGGTTTTATGCTTGGTTATGGAAAGTACTCGCACACCTACAGAGTCTTCAACAGCGTTCTTCACAAAGTTGTTGAAACTGTAGATGTGCAGTTCGATGAAACTAATGGATCGCAAAGAGAGCACCTACCTTCTGTGATAGATGAACCAACACCTGAGGATTCTATCAAGTTTAAGGCTACTAAGGATGTCATTCCTACCGAAGAATCTGCTGAAGAATTCATTCCAGATCGTGATGATCACCGGGCTGGCGCACCTGAAGAAAATTGTGCTGAAGAAAATGCTCCTGAAGGGAATGCTGATCAAATTCCTCGAAGACAACCCACTCATCTTCGCATTGCTAACGAAGTGCAAATTGAGAAGATCATTGATGACATTGAAGCACCAGGTCCTCTCACTCGCTCAAAATCTTCACATTTATCTAACTTTTGTGGGCACTTTGCTTTTGTCTCTATCCTAGAGCCCACTAAGGTAGATGAAGCATTTCTGGAGCCTGAGTGGATTCAGGCTATGCAAGAAGAATTACATCAATTCGAGCTCAACAACATCTGGGAACTGGTCAGACGTCCAGATCCTCGCAAGCACAACATTATTGGCACAAATGGATCTACCGCAACAAGCAAGATGAAAATGGCCTTGTGGTGAGGAATAAGGCACGGCTTGTAGCTCAAGGCTACACACAGGTTGAAGGAATTGATTTCGATGAAACTTTTGCACCTGTTTCTAGACTTGAGGCTATTCGCATATTACTTGCTTACACTAACCATCATAATATCACCCTATATCAAATGGATGTGAAAAGTGCATTCCTCAATGGTAAGCTTGAGGAAGAAGTATATGTTGCTCAACCCCCAGGTTTTGAAGATCCAAAGAATCTCGACAAAGTCTTTAGACTCAACAAGGCACTGTATGGCCTCAAGCAAGCCCCTCGGGCGTGGTATGATACTTTGAAGGAATTCTTCATGAAGAAAGGCTTCAAACCCGGTTCACTCGACCCAACTCTTTTCACTAAATCTTATGATGATGAATTGTTTCTGTGCCAAATCTATGTTGATGATATTATCTTTGGTTGTACTGGCCAATGTTATAGTGATGAATTTGCCTATATGATGAGTGAATAATATCAAATGTCTATGATGGGAGAATTGAAATTCTTTTTAGGTCTTCAAATTCGTCAACAGCGCAATGGCATATTCATATCTCAGGAGAAATACCTCAAAGATGTATTGAGGAAATTCGGCATGCAAGATTGCAAAGGGGTCAAAATTCCAATGCCCACAAATGGCCATCTATGCACTGATGAAAATGGTCAAGACTTCGATCAAAAGGTATACCGCTCCATGATTGGCTCTTTACTGTACCTATGTGCATCTAGGCCAGATATTATGCTTAGTGTTTGCATGTGTGCCCGATTTCAAGCTACACCGAAGGAATCACACCATAAGGCTGTGAAGCATATTCTTCGATATCTAGGTCACACGCCAACACTTGGATTATGGTATCCCAAGGGCTCTTCATTTGATCTCATTGGATATTCAGACTCTAACTATGCTGGCGATCGCGTGGACCGCAAGTCAACATTAGGCACATGCCATTTCCTCGGACGATCTTTGGTCTGTTGGTCCTCGAAGAAACAAAACTGTGTATCTCTCTCCACTGCAGAAGCTGAGTACATTGCTGCTGGATTGTGTTGTGCTCAATTACTATGGATGAAGCAAACACTCAAGGACTATGGCATCAACATGAAGAATGTGCCTCTCTACTGCGACAATGAGAGTGCTATCAAGATTTCTCGCAACCCAGTTCAGCACTCGAAGACAAAGCACATCCAGATTCATCATCATTTTCTTCGTGATCATGTGTTGAAGGGCGATATCTCCATCTGCCATACAAGAACTGAAGATCAGCTGGCCGATATCTTCACTAAGCCCTTGGATGAGAAGAGATTTAGCAAGTTGCGGTGTGAGCTAAATATCTTAGAATCTTTGAATGTTCTCTAAAATGGACACTCATCCTAACACTTATGCTGACTTGATGACTTAGATGCGCAACACACGTAGTAACTTTTTCTTCAATCAATGAAGACTAACCCTCTAAGTGTGAAGAAATTAATGAAGAAATTGATTCTCAGAGCCCTATGACAATTGTACGCGGTGTCTGAAATCGACTTTCTTATACGGTGGGTCACGCCACCACCCAAAGTTGAAAATCTTCAATTTGAGTTTTTCTTCATTTTTGAAATTCCTCAGAGTTTTCAAATTCTTCAACTTTGCATTTTCTTCACTCTTTCCAGTGTTGTTCTTCATTTGAATATATATATATATATATATATATATATATATATATATGAGTTTATGTCCTCTACAGCATTCACTTATTGCTAATTCTTCAAGTTGACTTTTTTCCGCTAAATGAATGTGATCGGACCCTTCCCCCTCTATGCTAAACTCAACCAAGTCTATTCAAAAATTCTTCATGTGCGTTCTGATTTGAAACTCGTTCAAAATCTTCACTGTGTCCTTGATAGCTGAAGAAATTGCAAACGGAAACTTAAAACTTATCTTATTTGAATTTTCGGATTTGCCGCTCAAACTGTTCCGCTTCTCGCGATAATATACTTATCTATTCACCCATGATCCTACAAGATCGCCACCTCACAGTACGTGGGTGACACATGGCATGTGAATGAGAAGGGCCAGGGGCACGTTCATCCGAAATCTTCGGGCGCACAGTTTTTCACTGCCGCTATAAATACTCCTGCCTCTTCCTCACTTCACTTTTACTCCGCTCGGCCTCTCTCCCGCTCGAGCTTCCCAAACCCTAGCGCTGCCGCTACTTCATCATCGCCGGTGAGGAAGAGCTTCACTGCCTCGACCTCGTTGCCGTCGTACTCGCGCCGGTTGCGGATATCTTCACTCCGCCGCCACCATAGCCGTCTTCCTCTGCCGAGTTAGGGCGTGGAAGATCTGAACTGATGAACTTCTCATTTACACTTCCCAGTTCGTCGTGTTCTTCACTTCGGGTAATTAAAAGTTACTTTTATTGCTCACCTTGATTCATGTGTTTTCTTAAAAATCTTTAAAGGTGTTTATTCTTCAAATCTTCACACACTAAACACCTCACATGTTATCTGTTCTTGATTCGTTCTCTAAGCAATGATTTTCTTCAAGATTCCTCAATTATGTGGATTTTCAAATCTGTACAACTCTGGAACCTAAGATAAAGAATGCTTAGTGAAATTCTTCAAGACTCATCGGTCAAATTCCTCAAACCTATTCTTTTTGAAAATCTTCTGAGAACGCATATGACCTCTCCAAATTCCTCGCAACTATACTTTGTTCACAGGTACAAATGTCCGCTGTTGAATCACTAGGTTCTCATCAACTTAACTCATTTGCAGTGTTCCTCAAAGAAAAGTTGCATACCTCTTCAGAAACTTCAGTTGTTAATCCTCAGCTGAAGAAAATGGCTGATGGCAAGAAGCCACAAAAGGGAGGAAAAAGGCATGAGGTCAATACAACATTTGAAATCCCTGAGGATATTTATGCTGGATACTGCACTCCTGATGAGGCCAAGTTTGGCAAGGAGGACAAGAATTAGCGCAAAGTGCGCATACAACGGATTGAGAGGAGATGGGCACGAGAATGGAGGGAGTACAGGTATGTTACTCACAAATACATGAAGAAATTCGCGCTCAACCCTCCATGCTCAAGACCTCCATTGAGACCTGGCCAACTGGCGGATCCCACCAGCCTCAAGCGCGGTGAGGACTATGCTGCTGAATGGGCTAGGCGCCATGCCAAACTGGCCAAGCAAGCAAAGGAAGCAGTGAGGAAATTCAATGAAGATTCTGCTGCTGCTGCTAACGCTGCTGAGGCCTCTGGTAGTAAGCCCAGGAAGGCTATGCCAAAGAAGCCTGTCCACAAGTCCAGTGCTTCTCCTTCAATGCCCTCACGGCCAAGGTCCTCTGCTATGCCATCAAGGCCAGATTCTTCAAGGCCCTCACGGCAAATTCCTTAGTCTGCTCCTCCTCCTCCAAATTCCTCAGTTCCTCCGACAAAGTCTTCAGCTGCTCCGACCAAATCGTTGGCACCTATGCATCTCGCCACATGCCAAAGGACTCAAGGCATCTCTATTGCCTCAGGAGCATCTGCTAGCTCCACTGCTGCACCAAGTTCCTCAACCGGTCTATCTCTGCTGAAGAAAAAGGCCACTGCTGGACGAGGCCTTTGCCCAAGTCCTCACAAGAAGCAGGTTGCCTTCCAAATCCCCTCTGATGACGATGAGGCTGATGATGAAGAACTTGCTGAAATCATCAGGGACAGGCAAGCCAAGGCCGCTAGAGCCAAAGGCAGCAATGTGCCACTAATGCTGGATCCCAAGTTGATCCTTGATTTCATTGACTTATGGCACAAGGACCCCACTACACCTTTGCCGAAGATGAACCTCACTCCTGGTCAAAGTCATGTTCTAACCCACTTCATTGAGGAAGAGAAGTGGAAATATGAAGAAGGACGAAGGCTAAAGAAAGCGCAATACAAGAAACAGCGCTACCTCAAGGACAATGTCCTCACTCTCACTCCTGATCAGCTCCTTGCCTTGCAAGAGGAAATCAAACAACTGAGCGATGAATTTGCTCGCTACTATGCTGATTGGAAGGGCGCCAAGGTGCATTTCGTCAATCTGACGAAGACTTTCTCTTCAACTGCCACTGCTCCGGTGCATGTTGAAATTCCTCAGGCTGAAGCATCTGCCCAGCCTACTGAAGAACATGCCAGCACCGCTGATGTAAGTCAAGCTGCTGAAGAAACTGAAAGTACCAGGGCTGATGACTCCATTCCAGCCGCTGATGATATTGCCAGGGCATCCACTAGTGATGCGCCTGGGGAAAGTGAAAACGTCAGGGCAACTGCAACAGTTGTGCCTGAAGAAAATGCACCTCCTGCGCCTACCCCAACTCCAAGCCTTCCATCTGCATCAGATGTGAAGAAGACCAAGGTTACAGAGCGTGCAGTGATGAAAAAGAGGAAGGCATCAACTTCTTCAAATTCTTCAGCTCCGAAGAAGATGAAGACTCTGATCAGTTCAATTGACAATCTAATTGATGCCATTCTAGTCTCATCAATGCCATCAAAGGACCTTGTTCCTTTTGGTAAAGACTATGCGATTCCTGAGGAATCCGATGAAGAAACTCCTTCTGCTGCTTTGACAGAGCAGTTGGACGAAGAAATTGAAGTGGATAAGATCCCTTCAACCCCAGTCATTTCCTCACCTATGCCTCAGTTTACTGCTGAAGAGGTAGGTGTTGAAGAAATTGAAGATGAGGATGTGGACATCGGCTGTACCACACCCGTTCTGAATGATGATTTCTGGGAAAGTCAACATCCCAATTCTCCGTTGTTCACTCCTCTCCAAGTTGTTCCTCAGTCCCCAGCCGCTACTGAAGTACAGGTGGGATCTGATGAACCTCATGCAACCCCAAGTGTTCATGAAGAAATTCCAGCCACTAGTGCTGAAGAAAATGTGAATGAAGAAGTGATGACCCAGGCTGCAACTGCACATGAACCTGAAATTCCTCAGCCTGAGGAACCTGAGATTGCGATTCCTGAGGTGGTTCTGCAGATCACTGACACCCCTCAACCCAAGCCAAAGAATCCCTTCTCTAAGAAGCCAAAATTCAAGGCTGATGATTTCTTCGGCGAGCACATATTCTTCACTGAATTCAACCCATATGACAATGCTTGTCTTAGAAGGAAGCGCTTCTGGACTGCCAGCCAGGCCAACTTCTATTCCTCGGTTCTCTTTGACAAGGACAAAGTCTTCGATCATGAGCATATTCCTCATGTGGACATGGAATCCATGCCTTGCTTCACGCTAGTTCTCAGTATGCTTCACGATGCAGGCTTGCTCAATTTCTGCTCTGACATAGTTGATTGGAATGAAGAGCTCATTCTTCAGTTCTACGCAACTTTGCATATCACAGGCGATGCTACTGACATCAACTCATGGGTGTTGGACTGGATGACCGAAAATACTCATTACAAGGCACCAGTGAATTGCTTCGTGTCTTGCCAATCAGTCCTCCACCAGAAGGCGCTCGCTATCTGTATGATGAACCTGAACTCACCGATCACTATATGCAAGTGCTCATGAAGTCGCTGAAGCCTGGACAAGCCCAAAGGACCAAATTCCCCGTGAAGGATTTGCTGTATGTGCCCAGAACCATCTACCGCATTCTGACAAAGACCATGAGTCCTATCAAAGGCCACGACTCATCTGATGAAGAAATTATCAGAATGATGAAAATATGCTTTTCAACATCATGCATGGCATCCCCATAAATTACCATGATTTCTTCATGAGGACTCTGGCGAATGTTGCACTTTCTCCATTTGAGCTGAAGCCTTACGCGCCGTGGATCATGAGATTCCTCAGAACAAGGTCTTCACTCAACTACAAGGCTGATTTTCAGAATCACCTCAGCTACTTGCCCCCTATTGAAGTCCTCAAGCGGAAAATTTCCTCATCCGATGAGAAGGGCAAGTCACCTGCTATTATCGATGAAGGCATTCGTCCATTGGATAGTCAGTTCCGCAAAGCGGCATCTTACTCCACCAATGATGACTCTGCCACACATGATTCTGTTGCCAATGCTCCAAAGTCAAGTCCTCAAGCTACTGCTCCTCGTGTGATGACTGACCGAGAACTGCTTATAAGTCTTCACCAGAAGGTCGATCGAAACCACAAGTGAGTTAAGCGTCAGTTTGGTTATATTCTTCACAACATGACTTCTACACATAATGCAGTGAAGAAAAACCACTACTACCTCCATGAAGTGTTTGATCGCACTTGGGCTATTCTGTACCATCTATATGGTGAAGAAGATCTGGAGCAAATGGGCTTCAAGGAAGACTTTGACTGGTCTGCACCTCCACCAAAGAGATTCAAGAAAGTCAAGGTTCCTTCAGTGGTGGCCAGCTCATATTCTTCATCACGCACCACAGACGAGCATGATGATTTGGACGACACTGCAGCAGGCCCTACAACGACTCAAGACCCTGACAACGCTGGCGCTCCTCCATCATCATGATATTCTTCAGGGGCATTAGTCCTCAGTTTCAACCCTTTTGGTCATTCGATAACAAAGGGGGAGAAATTTGAGTTAGTCTTCAAGCGGGTCTACCTTATATGGGCGTTTTTTTGCTAAGTTACAACTCTCGTTCTTCTGATGACTTTGCTGGATCGAGTTGTAATCTTAAACTCTATGGTGGCTTGATACTTTTGCTGTGTTCCTCTGCATGCTTATTCCTCATTAATGTTAACGCACGCATGCTGAATTACATCAATCACCATATTTCATCATGCATTTCAAATTCTTCATATTATATATCAAATGCGTGTATGAATTACAAGATATAGGGGGAGATCTACATGATTATACTCTTCAAGTGTGCATTGCTTCAAAAGCAAATTCCTCACTATGCACATCTTCAGGGGGAGTTCTTCTATATCTTGCAATCAAATTCCTCAATATCAGTATTTACACTTCACATGTTTATCCCCGTTGAAAACTTAACCTATATTGTCATCAATCACCAAACAGGGGAAATTGTAAGTGCATCTAGTGCCCCTTAGTGATTTTGGTGTATTGAAGACTTATAGGTTAAGGGACTGATGTGTTTGTGAGTGTACACAGGTCTATAAGTCTATGAGGATTTTGATATTTACAGAGAAAGTCGACCCCTAAAAATGAAGTTCTTCGAGTGAAGACTTTGGATTTCTGAAGACTTTCTGAAGACTTTGAAACTGAAGAAATTGGTGTGACCTTGAAGACTTGGTAATCATTCGAGAAACATGAAGCATGAAGACTTTTGTTTTTACTGTTTCATTTTCTCTTTCTTGAGTCATAGGAAACACTATACTGTTAAAGGGGGTCGAGGAAATACTAAGGAAAAATTTCCATGTGATGCTCAACTCAAAATCCTACACCTACCAATCCTTTCGAGTGAAGCCATTGGTAATCTCGTACAGTTCAGTCATATTCTTCAGTGACAGAGACGAAGTTCTTTTGGTCTCTGAGGAATTTGTTCTGACTGAAGAGTTAGGAATTCGCCAGTGCGGATTGCCTACAAAGTGAGGAACATGATAGCCCTGAGGAATTTGAACCTCAAATATTCCAACCGTTGTTGTGCTACGCGCCAGCTGTCCCAAAATATCTACCCACCTAACGGTCATATCAGACAAGGGCATTTATGTCTTATCATGTTGGGTTGCTCCCCGGCTATAAATAGCCGCCCCCTACAACCACTAGTTGGTTGGCTGCTCCGAGAGAAACTGACACTTGTCATTTGAGAGCAACCCATCCTCCAAGGACTTTGAGTGAAAATCATCAAGTGAGGAAATCCCAAACCCAAACCTACAAAACCCCAAAGTGATTGAGCATCACTGAAGAGATTGATCCTGTGTGGATCCAACGCTTGTTTCCTTTGAAGACTGTGCTTCTTCCAGACGGTTAGGCGTCAAGGTCTAGAGCATCCAAGAGGAATTGTGGATCGCCGAGTGATCGAGTTTGTCAAGGTTCGGAAGTCACCTGAAGACTTACCATGAGTGATTGGGCGAGGTCTGTGTGACCTTAGCTCGAGGAGAATACGGTGAGGATTGTGTGTCCGGGACTGGGTGTCCTCGAGTTTAAATACTCAGCCGCTCCAACCAGATGTACAACTGAGACAACAGTTGGAACTAGTCTACCAAATCATTGTCTTCACCGAGCTAACTGGTTCTATCTCCTCAACTCTTTCATTTCCTCATGTATGTTGTTGTGTGCCTGTTCATATCTGTTTGAAGACATTGACTGAAGACTTTCTCAATTTCCTCAGTTCTATTTCTTCAGTCTGTCCGTCTTCTTCCTTGTGTTATCCTGTGTTTACACTTTCTGTACTCTGTGCTTGTCTTCATTTCAGCATGATGACTATGCTTGTGTTATGTTATGTTCCTTTCTGAGTACTTATTCCGCTGCAAGTAGTTCTTCATTTAGGAATTTCCTCACTAGCAAATTCCTAAGTGAAGAATTCATAAAAATCACCTATTCACCCCCCCCCCCCTCTAGTCGATATAATGCACTTTCAGAAGCCCATGAAGACAAGGAGTATGGAGCTTTACTATAGAGACTTGAAGGCCCAAAGCCCAAAGGTGGATTAGGGCCCGTCGACATAAACCGACATGAGATATGTAACTTGTGTTGTAAGATAGGGAAAGGTAGAAACCGAGCTGGACACATGTATGAGCCAGCCTCGGGATTCTGTAAACCATCGGGCGTCAACCTGTGTATATAAAGGGACGACCCGGTGGCGGTTCAGGAGAAGAAACAACAACTCAAGAACCAGGCAAAGCAGATTCGCTCCCTGATCATCGAGACCCCATCAATTCAACCACAACTGGATCGTAGGCTTTTACCTTCACCGCAAGGGGCCGAACCAGTATAAACTCCCTGTGTCCTTTGTCCGGTTAAACCCCTTTAAGCTAATCTCGTTGTGATGACTCCACGACTAAGTCCTCTCACTAGGACATCTGACGTGTTAATTCCACGATAGTGTGCGAGGCCTTCCTCCGCATCCCACCCCACTTCGGATTGTGGCTACAGATCTTCAATGTGAGGCTGAAGGTGGTGAGTGGCCAACACGCAGAGTGTGGAGGCGCCATGGTGAGCAAGATGCCCAACGTTACATTGCCAATGGGTACCTTTGTGGAGACCGTCAAAGGGTGACAAAAATCGTGGTTCTACGTCATAGAGCCGCGCAGCACCACCTGGGTCGTGGCTCCCGAATTCTGGTCTGGAGCCCCGATGTGGCTCACCTCTTGGCCAGAGAAGGGCCTGGACTGGTCTTCATCGGATGAGCTGATGACGCTTCAGACACGCATCAGGAGCATGATAGATAAGAATATCAAGCTTGTCAATGCGATCCAGGTGATGCTTGTTTGTCGGATCCTTCCATGCCAAAGTCGGACTTGCCATTTGTGGGAGTACAATCCGGCCAAGCACCAGACCTTGCAGCAGTTCTTTGGCACTACACACGAAGACATCTGGAAGGTGCTTTTCAAGTCCAGTGAGACGTGGCTGGATACAACTGAGGACCGTGGGCACAACTTGGCCCATCCCTCTAGTCCGATAAGTTTTTTCATGTTTTCAAGGTGTATCCTTTACTTGCATACTCGAGGAAGACGCCTGAGCCTCCCTACTGATTTTCTCATGGCTGCACAAAGAAGACCGAGCGGATTCACTGTCCGGCTTCGCTACCCGAAGACCCAGCAATTCCACTTCTGACGAAGATGTTGGTTTCGGCGCCCTATCAAGCGCTGGAGAAGAAGGCCAAGAAGAAGGCCAAGGGGACAACAGGTGGCCTCCGTAATAAGGGCACTTTGGACATGGTGTACGATGATGCCAAGAATCATTCCTCCGCCGCCGAGTACGACAAGGAAGAGGAGGAAGAAGAAGAAAGCCATTCCCCTCTAAGGGGGGAGAAAGAAAAGGACGGCCTCCACGCGTCTGGAGGCTGAAGCGTCCAAGAAGGGGAAAGCTTCCTCCCGGACAACTCCACAGCAGCCACTGACAGCAGCTCGGAATGGCGCCCCAGGGACAAGCCCCTGGCCAAATCGTGAGTACTCAAAAACCCGGACGCATTCATATATCCGGCCTCTCTACTTCATAGTATTAACATGTTGAATCATGCATTTGCAGTCCGGCTCGGTCTGACCTCAAGCGGTCCTCATCTTCGGGAGATTCGTTGGACCCAGAGGCGATGGACAGCGGGTCCCTTCCAGCGGCCCCCTCTCCCAAGGCCATGGATGGCACTGAGGCGTTGTCCCGAAGGATCCCAAGCCAGGGAGAGACTCAGGAGGCCGTCAGGGCGGCGCTGGAGGGTGAAACCTCAGCCGTCGGGCACATGGGGGAGAAAATCCCCATGGATACTGACGATGGGGGTCATATCCAATTCAGCCCCTAGCCGAATACAATTCCGGAGATCTATATGGCTCCGGAATGTGGCAAGCAGCCTCTTTCGAAAGAAGGAGGTGCGCCTATTCCACCAGTGATCTCTGTCCATCCAGAGGCACCGGATAATTTACTGGAAGCGCTACGACGCGCTTCCATTGTTGAAGAACACCATATCCTTATGGGTACGGTGGTTGAGAGGGTGCAGTCTGTTAAGAGCGGACTGACCGACGCTTGTACCAGCCTTCTAACATGTTTTGAGGTGAGCGACACAATTATATAAAAAGAATTTCATAGCATAGACAGTAGCCCCTGAGACTCTGTCCGGTGTTCGGAAAGAAAAGCCGAATAGAGGATCAAATAAAAAAAATTGACCTTGTGAATAAGCACGAGACTAACCTGACATGTCTATGTGAATAAGCTGGCCTCGTTGCTGGCTGCGACCTCTCATGCTGCTGAAGTCTCCAGACTGAAGCAAAGTCTGGAGCGGACCGAGGAAGAGCTTGGCTGAGTGAAGAAACAGCTGGAAGACAATTAAGGTATGTAATAACCTTGTCTATATTCAGGAAGGATGAATGATTTGTGCTGACTAAAGTGTCGTGGTATTTATTAGGAGCGGCAACCGAGGTGGAGACCATCAAGAAGGCGCTGGCCGAGGCCGAGGAGAGAGCGGCCAAGGAACAAGCCGCCCGTGAAAAGCATGAGGCCAGGGTCAGTGAGGTCCAGCAGGAGCTCCAGGACACCATGAAGAAATGCGAGTCCTTGGAGTGCAACATTGCGGATCAAGAGTCCAAACTTGCCAAGGCCCGCCAAAGCGCACATGATGCCCGGGTTGAAGCCCAGGGCTCCCTCCAAGAAGTCCAGGAGGCCAGAAAAATTGCGGCGGGTAAGGCCTTTATTATGCAGAGAAAATATGTGAAGAAAAGGTTGGTCTTACTGACTCGGATTTGGAGTTCTCCAGGGGCGTTTGTGGATCTACCGCACAGCATTTCAGATGCTGCGGAGTTCTTTCGAAAGAGGGGAGCTCCACGGAGAAGCTGTTTTGGTCGTAATACCTTGCGCCAGAACATCCGGTGCCCTTTAGCGATCAGCTAAAACAGCAGGTCGAACTGCATAGGGTGGCCGAACTAGCCATGAAGGATTTAATAATCCAGCTATGGCCTGCCGAAGCCATTCCCAGCAGCTACTTTGGGCTCGTGAAGAGGCCGGTCAATGCCTGCCCTCGGCTTGATGCCATTAAGTGGTCGGTCTGCATTGAAGCCGCGCGAATGGCCTTCGCCCGAGTCAAGATGCATTGGGTGAAGATGGGCGCTGTGAAGCCTGTGACCGAGGGACCGCCCACATGCAAGGAGCACCATATGCTCGAGCTATATTTTGACAATGTCTTGGAGGGATCCCGCATTGTGGCGGGGCAGTGTTCAAAAGATGTTATCTTTGACTAAAGTCATTCATATTGTCACTTCCTGTATTATGAAACAGAGTCGTTATGTAATATAATGCCTGTTATTTAAAATTTTACCTCCTGTGTGGCCGTTTTGTTAAATCTGAGAGTTGGCCAGTCGTTGGCTTTAGCCCCCACGTAGGCAGTACGGGGGTGTTCGGGATGAATCTAAACACTCTTTATCCCAAAGTTTTGGTCCTTAAAGGAGGTGTTTAGCGCAACGAACCAGGCAATCGTACTATGTGGCTTTATCACCCTCACTTAGCCATAGGAGTTTGACAATAAAAATTTAAGCGCAGGCCCTAGTGTTCATAAGTTCAAACTTGGGGTGTTGTAAACACTTGATCGGATAAAAACCGATTCATCGCATAATGCGGAAAAAATTGCAAAAGATTTGTAACCTCTTAAACAGCTGACCGGCTCACGCCGCATCATGACAGTCAGTCTTCGACTTTCTCTACTGAGGTGCTCATCCGGATGAACCAGGACACAATCGCAGTAGTTCTCCCTTTACTACCCTAGCCGATATAGCAGAACATAAGGTAGTAAGCACAGGAGCTGGGCAACCCAACTATTAACCAAAGACATGATTCGGAGCCGATGCATATAATGCTAAAGTTCGGGGTGCCAAACTATACTGTAAAAAGGTGTTCGGACTTTGTTGTCATATTATGGGGCGTAATGAAGCCCCTGGTGAATTAAGGCGTACCAGAGTGTACGGGTGCAATTGATAAGAATATCAAGAAAAATGAAGTAATAGGCTAATGCCGCAGAAATTGGGCCGCTAACTATTTTCCATTATAGTTTTGATTAATACGTCAAAGCATATTTGTACAAGTAGTGCGATAAGCAACAGGGCTATTTAACATGCCACGACCAAGGGAGATCTGCGTGCGGGCCTTAAAACATGCATAACGATCATTTAAAGAGACCTCCTGGGAATGCCCTTATATGTCAATGCTTCTTGTCGTCTTGGTGTATCCGTCCCTTGATAGGTCCGACAATCAGGCCACCAGGAAAGGCCTGGGAAAAAAGAAACCTAAAAAGAAAAAGAAAAAGTGAAAGTATGTGGGTCCAGGGGGGTTGAGCTGTATTATGGACCACGATCTAGCTGTGCCTCCGTCTATGCCCATGATATTTTGAGTGCATAGTTATGTACGCGCGGTACGAATGCCGCCGTTTGGTCGGGACTGGGACGGAGGCCGAATTGCTAATCAAGCTCTTGACGAGCTGGACTGTCCTGCTGCAGAGTAGTTTGGACTCATTTGACAGTGTTCGGGAGCTTAGCCGCTGCATTAAGGTTCTGCCTGAAAAGGCCGCTCCGTACTTCTGTTGTGAGGGCAGCGGTGTGCTCCTCGGTACGGAGGGAGCGTTCCGTGTTTCCATTAACTATTATGACACCACGTGGTCCAGGCATCTTGAGCTTGAGATAAGCATAGTGTGGCACCGCATTGAATCGGGTGAATGCGGTTTGTCTGAGCAGTGTGTGATAGCCAGTGCGGAAGGGGACGATATCGAAGATCAACTCTTCGCTTCGAAAATTGTCCGGGGATCCGAAGACCACGTCCAGTGTGATTGAGTAGGCCTCTACACCTGGTATGACACCTTTAAAGGTGGTTTTTGTGGGCTTGATCCTTGAGGGGTCAATACCCATTTTGCGCACCGTATCCTGATAGAGCAGGTTCAGGCTGCTACCACCGTCCATGAGGACTCATGTAAGATGGAATCCATCAATGATTGGGTCGAGGACCAGTGCGGCTGAACCGCCATGACGGATAATGGTCGAGTGGTCCCTGCGATAGAAGGTGATCGGGCAGGACGACCATGGGTTGAACTTTGGGGCGGCTGGCTCCATCGCATAGACGTCCCTGACCGCGCGCTTGCGCTCCCTCTTGGGGATATGGGTAGCGTATATCATGTTCACCGTTTTAACTTGGGGGGAAAACTTCTTCTGTCCCCCTGTGTTCGGTGGCCGAGGCTCCTCGTCATCGTCCTTGCTTTGCGACCCCTTCTCCTTGTTCTCGGCATTTAACTTGTCGGCCTGTTTAAAAACCCAACAGTCTCTGTTGGTATGATTGGCTGGTTTATCAGGAGTGTCGTGGATTTGACATGGACGATCGAGTATGCGGTCCAAACTGGACGAGCCCGGATTGTTTCTTTTATATGGCTTCTTCCGCAACTTAGAGCCACTGAATCCGGCGTTGACCGTCGTGTCCTCGGTGTTGTCACCGTTGCTTCGACACTTGTGTCTGTTGCGTCGGGGCTTGCTGTTGCTATTTCTAGCTTTAGAAGTGCCAGGTTTGCTTGTATTGTTATTGCTTCGAGCTAGCCAGCTATCTATGCCCGTGCAGAAGCGGGTCATAAGCGTCATGAGGGCTGCCATGGACTTCGGCTTTTCTTGGCCGAGGTGTCGGGCGAGCCATTCATCACGGATGCTATGTTTAAAGGCCGATAGGGCTTCGGCATCCGGACAATTGACGATCTGGTTCCTTTTAGTTAAGAACCTAGTCCAGAATTTCCTGGCTGACTCTCCTGGCTGTTGAACTATGTGAATTAAGTCGTCGGCATCTGGAGGTCGGACATATGTACCCTGGAAGTTATCGAGGAAGGCGTCTTCCATGTCCTCCCAGCTGCCAATGGAGTTTTCGGGCAAACTGTTCAACTAGTGCCGAGCAGGTCCCTTGAGTTTTAGCAGGAGGTATTTGATGGCGTGAAGATAATCACCGTGGGCCATATGGATATGGAGGAGAAAATCCTCAATCCATACCGCAGGGTCTGTTGTCCCATCATATGATTCGATGTTCACGGGTTTAAACCCTTCCGGGAATTCATGTTCCATTACTTCATCAGTGAAG
>NC_041381.1:492719938-492799805 GCF_002162155.2 Triticum dicoccoides
AGTTGCAACGCAGCTCGGATGGAGTTCGTCTGCGGTTTTTAGCCCGTGCGTGGTTATGTTTGTCACGTCCGGTCGGATGGTCATCATCGCGCATCGGGGCATGCCCCCGTGATCCATAGATCGATCTGGTCTGACTTGCTCTGTTTTCCAGGTCATGCCACAGGTCATATGTGTATCCCCGAGCTGTTGTGTCTCTGTTTTTACGATGAGGTAGTGCGGGCTGGTGTTTGGCTTGAGTTGCTGCTCTGTCCCGGCCATGTGGTGGTCGGTCAGCCGCATTACGCGCTGGTAGGATGGGCTCCAACGCCTCGTCATCGAATTGGGGTAGCAATTTGCGTTTTGGGTAACTTTTGGTTGGGCGCTCGAGGACGTATTCCTCGGCTACCAGGACATTAGTCCATCTGTCATTGAGTAGGTCTTGATCAGCTTGAAGCTACTGCTACTTCTTTTTCAGGCTCCTTGTAGTGGCTATTAGTCAGCGCTTAAAGCGCTCCTGATCGACGGGCTCCTCAGGCACGATGAAGTCTTCATCGCCGAGACTCGCCTCATCCTCGGAGAGTGGAAGATAATTACTGTCCTCCGAGTCTTTGTTAATGGCATGTTCATTGGGGCTAGCTCGCCCATCCTCCCGTTCATCCTGTTCAGAAGTTGGCGCGGCGGGGTCTTTGTTGTCTTCAGCGTTGTCCGGAGTATTATTTTCTCCTGTGCCGGTATTGCTGTTTTTTCCACGGCGTGGTTTGGAGTGGCGCCGCTGACGCCAGCGCTTTGGCTGTATCTCAGGAGGCTTATCCTCGGCTGGATCCTTTTCATTGCCACTGTTGTTCTCTTTGGGTGTATCCACCATGTATACATCATACGAGGAGGTGGTTGTCCAGCGCCCTGTAAGCGGTGGTTTTGTGCCTACTCCTCTTCGGCATCGTCGTCCATATCGTCGATGTCTTCAGAGCCGTAATCGAGCATGTCGGTTAAGTCTTCGATAGTGGCTATGAAGTGGGTGGTGGGTGGGAAGCGGAATTCTCCGTCATCAGCTTCCAATTCAAGCCGGATATAGTTCGGCTGAGAGTCCCCTGACAAGGAGAGGACTTTTAATGAGTTTAGCACATTGCCTAAAGGTGAGCGCCGGAAGATGTCCGTGGAACTGAATTCAATGATCGACACCTGATCAGATTCGATGGGCGCGGATGCACGCGGTTCGGAACCTATGGCCGGAGACGAATCAGAGGTTCTGGTGACACAGGCCCCGCTCGAGGTTGGATCTGTCTGCGGCTCTAACGCTGCAAAGTCTACGGCTTCCGCGGCGGGGTTGAGCTTCTCGTCCTCGGACGGTGCAGTCTACTTCGGATCTAGGGCCAGAGCAGTTATAAGCGCTATCTCCTGGGCACAGTCCGATGACAAATTTAGGTCATGTTCATCATGGTGGCAGGGAGCGGCTATCATGGGCTCGAATCCATCGAAGATCAAGTCTCCAGCGATATCGGCAATGTAATTCAAGCTTCCAAACCTGACCTGATGGCCAGGGGCGTAGTTGTCGATCTGCTCTACATGGCCAAGCGAGTTGTCCCACAGTGCGAAGCCGCCAAATACGAAGATCTGTCCGGGAAGGAAGACCTCCCCCTAGACTATGTTGTTGTAGATGATTGATGGAGCCATCAAACCTTTTGGTGACGACACAGCGGAACTGTCAATGAAAGCACCAATGTCAGTGTCAAAACCGGCGGATCTCGGGTAGGGGGTCCCGAACTGTGCGTCTAAGGTTGATGGTAACAGGAGGCGGGGACACGATGTTTACCCAGGTTCGGGCCCTCTCTATGGAGGTAATACCCTACTTCGTGCTTGATTGATCTTGATGAATATGAGTATTACAAGAGTTGATCTACCACGAGATCATAATGGCTAAAACCCTAGAAGTCTAGCCTGTATGATTATGATTGCCTCTATGGACTAAACCCTCCGGTTTATATAGACATCGGAGGGGACTAGGGTTGTACAAAGTCGGTTATAGAGAAAGGAATCTACATATCCGAACGCCAAGCTTGCCATCCACACAAAGGAGAGTCCCACCCGAACACGAGAAGAAGTCTTCTGTCTTGTATCTTCATAGACCATCAGTCTGGCCCATGTCACATAGAACGGACGGCCGAGGACCCCTTAATCCAGGACTCCCTCAGGCACCAATGGGCACATCAGGTCCATCATCACGGACATTCAGCAGCGTCATGAATTGCTTCCAAGTGACAGTCAACTTCTTCCCATTGGGCATCCAAGACAAAGAGTGCTCCCCATCCGTGTGAAAGTGGACGGAGGCAAAGAACTATGCCACGAGCTCCGGGTCAAAGTCCATATGGAAGGTGATGAAGTCCTCAATGTCGAACTGCTCCACCAAGTCAAGTGCCTCACCAAAGTAGTCCTGGTGCTTCCTCGGATGATTCATATCAATCCACTGCATTGGGACACAGAGGTTGTGCTTGGACTTGATCACATCAATGTATATGAGATTCTGCTGCTTGGTCTAGAACAACTCATGTTGTCGGACATTCTCATGAGGGTTCACATAGGGATTGATGCACCTTCGAACGATGAACTTAGACAGAGGCATCTCATCCATGCCAAGAGATGGCTCCTTGTACCTATTGGCGGGCTTCTTGACATTGCGGTGATGGGTATTGGAACCCTTTGGTGCCTCTTGATTGCGCAGACGCTTCGAGCTTGTGTCACGGCTTGCGAACGACGGACATTGGATCCACCACCTATAACACACAACACAAGAACACACGAGAGAACCAAGAAGGATTAATGCAAAGACCACACCCAAAACAAGCAAAACAAGTAGACATAAGATTGGGAGGTTGCAACCCGGTAGCTTTAGGTCAACGGGAGTTCCTCATCCCAAAGCAGAAGTAAAAGTTTACTTCTGCTCCAGTCGCGGTAGTACCGCGCTCGGAGCGGAAGTAAAATTTTACTTCCATGCCCCGAGCGGTAGTACCGCCCCAGAGGAGCGGTAGTACCGCGCAAGACGGATGCGGTCGGAGCGGTAGTATCGCACGGAAAGTGCGGTAGTACCGCTTAGAATCAATCCAGCACAACACGGATCTAGGCACATCCTTGACATCGGATCGGTACTACGGTTGATCAAAACTACAGTGTGGCAACATTCCAAATAGCATATCTACTGCACTACAACTCTCCTACATCCTTCTCTTGCACAGATTTGGCAAAAAATCTCAAGAACAATATGCATCTCCCCGAAAACCTAGAAGCAAAACTACGAGGCAAAGAGAGAGGGATTCGGGGAGAAACCTTGTTCCATGGCAAGAGAATGAGGTGGGGAATGATCCCATCGGTCGGAATGCGAGGAGAGCGGCCGGAGATGGAGATCCGGTGAGGTCCTCCGGTGCCATTCTTGGGCAGGAGAGAGAGAGAGAGACGGGGTGGGGAAACGGGGTTGAATGGGTATGGGGGAGTTGAAACTCCCCCTGCCCTTACTTGACCCCCACCCTCTCGCGACTGCGCGGTAGTACCGCGGCTCATCGCGGTAGTACCACCCGGGCAGAAGTACCGCAACCAGGGCGGTAGTACCACTCTTCTAGCGGCAGTAAAAACATTACTACCGCGATGGAAGCGGTAGTACCATGTGACGGTGTCCTGGACTAGGGGCTACTCACCACGTCGTCTCCCGATCAGTTAGATTGGGCCGAGGACCACCATGGTCGTATACTCATGGGCCAGTTCGGACAGCTGATGCATACACAAGGAAGATTCCACAAGACTTGCTGATAAAGACAAGGACTCCTCCCCACCGGCTTATTCGGCTAGGACTCTTGTTATCCTAGGCCTCTGGTACATTATATAAATCAAGCTAGGCTAGTCGATGGATAGGCTAGATCATTATGACATTACTCATCATACCTCTAGGGTTTAGACCACAACATATGATCTCGAGGTAGATCAACTCTTGTAACCCTATATTCATCAAGATCAATCAAGCAGGAAGTAGGGTATTACCTCGATAGAGAGGGCCCAAACCTGGGTAAACATCATGTCCCGTGTCTCCTGTTACCCATTGATCCATGACACACAGCTTGGGACCCCCTACCCAAGATCTGCCGGTTTTGACACCGACAATGGTGCTTTTATTGAGAGTTCCGCTATGTGATCGGTAAAGGATCAATGGCTCGACTGCAGATCAACCGCGACATCGGCTTCTTCATCGCCGACTCGACTGGTCACCTTGGCTTGACCGAGGACTGCACCCTACCTTCAGTCATCATGTTCGGATGAGGGCCTTCATCAACATCAACTCCGATAACTATCATGATCATGGAGGAATTATCCTCGGAGCTCGAGGGCTCAATGTCAACATTGCCCTTGGGCGACCGGGTTGTTTTTCTGGACAGCAAACTTGTATCCCCTGCCACCACCTCCTCAAGCATCACTTTGACGATTCCTTCGGTGGCGGAATTAAGTCTACAACAACCATCCAAAATTTCGTCGAGTTTCGATGCAGGAATCTCCGGCGATCTATGATATATACCAGAGCGTTGTCAAATCTGGACGGGAATCTGGACGAGTTTAGGGCGTGGTCTCCAGAGCCAAGCTCGGAGGTCCTTGAGAAGATCCAACCGTTCATTTGTTGCGGAATTCCCATATCTACCACCCCTCAAAATTTCAGCTCGATCCGACCGTCCAAACTCCGGGAACCTTCGATTAGTGCATCACTTTTTAGATCTGTTTTCTGCGCGAGAACAAATCCGACCTGAGTTCATCTTTTTTTTATGAACAGGATTTTGGACATCCTTTTGAATGAAGTTTTGTATGGGGTATTGTGTTTTGTTCCCAAACACATCCCACCAATTTTAAAATCTTTTCTAATATGATCTTCACCATCGCGCCGGTGTCAAACCGGCACGAAACGTTGCTCCACGGCTGCTGACCTGCGCTAGACACATCGTCGCTTTGTTGAGCCGAGCTCGACTTCTTCGGATCATCATCTCGGCAAGCCGAAGAAGAGTTCGGAATCGCGAAGGATAAATCATTACCAACCTCGCCGCCCCACGGATTACACGGAGCGGGCACATCGGCATCGCCGCACGGTCACTTCATCAAGCCAGCATTGACGACGTCACAAGTTATGACCTGCATCGGCATGGTCGCACCGTTGCTTCTTCACGCCGATGTCCATCATGTCGAACTACTTCAACACATCGGCTGACATGGCAATTGCAACATCTCCTTACCGACCGGCTCCGTCACCTCGTCTGAACCGGGGGCTTCGTCATCACTTCATTAACCCATGCCGGGGACTTCGGCGTCACTCTACCGGCCTGCATTGGCCGAGCCGTGTCACTACCTCGAAGTGTCCAACTCCTTGCTTGGACACCTCGGGCTTGGAGGCTGGGACATCGGCCATGTCGAGGACTGTGAACCTTGTCAGATCTGTCACAGATCAATGGGCGTCTTTGTCCCGCCACAAGCCCGAATCGCATCATCAACACCGAGCACATTAACGAGCTAAGTCGCTTTCATGCTCAATAACTTTCAGTTTTAAATTTTGTTCAGTTCGACCAAGCATTATACTTTTCAGCAAAAAGTTGTTTGTGACAAAGTTCCTTCTCAAAACTTTGTTTGTGACCCACAAATTCAAATACCCTATTTATTTGGGGGCGTCCTTTATGAAGCTTTTCCTCTTGCATATGACTATACTTGTATGGCTTCATTCCTTGTTCGTGTATTACGCCACAACACCATGTTGACTTAAGTGTTCCGCAAGCTGGGTTGCCTTGTTCCTGTGTTTACCCCTGTGTCCCCGATTGTTCGGCTAGGGAGTAAAGGGAGCACCTCTGCGATTGTCACGATCGGGTCATCCGAGCTCGGACCTCAGACTAGGTGAAGCTGAAAGTTAGCGCTCTTATTGTTTTCAATCATGGTCGGTACACAACGGAACTCATGAGTAAAAAAATCTATTGTGCAAGTCTCATAGTAACAATGAGCAACCAAAAAAGGTATCGGTGGGGGTACTATTTTTCTTCGAGGATGCTTCTTACACTTTGTCAGTAATATAGCATAAGTTTCCTGAGCGCGCTTTGTCTGTTACAGCCTTATGGCCTGATTGTCTGGTTATCGGAAACACCATCGATATTCTCGACAGCTAGAGTACATAACACTTTTCAGCCCTTGACCGAAGAGGGAGAAGCCGACAGTCAGTTAAGACGCGTTTAAAGTTCGGGTGAACACAAATATGATATGAGTACTTCGATACATATAATCATTATACATAAAATTCTTTTACCCAAGTCACTTGGGGGCTCTTAAATTTATATGAGCCATTTTATAATAAGTGTTCTTCTTCTCAGTCATTGCAAAGTCTTTTTTTTTATCACTCCTTTTTTCGACACGAGTTTGTGGTCACTAGCAGGGGAGCCTAATTTCTCTCTCAAAGGCGCTAGAGTTTAGTTTGCTAAACTGGCCTAACGGGAAGCACTCTACCTTCGGGATAGGAGGTTGAAGCCGTAGGCTGACCCGCTCGAAGCCTTGAGATAGGATGTGTGATGTTAAAGCACGACAGAAGCACATTTTTTTCTAAGACCAATTTTCGGATTGGCACCGAACACTTGATCTAGTTCAGACGTCAAGTTTTACTGAAGTTTTTTGGTTTTCCAAGCCTATGGCACTTTTAAACTATTTGTGTGTTTCCAGCATAAGTCTCGCAGTGTAACGCCGGACACCTTTAGAGATTCAGTGAAAACATTCTCGGATATTGCTATATATGCATAGGTTTCGAATTGTGTCTTTGGTCAATAGTTGGGTTGCCCGGATCTTCTGCTTGCCTCCTACATTCCGCTTTCTTTGGCTAGGTGCGCAAAGGGAGAACCACTGCGATTGTGCTTCCAGCTAGCATGGTGAAGCACCTCAGTGGAGAAAGCCAAAAACTGACTGTCACAATAAGCATAAACTGGTCAGCGATCTGATGACTGTATTAAACTATAAGATCGATAGAGGTCATCTTGTGTTAAATGACGGCGTTCATAACATTGTCCGAAGTGTTTACGGCTTGACCTCGACTGTCATCGAACACTAACCGGGGGCTAGTTACTGGCCTCCCAAATTTAAGCTCCTATGACTAAGTGAAAGTTATAAAGCCCGCATATCTGATTGCCCCAATTCTGCTAACACAACCGCCTTCGGGCACCGAGACGTCGGCTGATACATCTCCGTCATATCTACTTTTCCAAACACTTTTGCCCTTGTTTTGGACTCTAACTTGCATGATTTTAATGGAACTAACCCGGACTGACGTTGTTTTCAGCAGAACTGCCATGGTGTTATTTTTGTGCAGAAATAAAAGTTCTCGGAATGACCTAAAAATCCACGGAGCAACTTTTCAGAATTAATAAAAAATACTGGCGAAAGAATCAGCATCACGGGGCCCACACCCTGTCCACGAGGGTCGGGGCGCGCCCCCCTGCCTCGTGGCCCCACTGGACGTCCACCGACCTCAACTCCAACTCCATATATTAGCTTTCGCGAAGAAAAAACCCAGAGAGAAAGATTCATCATGTTTTACGATATGGAGCCGTCGCCAAGCCCTTATCTCTCTCGAGATGGCTGATCTGGAGTCCGTTTGGGGCTCCGAAGAGGGGGATTCGTCGCCATCGTCATCATCAACCATCCTCCATCACCAAATTCATGATGCTCACCGCCGTGCATGAGTAATTCCATCACAGGCTTGCTGGACGGTGATGGGTTGGATGAGATTTACCATGTAATCAAGTTAGTTTTGTTAGGGTTTGATCCCTAGTATCCACTATGTTCTGAGATTGATGTTGCTATGACTTTGCTATGCTTAATGCTTGTCACTAGGGCCCGAGTGCCATGATTTCAGATCTGAACCTATTATGTTTTCATGAATATATATGAGTTCTTCATCCTATCTTGCAAGTCTATAGTCACCTATTATGTGTTATGATCCGACAACCCCGAACTAACAATAATTGGGATACTTCTCGGTAATGACCGTAGTTTGAGGAGTTCATGTATTCACTATGTGTTAATGCTTTGGTACAGTACTCTATTAAAAGGAGGCCTTAATATCCCTTAGTTTCCATTAGGACCCCACTGCCATGGGAGGGTAGGACAAAAGATGTCATGCAAGTTCTTTTCCATAAGCACGTATGACTATATTCAGAATACATGCCTACATTACATTGATGAACTGGAGCTAGTTCTGTGTCACCCTATGTTATAAATATTACATGATGAACCGCATCCGACATAATTATCCATCACTGATCCAATGCCTACGAGCTTTTCACATATTGTGCTTTGCTTAGTTACTTTACCGTTGCTACTATTACCATTACTACAAAACTGCTACTGTTACTTTTGCCACTGTTACTGTTACTTCCATACTACTTTGCTACTAAATACTTTGCTGCAGATACTAAGTTATCCAAGTGTGGTTGAATTGAAAACTCAACTGCTAATACTTGAGAATATTCTTTGGCTCCCCTTGTGTCGAATCAATAAATTTGGGTTGAATACTCCACCCTCGAAAACTGTTGCGATCCCCTATACTTGTGGATTATCAAGACTATTTTCTGGCGTCGTTGTTGCAGAGCATAGCTCTATTCTTTGAGTCACTTGGGATTTATATCTGCTGGTCACTATGAAGAACTCGAAAGACGAAAGAACTAAGATTTATCCCTCAACTACGAGGGGAGGTAAGGAACTGCCATCTAGCTCTGCACTAGATTCTCCTTTTGTTGTGAGTAAGCTTGCGACACCTAAACCTACTTCTGCTATTAATTATGATATGTCACATGTTATTGATGATGCCACTTCTACTATGCATGATACTTATGATGAAACTACTTCTATGCTTGATACTACTGTGCCATTAGGTGAATTTCTTGATGAACAACTTGCTAGGGCTAGAGAGAATGAAATTATTGAAGATAGTGATGATGAAGGTTCTCCCCCTAAGTATGAATTAACTATTGTTCCTGAGGGTTATATTATGGATGAAGAAACTGCTAGAGATTTTCTTGCTTGCAATGATAGATCTGATCTTATGAAGTTATTAGCTAAGCTGAAACAGAAAACTCTGAATGCTAGAATGAAATATGACCCTGCTTTTGCTACTTCACCTATCTTTGTTACTGATAAGGATTATGAATTCTTTGTCGATCCTAAGATAATCACTTTGGTCGAATCTGATCCTTTTTATGGCTATGAATCTGAAACCGTTGTGGCACATCTTACTAAGTTAAATGATATAGCCACCCTGTTCACTAATGATGAGAAATCTCGCTACTATTATATCCTTAAGATATTTCCATTCTCATTAAAGGGTGATGCTAAAACTTGGTTTAATTCTCTTGATCCTGGTTGTGTGCGTAGTCCCCAGGATATGATTTACTACTTCTCTGCTAAATGTTTCCCTGCTCATAAGAAACAAGCTGCCTTGAGGGAAATATATAATTTTGTGCAAATTGAAGAAGAGAGTCTCCCACAAGATTGGGGTAGGCTTCTCCAATTACTTAATGCTTTGCCTGATCATCCTCTTAAGAAAAATGAAATACTTTTATAATGGACTAATCGATGCTTCCAAGGACCACTTGGATAGTTGTGCCGGTTGTGTTTTCAGGGAAAGAACTGTCGATCAAGTTGAATTGTTATTGAATAATATGTTGACTAATGACAATAATTGCACACTTCCTGAACCAACTCTTGAGCCAACTCCTAAACCAACTCCGAAGAAGAGAGGTGGTCTATTTCTCAGTCCTAAAGATATGCAAGAGGCAAAGAAATCTATGAAAGAAAAAGGTATTAAAGCTGAATATGTTAAGAATTTACCTCATGTTGAAGAAATACATGGTCTTAATATACCACCTATTAAAGAAACACATGGTCTTGATAACCCGTCACAGGTAGTAAAGGTAAATTCTCTCTATAGGTATGATAAAGTTGAAATCCCGTCTACTAAGTTTGCTAGCCAATGCTTGGATGAATTTGATGACTTTATGGGTAGACAAGAAAATTTCAATGCTTATGTTGGTAGAGAATTAAAGAGTAATTCTTACATGATTGGACGCTTGAGTGATTATATGGCTAGAGTTAAAGGTGAACTTAAACTCATTAGTAAATATGCTTCTATGGTTACCACTCAAGCAGAACAAGTACTTAAAGCTCAAAGTGATTTGCTTGATGAATTAAATAATAAACATGATTTTGCTGTTAGAGTGGCTACTAGAACGGGTAAAATGACACAGGAACCTTTGTATCCTGAAGGCCACCCTAAGAGAATTGAGCAAGATTCTCAGAGAAATAATGTAGATGCACCTAGTCCTTCTAAAAAGAAGAAAAACAAAAATGATAGGACTTTGCATGCTTCTAGTGAACCTGTTGTAGACACACCTAAGAATCCCAATGATATTTCTATTTCTAATGCTGAAACACAATTTGGTGATGAACATGAACCTAGTGATAATGTTAATGATAATGTTCATGTTGGTGCTCAACCTAGCAATAATAATGATGTAGAGATTGAACCTGTTGTTGATCTTGATAACCCACAATCAAAGAATCAACGTTATGATAAGAGAGACTTTGTTGCTATGAAGCGCGGTAAAGAAAGAGAACCATGGGTTCAGAAACCCATGCCTTTTCCTCCTAAGCCATCCAAGAAAAGGGATGTTGAGGATTTTGAGCGCTTTGCTGAAATGATTAGACCTATATTCTTACGTATGTGCTTAACTGATATGCTTAAAGTAAATCATTATGCTAAATACATGAAAGATATCATTACAAATAAAAGAAAGATAGCGGAAGCTGAAATTTCCACCATGCTTGCTAATTACACTTTTAAAGGTGGAATACCTAAGAAACTTGGAGATCCAGGAGTACCAACTATACCATGCTCCATTAAAAGAAACTATGTTAAAACTGCTTTATGTGATCTTGGAGCCGGTGTTGGTGTTATGCCTCTCTCTTTATATCGTAGACTTGAATTGAATAATTTGACACCTACTGAAATATCTTTGCAAATGGCTGATAAATCAACTGCTATACATGTCGGTATTTGTGAGGATGTGCCTGTTGTGGTTGCAAACATTACTATCTTAACGGACTTTGTTATTCTTGATATTCCCGAGGATGATAGTATGTCGATTATCCTTGGTAGACCCTTTCTGAATACTGTAGGGGCTGTTATTGATTGCAACAAAGGCAATGTCACTTTTCATGTTAATAGTAATGAGCATACGGTACACTTTCCGAGGAAACAACCTCAAGTTCACAGCATCAATTCTATTGGAAAAATTCCAACTATCATTATTGGAGGTTTTGAATTTCCTCTTCCTACTGTCAAGAAGAAATATGATATTCTTATTATTGGGGATGTGCATATCCCTGTTGAGGTAACCTAGTGTTATTCGAAAATTCTCCGGTTCCATGTTATTCGGAATGACTTTGTTAACAAGACTTGATCAACCTTGTTAGTGGATTCTTTTTGATGAGCATGAGATGGATGAAATTAGAAGGCACAACCTTATGTACCCTCCTTTTACTTTCTGTTATTTAGATTAAATAAAGCAAAATTAGTATTTTCTATCTGTTTTCTGAATTATCCATGCAATAAAAAATTACCTGAAAATAAAAGTTCTCCAAATGCCCTGCAAATTTAATATTATTTTTTCTGGAATATTTGAGAATATTTGGCACTGAGAACACAGCACGGGGAGCTGGCACCTGGCCACGAGGGTCCAGGGCGCGCCCCCTACCTCGTGGGCCCACGGTGGCCCCCCTCCACTTATTTCTGCATCCACACACTTCTTCTTCCTCCCAAAAAAATCACCATCCAGCTCAAGCATGAGTTCTAGCTCACTTTGCTGCCATTTTCGATCTCCTTGCTCAAAGCTCCATTCACAAAACTGCTTTGGGGTGTTCGTTGGTATGTGACTCCTCCAATGGTCCAATTAGTTTTTGTTCTAGTGCTTTATTCATTGCAAATTTTTGCTGCCTAGGTAACCCTGTTCTTGAGCTTGCATGTCAAAATTATAAGGTCCCAAGTAATTCTAATGCATGATATAGGCTCTAGGCACTTGTGGGAGTAGTTGCTATCAATTTTGTTGAGTTTGATTCACTTTTATTTTGAGTTACTAAAAAATTCAGAATTTTTCAGAAAAATATGAAGAGATTTTTCTTGAGGGGCTCTTATAGCCAAGGCTCTAAGGATAAACAAGCTAAGGAGAATGAAAAGCCCAAGTATAATCTCCCTCGCGTGGCAGAAGTGTGGCCGTGTGAATGGCCTTGTGATGATTTCTTGAGAGCAGCCGAGATTCATGATGATTTTCATTCATTGGCTGATAATGCAGGCCTCACCGACTTCCTCCACGACCAGGTCGAACACTATCTCTTACTCACCAATACTTTCGTGCAAAATTTCTACTTTTATCCTAAAAATTCACCTCCTTCAGTAGAGTTTCATTTATATGATGTGGCTAGGAAGATGTCACTATATGAATTTTGCATGGTTTGCAAGATACCTTTTGGGGTCAGCTTAGAGGAACCACATCGTAAAGATGTGGATGGATTTATTGATACTATTACTGTAGGGGAAACGAGGAAGGTTTCCGATGCAAGAATTACTAGCATACACTTCCCTATTCTACGTTACTTTGCAATATTTGCTAGTAGATGCTTAATTGGTCACGGAAACTGTGGAAACCTTAGTGTTCTGGATATTATTATGTTGGTCCATGCTTTATTCCATGATAACTCTGTTAGTATGGGCGCTCTTATTGCTAAACGATTAAGTCTAAACCATACAAAGGGCCCCATCTTTGGAGGTATCTATGCTTCACGCCTTGCTAAACACTTCAAGATACCTATTAGGCATTATGAGAAAGAGGAAAAGCTGCTACCCCCTACCTTTCTAGATTATAAGAGCATGGTAGCACATGAGTTTATTGTTAAAAATGATGATAAGATGCTTTTGTATAATTTGAGATTTCATAAGAAACACAATGAGACTATTATCTTGCCTGCGCCCTCTTTGTTTGACTTGACTGCACGCACATACCTCGTCTTGCCGGAGGCTGTGTACGTGTATCGGGGCCAGATATCGGCCCCAAAGCCTGAGCCGGAACCATCACTTGACCCTTATCATCCATCCTTTTATCAGTGGGATCCGGAGGAGATCGCCAGCCAGTGGCAGATGGATAATCTCCTCAGTACACCAGAGAGAGTAGTTATGACCCATGGCCATAGACCAACTTAGGCCAAAAGCCTAAGCTTGGGAGAGTACGTATTTCTCACCGATATTACATTCATGTTCACACACTCATTCTAGTTGTCGGTGCTCATACTTTTTCATTGTACTATCCATGCTAGTTTAATTTCTTTTTCTAGCTTTCTTCTTGTGTGTTTGAACAACCTTAAGAAAAACCAAAAAAATTAGTTAGCCTACTTCCCATGCTTGTAGTAGTAATTAAAAGAAAACCCAAAAAGATTTCTCGTTCTTCTTTTGCTTGTTGGGAGCTTTCCCGTGTAAATAGTTTTATTTCTTTTCTTTCCTTTGGGGGTCGAGAGGAGAAGACCATAATGAAAATGTTTAGTGGCTCTCATATGCATGATTGTTGATATAACCAAGAGCCCATATTACCTTGTCTTCTCCCTTGAATTGAATGCTTGCAGATTCCAGCTTAGTCCAATGCACGTGCACTATTATTATTATACACACCGTTCGGTCGTGCAAGTGAAAGGAAATAATGATGATATATGATGGACTGGCTGAGATGAGAGAAGCTGGTATGAACTCGACCTCTCTTGTTTTCATAAATATGATTAGTTCATCATTCCTAATTCATCCTATTATGAATAAACATGTTTGCAATGACAATTAGAGATTATAGTTGCTTATGGCATGCTTAATTAGCTAGGAGCTTATAATGGTTTACCTTGCGTGCCAACATGCTATTAAAATGGTTGTGATGTGGTATGATAGGGTGGTATCCTCCTTTGAATGATTCGAGTGACTTGACTTGGCACATGTTCACGCATGTAGTTGAAACAAAATCAACATAGCCTTCATGATATTTATGTTCATGGTGAATTATATCCTACTCATGCTTGCACTCGGTGTTGATTAATTTTAATGCATGTTCATGACTGTTGTCTCTCTCTTAGTTGGTCGCTTCCCAGTCTCTTGCTAGCCTTCACCTGTACTAAGCGGGAATACTGCTTGTACATCCAAACTCCATAAACCCCAAAGTTATTCCATATGAGTCCACCATAACTTCCTATATGCGGTATTTACCTGCCGTTCCAAGTAAATTTGTATGTGCCAAACTCCAAACCTTCAAATAAAATTATATTTTGTATGCTCGAAAAGCTCATGTATCAACTAGGGTTGTCTGTATCTTCCATGTTAGGCGGGTTATTCTCAAGAGGAGTGGACTCCGCTCCTCATTCATGAGAAAATGGATGGTCACCGGGATGCCCAATTCCATGCTCAAATCAAATCAAAATAATTGCAAACAAAACTCCCCCCGGATTTTTGTTAGTTGGAGGCACCCGTTGTTTCGGGCAAGCCATGGATTGATGCTTGTTGGTGGTGGGGGAGTATAAACTTTACCATTCTGTTTGGGAACCGCCTATAATGTGTGTAGCATGGAAGATATCGAGATCTCATAGTTGTTATGTTGACAGTGAAAGTATACCGCTCCAAATGTTATTCATCTCTATTTCAAAATCGAGCTCTGGCACCTCGACAAATCCCTGCTTCCCTCTGTGAAGGGCCTATCTATTTACTTTTATGTTGAGTCATCACCCTCTTATTAAAAAGCACCAGCTGGAGAGCACCGCTGTCATTTGCATGCATTACTATTAGTTTATATCGGGTATGACTATGACTGGATCTCTTTTACCATGAATTACAATGTTTAGTCAGTCCTTGATCTTTAAAGGTGCTCTGCATTTATGTTTTGCGGTCTCAGAAAAGGCTAGCGAGATATCATCTTGTTATATTATATTATGATTGTTTTGAGAAAGTGTTGTCATCCGAGTTTTATTATTGTTGCTCGCTAGTTGATTATGCCATTGATATGAGTAAACATGACACCTAAGTGTTATTGTGAATATGGTTAGTTCATAATCTTTGCTGAAAACTTGAATGCTGGCTTTACATATTTGCAACAACAAGAGCAAATAGAGTTTGTAAAAGTATTTCTTTATCACTTTCAGTTTATCAACTGAATTGCTTGAGGACAAGCAAAGGTTTAAGCTTGGGGGAGTTGATACGTCTCCGTCGTATCTACTTTTCCAAACACTTTTGCCCTTTTTCTGGACTCTAACTTGCATGATTTGAATGGAACTAACCCGGACTGATGCTGTTTTCAGCAGAACTACCATGGTGTTATTTTTGTGCAGAAATAAAAGTTCTCAGAATGACCTAAAAATCCACGGAGCAACTTTTCAGAATTAATAAAAAATACTGGCAAAAGAATCAGCATCAGGGGGCCCACACCCTGTCCATGAGGGTAGGGGCGCGCCCCCTCCCCTAGGGCGCGTCCCCTACCTCATGGGCCCCCTAGACGTCCATCAACCTCAACTCCAACTCCATATATTTGCTTTCGCAAAGAAAAAAACCAGAGAGAAAGATTCATTGCGTTTTATGGTACTGAGCCGCCGCCAAGCCCTAATCTCTCTCGGGAGGGCTGTTCTGGAGTCCGTTTGGGGCTCCAGAGAGGGGGATTCATTGCCATCATCATCATCATCAACCATCCTCCATCACCAATTTCATGATGCTCACCACCGTGTGTGAGTAATTCCATCGTAGGCTTGCTGGACAGTGATGGGTTGGATGAGATTTACCATGTAATCAAGTTAGTTTTGTTAGGGTTTGATCCCTAGTATCCACTATGTTCTGAGATTGATGTTGCTATGACTTTGCTATGCTTAATGCTTGTCACTAGGGCCCGAGTGCCATGATTTCAGATCTGAACCTATTATGTCTTCATGAATATATGTGAGTTCTTCATCCTATCTTGCAAGTCTATAGTCGCCTATTATGTGTTATGATCCGACAACCCCGAAGTGACAATAATCGGGATACTTCTCGGTGATAACCGCAGTTTGAGGAGTTCATGTATTCACTATGTGTTAATGCTTTGGTCTGGTACTCTATTAAAAGGAGGCCTTAATATCCCTTAGTTTCTATTAGGACCCCGCTGCCATGGGAGGGTAGGACAAAAGATGTCATGCAAGTTCTTTTCCATAAGCACGTATGACTATATTCGGGATACATGCCTACATTACATTGATGAACTGGAGCTAGTTCTGTGTCACCCTATGTTATAACTGTTACATGATAAACCGCATCTGACATAATTATCCATCACTGATCCAATGCCTACGAGCTTTTCACATATTGTGCTTTGCTTAGTTACTTCACCGTTGCTACTTTTACCATTACTACAAAACTGCTACTAGTACTTTTGCCACTGTTACCGTTACTTCCATACTACTCTGCTACTAAATACTTTGCTGCAGATACTAAGTTATCCAGGTGTGGTTGAATTTACAACTCAACTGCTAATACTTGAGAATACTCTTTGGCTCCCCTTGTGTCGAATCAATAAATTTGGGTTGAATACTCCACCCTCAAAAACTGTTGCGATCCCCTATACTGGTGGGTTATCATCGGTTAAGGGTTGTTTTGTTATTGTGAAAACACCCTGCATAGCATCTACAAGGGGGTGGAAGCCGACGATGGGGCACTTTCAAATGATAAACGGTCGCAATGGAGTCAAAATAAACATATCATCGGCATTTGTATTTAATATACAAGAGCTGCCTTCCACAATCATCGTTATAAAGCCATAAATATGCATCAATTTGACTTAAGATTTTGGCCAAGCTGGTTTGCCTGGCTCCTGTGCTTACCCCTACATTCCCAATTGTTTGGCTAGGCGGCAAAGGGAGCGCCTCTATGATTGTTAGTACCGGGTCATCCGAGTTAGTACCTCAAACTAGGTGAAGCCGAAAGCTAGCAATCTTAAAGGATCACATTGGTCGTCAATGACGGAAGTGAAAATTTTGGTTCATTAATACCATAGAGTTCGGGAACTTTCCCCGAACTAAATCCTCAATATTTTTCTCCCGCATTGATCAGAGGTGAGGTTTCATGATCATGCTTAGAATGACAACCCAACGAAAGGAACCGATAGCAGGGCTATTTTCTTTGGAAGATGTTTCTTACATTAAAACGTAATATAACATATCTCTCCCTGTACCTTTGTTTATAAAACCGTATGGCCGGATTGCCTTGTTTTCCATAAATCTTTGCCCTTATAACGGCTTTATAAAGTAGGAAAACACTCCTCGGCTACTGGCCGAAGAGGTTGAAGCCGATGGTCGGTCAACAAAGTTTTGTACAATACGGATTCGAGCATTAATGATGTAGAGTACTTGGATACATAGAATCATTACACATAATTTGTGATTTTACTATGGATGTCGATCCTTAATTCGGCCACCCGTGTCTGCATTAAGGCTCGGGGCTATTGGGCTTCAGGCTTGTTATTTACAAATATTAAAGGGGCACATCGATCCCCTGATCTGGTGTTGCCACCCGACCAGTGTCTTGGGGGCTACTGCGTTGCCTGTTCAATGTAGAAAATTCAAAGTGCTTAGTGTTCGGCTCGACTGAACTATGGGCAAACGCGTCTTCAGACAACAATAGGTACCATCTGGACCTATCTGGCGTCAAGCTAATATATTGCGGCAACTTCTCAAGACCCTCTCTCAAGGGCCCGTTCGCCGATCACTATTATCTCTAATATATTACACTGTGTTTCTATTCCTACGTATGCTGTCGAGCTAGGAGTTGATCCTCAGGCCGATTTCACGCATCGACCTGAGTCTCAGGGGCTACTAGGATCAGCGGTTTCATGTTTTCCTTCAGGTGCATCTCGGGTTTTAGACTGACACGCACTTTGAGGGCTACTGGATATACATATACTGGCTATATATCTCGCCATAGAATAAATTGCACCAGTCAAAAATATTCACCAAAAATCAGCCCACGGTCGGGGTGGTGCACCACCTCGGAAGTAGTCCGGAATAAAGCTCGGGCGCCAGTGGCTAGCTCCATAGAGGGCATTTCCGACATTAAGCTCGGCTAAACTCCTTCAACTTTTTTGAACCAATGTGATCTATGACCCCTCGGATATAGTCCGGCATTGGAGCTCGGATACAGTCCGACGTTGGAGCTTGGACACAATCCGACATTGGAGCTCGGATACATTCCGGCGTTGGAGCTCGGAAGTAGTCCGGCATTGGTGCTTGGCTGCAAAAGATATCTTGAATGTAGTCCGACGTTGGATCTCGGATGCAAGAGGACACTGCCGCACGGGAACAACTTCAAACCCGAGGTGTGGCGTAAAAAATAACAAGGCATTGATAAAGGCCGATAACTTAAAGGGGCTCCTCAGATACCCGACGTGTAAACTCTTCGGATTCACTTCGGTGATCCTCAAGATCGAAGATGAGATGATTTGTTGAACCAGTTTTCAAGACCGACGACCAAAGATGACGAACAGTTCGGAAGAATCGAGGAGCGTTCCCAACTTGAAGACCGGTTTAGGGGGCTACTGACGGTGTCCTGGACTAGGGGCTACTCACCATGTTGTCTCCCGATCAGTTAGATTGGGCCGAGGACCACCATGGCCGTATACTCATGGGCCAGTTTGGACAGCTGATGCATACACAAGGAAGATTCCACAAGACTTAGTGATAAACACAAGGACTCCTCCCCACCGGCGTATTCGGCTAGGACTCTTGTTATCCTAGGCCTCTAGTACATTATATAAATCGAGCTAGGCTAGTTGATGGATTGGCTAGATCATTATGACATTACTCATCATACCTCTAGGGTTTAGACCACAACATATGATCTTGAGGTAGATCAACCCTTGTAACCCTATATTCATCAAGATCAATCAAGCAAGAAGTAGGGTATTACCTCGATAGAGAGGGCCCGAACCTGGGTAAACATCATGTCCCCTGTCTCCAGTTACCCATCGATCCATGACACACAACTTGGGACCCCCTACCCGAGATCTGTCGGTTTTAACACCAACATCGTGCTCTTCTCCTGCGGTAGTACTATGGCACGCCACGGTAGTACCGTAGACCCAAGAAAGTGCTAGTTTCGAAAAAGAGAAACATTGTCTTTGCAAAAACACCTCCAAGCGACCGAACATGCAACGACACACACACACGAGGCAACACAGACACAACCACGACACAACAAGAAGGCAAAAGACAACAAGGAACAAGCACAAGCAATGACCTCTCAAGAGGAGAGGGCGGTGGCCGAAACCACCTATGTTTGAGTCAATTGGTATGGCACCGCGAAGAATTATCCTTGGGCCCATGACCAAAACTCGTCTTTGAAGTACATGTAGCATCAAAAATGGCTAATGTGAAAGAGTTGATCAATTTATGCATAATGGGGGGAGGGGGAGTTCATTGAGAGAACAACACTCCCCCTATGTCCATGCCTACACCTAAACAAGATATCAAGTTGGGTATGGTGGGGTGTGCAAGGGTTCAAGCTACATTGCTCAAATCAATGATATTTATCTCATGCCTTAACTCACGAAATCTTGATTCATCCAAGGGCTTCATGAAAATATCTGCAAGGTTATCATGAGTGTTGACATACTTGAGCTTGATCTCCCCTCACCTAATGTGATCCCGGATGAAGTGATACCGAATCTCAATCTGCTTCGTCTTGAAGTGTTGCACCGGGTTGAGAGAGATCTTGATGGCACTTTCATTGTCACACCAAAGAGGCACTTCGTCACAAGTGACACTGTAATCCTTCAAAGTTTTCCTCATCCATAGAAGTTGAGCACAACAACTCCCGGCAACCACATACTCTGCTTCGGTGGACGAGAGAGACACACAACTTTGCTTCTTGGAAGACCAACTCACCAAATAGCAACGAAGAAATTGGCACCCTCCGGAGGTGGACTTCCTATCCATGCTCCCACCCAATCTGAGCCTGAATAGCCCAAAAGATTGAAGTTAGCTCCTCTTGGGAACCATAAGCCAAATTTTGGGGTATGAGCCAAATATCAAAAGATTTGTTTGACCGCCACATAGTGACTTTCCTTAGGTGCAGCCTGAAACCATGCACAAATTGCCACACTCAACATGATATCCGGTCTAGATGCACAAAGGTAAAGCAAGGAGCCAATCATGGAGCGATATACCTTTTGATCCACCGCTTTACCATTGGGATCTACATCAAGTTGGCATTTGACGGGCATTGGAGCGGAGGCCGGCTTGGCATCACTTAGCTTGAATCTCTTAAGCATGTCTTGAGTGTATTTTTCTTGGTTGATGAAGGTGCCTTCTCTTCCTTGCTTGATTTCAAACCCAAGAAAGAACTTCAACTCTCCCATCATGGACATCTTGAACTTTGAGGTCATGAGAGCGGCAAATTCCTCATTGAAAGCTTTGTTAGGGGAACCAAAGATAATGTCATCAACATATAGTTGGCATACAAACAACTCCCTTTGACCTTCTTAGTAAAAAGAGTGGGGTCGATTTTCCCAATTTCGAACCCACGATCTTGCAACAACTCGGTAAGATGCTCATACCACGCATGTGGGGCTTGTTTAAGGCCATAGAGTGACTTGTCGAGTTGGTGCACATGATCGGGGAAATAGGGATCCTCGAACCCGGGGGGTTGTTCGACATACACCAACTCATTAATAGGACCATTAAGAAAAGCACTCTTCACATCCATTTGTTGCAACTTGAAATTATGATGAGAAGCATAAGAAATCAACAAACGGATAGATTCAAGGCGAGCAAAGTGAGCAAAGGTTTCACCGTAGTCGATACCCTCGACTTGGTAGTAGCCTTGTGCCACCAAACGAGCCTTGTTGCAAACAATGATCCCATGAGCATCTTGCTTGTTCTTGAATATCCACTTGGTCCCAATGACATTATGATTCCCAGTTGGCCTTGGGACCAATCTCCACACTTGGTTGTGCTTGAAGCTGTTGAGTTCTTCATGCATGGCATTGAGCCAATCCGGATCCTCGAGCGCCTCATAGACTTTTTGGGGTTCGACACAAGAAACAAACGCGTGATGTTGACAATATTTTGCTAATTTTCTATGAGTGCTTACCCCCTTTCTTAGGCTTCCAAGCACATTATTCATGATATGACCTTTCGTTGTGAGCCTGGATGCAATCTTAGCGGCACGACACTCTAATTCCTCCTCGGGTGTGAAAAGAGGAGCAGAAACTTGATCATCTTAAGCGCCGTCTTGAGCTTGTTCTTGATCTTGAGCTTGCTCCTGATCTTGAACTTGCTCGGAAGGGAGAACTTGACCTTGGGAATCACTTGGTGGCTCACCACCATCTTGAGGTTGATCTTGCCCTTGATCTTGTTCACTTGGTTGAGGGCCTTCACTTTGTTCTTCGGAAGCGTGTGGGTCTTGGGTCAGTGATGGCTCCACTTGAGTGGAGCATTGTCCTTCTCCTTCGGCCACAAGGGGTTCCTCAATGGGTAGGATATGACCAACACCAATTCTTCTTATGGCTTGGGGAGGAATTTCATCACCTACATCACAAGTACCACTTTGCTCCACTTGGGAGCCGTTATTCTCGTCAAACTCCACGTTACACGTCTCCTCAATGAGTCCCGTGGACTTGTTGAGGACATGGTAAGCATGAGAGTTTGTAGCATAACCAACAAATATGCCCTCATGAGCTCTAGCCTCAAATTTAGACAAACAAACACCTTTCTTGAGAATGAAACACTTACAACCGAACACCCAGAAGTACTTGAGACTGGGGTTGTTACCGGTGAGTATTTCATAAGGAGTCTTGTTCAAGCCTTTGCGGAGATAGAGCCGATTGGATGCATGACATGCGGTGTTGATGGCTTCGGCCCAAAAGTTGTAAGGAGACTTGAACTCCGCCATCATGGTCCTTGCCGCATCCATCAACGTCCGATTCTTCCTCTCTGCAACACCATTTTATTGAGGGGTGTATGGTGCAGAATATCGATGCTTGATCCCCTCATCACTAAGGAACTCATCCAAGGTGTAGTTCTTGAACTCGGTGTCGTTGTCACTTCTTATTGTCAAGATCTTTGCATCGTGTTGACGTTGAGCTTCATTTGCAAAGTTGATGACAGTTTGTTGAGTTTCGCTCTTCCTCTTGAAGAAATATACCCAAGTGTACCTTGAGTAATCATCGACAATCACCAAGCAATACTTTCTACCCCCAAGACTATCAAAGGATGGAGGCCCAAAGAGATCCATGTGAAGGATCTCTAAGGGTCTCTTCGAGTAGATGATAGTCATGGGAGGGTGAGCCTTCTCATGTAACTTTCCTTCGATACAAGCATTACAAGCATGATCTTTGGCAAAGCTAACATTTGTTAGTCCATGGACATGGTCCCCCTTGAGAAGACTTTGCAAAGATCTCATATTGACATGGGCTAAACGGCGATGCCAAAGCCACCCGACATCAACTTTAGCCATTAGGCATGTCGCGGTCTTAGTGGGTCGCTCCGAAAAGTTAATCACATAAAGACCATTCTTGACATGCCCAACAAAGGCTACTTTAAGAGTCTTGCTCCACAAGAGGGCCACGGTATCAATATCAAAGAATGTGGCAAAACCCATGAGTGCAAGTTGACGAACGGAAAGTAAATTTTATGCAAGGGACTCAACAAGCATGACTTTCTCGATCGTGAGATCATGAGAAATGACTACCTTGCCAAGACCCAATACCTTAGAAGACGAGGCATCACCCCACTCGACATTGGTGGGCATAGATGGGATCTTGTGCACGCCCACCACCAAGTCTTTGCTTCCGGTCATATGATTTGTGGCTCCACTATCAAGCAACCATGATCCCCCACCGGAAGCAAACACCTACAAGAGATCAATGCTTGGTTTTAGGTACCCATTTTGTAATGGGTCCTTTGATGTTAGTAACAAGGGTATTAGGAACCCAAATAGACCATTCAATGTACTCATAAGGAGAACCAACAAATTTAGCATAAACATGCCCATCACTAGCACGGCACAACACATAAGAAGGGTTAAAGTCGTCGGCTTTGTTGGAAGGGGTGGCATTGCCCGTTTTGACATCACCACCCTTCACATTGTTCTTCTTCTCCTTAGAAGCACCCTCTCCCTCCTTAACAAAAGTTTGCTTGAGAGTAGGAGGTCGTTTGGCCTTGTCATTCTTCTTCTTATTCTTGGACTTGGGTGCGAACCCAACTCCCTCCTTGGCCACAACTTCCTTTTGATTGCTCAGAAGGTCATTGAGATTCTTCTCACCTTGTATGCAAGACACAAGGCCTTTCTCAAGTTGCTCCTTCAACTTGGCATTCTCCTCCACAAGATGCACATGCTCACAACATGGGTTAGTAGCATTTGCATTCTCAATTAAGACCATATGAGGAAAAGTGGCTTTCTCCTGGGTTAGCTTCACTTGGAGTTGATCATAAGACTCCTTGAGGCTAGCATGAGCATCCTTCAAGGCCTTGTGAGCCTTGTCAAGTATATCAAACTCCTACTTGAGTCTAGCATGGCCAACCCCAAGTTTAGCCTTCTCGGAATCGAGCACACAAGATACAACAAGAGCCTGATCAAGATCTTTCTTTAATTTATCATGGTCATCATTGTCTGACTCCTCAAGAGTCAAATGATGAACACGCTCTTCCTCAAGAGCATTGGAGAGATCTGATATCTCATCGGCATAGTCATGACTATGACCTTCCATTTTAGAGATGGTTTCTTCATGAGCCTCGATCATGTCATTGGCTTCACCAAGTTGTTCCAAGAGAGCAACGAAGTGCTTCTTGGATTTTCCCTTGAGCTTACTCATAAAAGACTCAAATTCATTTACTTACTCATTAGACCCCTCACTTTCATCAATGCAATCCATCAAGTAAGGATTAGTAATGATGGTAGTTTTGATGTTGGGGGTTACCTTGTTGGTGGCTTTGGCCATGCGGCACTTGGCGGTGATGTTCTCGTTGGGTGAATCGAAGAGAGACACCCATGGAGTTGTGGCAATGGCAACAGAGGTCATGGCCATGGCTTCACTATCTTCATCATCATCCTCATCCTCATTGTATTCTTCTTGTGCCACCAACACTTTGGTCGGAGTCTTCTTGGTGAAGTTGTTCTTGTTAGGGAAGGACTTGGCTTTGTCTTTTCGGATGAGCTTTCCACCATTGTCTTCCCGCTTCTCGTAAGGGAACTTCACAACAAAATGGATCACATTGCCACAATTGTAACATGTCCTCACACATTGCTTGCCCTTGAAGCCACTTGAGTTGTTCTTGTTGAAATTGGGCCTTGAGTTCTTCTTGATCCAAAATTGCCTTGAAGCAAGAGTCATGTGCTCATGATAATCATATTTTGTATCTTCTGAGTTGCTCTCCTCATCTTCCTTTTCATCCTCTTCTTCTACACTAGCCTTGGCCTTCAAGGCAAGGTTGGGCTTCTTTGCTCTTTGAGAACTCAACACCACATTATCGGCGGTCTTGTCCAAGATCCTCATTGCCACAAACTCATCCAACACTTCACTTGAGGACAAGGTGTGGAAGTCCGGCCTTTGACGGGTGACGGAGGACATGGCCTTGTGGTAAGGCATCATGGCCTTGAGGAATTTACGCTTGATCCAATTATCATCCGTATCCTTGCTCCCATGATCTCGAAGAGAGACCGCGAGAGTGGTTAATCTTCGGTAAAGCTCACGAGGTTCTTCATCTTCATTCATTGCAAACTCATCAGCTTCATCTTGCACCACTTCATAGTTGGAGCGTTGAATGCTTGCGCTTCCCTTGTAAAGAGAAACAACATGGTGCCAAGCTTCCTTGGCTATGGTGAACGGACAGAGATGAGCAATGTCTTCAGATGGAATTGCGTCTTGGATGATAAAGAGGGCATTCTCATTGAATTGATGATCCGCGGCTTCTCTCGGGGTAAAGTTGCTTGGGTCATGCGGATAGAAACCTTGCTCAATAATTCTCCAAAGATTAGTATTAACATGGTTTAAATGACGTTTAAAGCGATAGACCCAAGAGTCAAAATCCTCATTTTTCACAATCTTAGGAGGAGAACCCGCATGATTTAAATGAGTGGAGGGAACCGGTCCTCCATAAGAAAGAGGTGGTTCAACATGGGCAAAGATGCCACTACCATTTTTACCACTAGATAAAGGAACTTTATCACTAGAAGCTTCCCCCTTATCGGAGTTGGCATCCGCCACCTTGTTAGTGGGAGCGGCCACTTCCAAAGGTGCGGTGGATAATTTAAGACCATCAAAGAACTCTTTAAACATGCCTTTGACCTCGGTCGTCATGGAGGTTTTCAATGTGTCCAAATCCACATTGAATTCCTCACATGAGACCGGGGATCCCCCATCGGCCGTAGACGAATAAGGATTCACACCGGGGTGCTCCTCCTCACCGTCTATGGTGTCAACCATACTCTTAGGACGGTAAAGCCCTTAATTAAGAGATGAGGCTCTGATACCAATTGAAAGGATCAATATAGTTGACTAGAGGGAGGGTGAATAGGCAACTAACAGTTTTTAGCTTTTCTTTACCAAATTAAACTTTGCATCAAAGTAGGTTGTCTAGATATGTAACTAGGTGAGCAACCTATATGATGCAACAACAATAAGCACACAAGCAAGCAAGGGATATAACACAATATAGCTTGCACAAGTAAAGGTGAGAGATAACCAAAAGCGGAACCGATGGAGACGAGGATGTGTTACCGAAGTTCCTTCCTTTTGAGGGGAAGTACGTCTCCGTTGGAGCGGTGTGGAGGCACAATGCTCCCCAAGAAGACACTAGGGCCACCGTATTCTCCTCACGCCCTCACACAATGCGAGATGCCGTGATTCCACTATTGGTGCCCTTGGAGGCGGTGACCGAACCTTTACAAACAAGGTTGGGGCAATCTCCACAACTGAATTGGAGGCTCCCAACGACACCACGAAGCTTCACCGCAATGGACTATGGCTCCACGGTGACGTCAACCGTCTAGGGTGCTCAAACAACAACAGTAACAAGATCCGCAAGGGATTAGTGGGAGGAATCAAATTTCTCTTGGTGGAAGTGTAGATCGAGGGCTTCTTAACCAATCCCTAGATAATCAACAAGTTTGATTGGCTAGGGAGAGAGATCGGGTGAAAATGGAGCTTAGAGATGGAAGAGGTAGTCAACTCAGATCAGAAGACTCCCCTTTTATAGTCAAGGGACAAATCCAACCGTTATCCACTTAACCAGCCTACAACATGCGGTACTACCGCACCAGCCAAGCGGTACTACTGCAAGGCGTTGTGGTACTACCACATCCACGGCAGACACCAGAGGAGGCCCTTTTCCATTAACGCTGTGAGCGGTAGAACTGCCGGAGCGGTACTATCGTGCGCCCATGCGGTACTACCGCAAGGCAGGGCTTGACTGGGCTGGGAAGGCACGGATGAATAAAATTACATCTGTGTCTACTTCCACTGAGTTTAGATTGGTGCAAAAGTCTGACACGGTACTACCGCATCCGGGGAGCGGTACTACCGCATAGGGCGCGCATGTAAAAAATTACATCCGCCCCTACTTCCGCGCGAGAGCAGTACTAGGCCAGAACTCACGGTAGTACCGCAACACACTGCCACTTGGAGTCGTTCATTTTGCAAAGACACGGATAACAGATCAGAGCTCCAAAGAGGCAAGGGGAAAGAGGTGCAAAAGAACAGATGTGTACATGATGATTCCACCCTAACCTTTCCGAAGTGGATCCCCTCTTAATAGTACGGCTTTCCTACGACTCAAATCCACCAAAAGGAAACGTAGAAAAATGCTATCTTCACTAGGCTCCGAGGGGCATCGAATCGTCTTGTGCCTAAACATGAGATACCTGAAATGCTCAACGCACACAATTAGTCTGAAAAAGCATCATGATCAATCACCAAAACCACATAGGGTGAAATATGCCCTTACACCTGGCCCCTCCGCTCCAAGACCAGATGGTACCCGTGAAGCAAACAAGAACAGGATTAGCCCCTTCTCCAACTTTGACGGGCTTCTGTCTCATATTGCTGCCCAGAGAGCTGTTGTGGAGCAATCTGCTAAAGAAGCCGATTCTGATGATGTTGCATCACCACCAAAGCAGCAGAAGAAGAAGAAGGCAAAAGCGTCAAAGCCATTTGCCTCTGCTACACCAAAAGCTTCAACTAGGAAGCCATTGAATACTGCACCGCCTGAATCCAGTGTGCAGTCTGAAGATTTATCTCGCGTGTCCAAGAGGACCAAGAAGCCAATGCCCAAGAAGGCCACTAGGCAACCCCTCACTCCTGCTGCCATTCTGTGCAACGAGGAAGACACCATTGATCTGTCCAGCGATGAAGATCTTGGTGATGAAGCTCTTGAGATGCTGATCAAGAGTAAGCCAGAGGTGGAGATCTTCAGTGATCTGCCCCTCTTTGATGTTGACATCTTGAACAACTTCATTAATGAGTGGTTCAATGACCAGAACATCAGCATTGACAGTCTGCAGCTGCCAGTGGGCATCAGCATCACATTCCACTCTGCAATTGCTAATGAGATGGCCCTGGCACAGAAACTTGTCGAGCTCAAGAACAAAACTGACTATGAGAAGGCCCATTTCAAGAAGAACATGCACAAGCTCGGTGTGGCAGATGTGCAAATCTTTAAGAAGATGCTGAATGACCTCAAGACTGAATTCCATCAGAAGCGTGAAGAAGCCAAAGGCTCTCAAGAACGCATGAAGTCTTATGCTCAGAAATGTGTGCAAGCACACAATGAAGCTGAAAAGAGGAAAGCTCTTGGGCGTCCTGGCATTGATCCCAGAATGGCTGGTAAGAAGAGCAAAAAGCATGCTGAAGCAAATCCTAACACTGCAAGGTAGGGACAACCCAGCATTGTCTTCCCTGCTAGCATGACTGGCTCAAAGCTAAAGGTCCCTTCAGTTGCTTCTGAGCTCAAAAAGACTAGGCATGCTGAAGCAGAAGCCCGGAAGAGGAAGCACAAGGATACATCTGATGATGCCCCTTCCAAGAAAAAGTTGAAGACTAAGGGCTCTAAGTCTTCAAAGAAAAATCGTGTTGCTGCCCCTGAGCCCCTTGTTGTTGATCCCATCTTTGTTGCATATTCTACCTCTGCAAATCGCGAGCGCCATCTCGTTGTCCATGAGCCTGCTCCCACAAAGGCACCAGAATCTGAAGAAGTCCCAGATGTTATCCCCAACGCAGCTGAAGACATTGGTCATGAAGACAATGTAGTTGATGATGAAGTCCTTCCTCAGCTCGAGTGCCAGTTGGTATCATCACCTGCTCCAACAAGCAGTGAATACATTAGCATTGGTCGTCCATTGGCGCCAATTGCTCAAGATGACTCCTGGGCTGAGCGCCCACAAGAGAAGATACCCCTGATCAAGATGAGACACCCCATACTCCACCAGCTCACGTTACCTATCCGGTACTTGATGACAACAATTACATGGAGACCACTCCATCTCCAAAGGCGTCGCCAGCATTTCGCAGGCTTCGCAAAGGTCTCAAGCCATTTGTCTCCACGTCCACCATCCCAGAAGAAGATTCTCAACAATCCAGCTTAGTGGCACATCAACTGTTTCTTGAAGAGAATCCTTCTGCGGCTGTTCAAGCGTCTGAAGCTAAAGATGCTAAAGACATTCCGGCTGCATCAGCCAAAGAAGAAAGAAGAGAAGAAAGAGAAAGAGAAGCCACACCCCCTGTTGTTGATCAAGTCATTCTTGAAGAGAATGTGATCGTGCCTGATCCTCCGGTCGTTGACCAAATGGAGGTTGAAAACAATGAGGCTGCCACCAACACTGCTACTGAAGCCAATAGCCCTGTCATGGCTGAAGACAATGTGGAGCCTGAAGCCAATGTGAATGCTGAAGCTTCTGTGACGCCGGTCCTCGCTGACGATGTTGTTCCTCCACTATGGCCTCACACCATGGAAACGACCTTCAATCGTGAAGGGCAATTGGTCACAGTTTGCTGGCCAATTATGATCCCCCCTACCGCTCCAGGACCATAATATGACTATCATGTGGAGCGCAGGCCTCAAGTTCAGAAGCCAAAGCCGCATATGCCAAGGCTTCCAAGTGTTGTCACTACACATGGATCTTTCAACGTGCTAAGTTTCAGAGAAGACAATACATTCTTTGACAGTGCCAATAACCCCTACAAGAAGCCAAGAATCTCATCTGACAGATTTTGGAGCCACTAATAGCGAAGCTATTACTCTTGCATTCTATACAATCAAGACAGAATTTTTCCGCACAGGCGTCTGGATTGTGATGCTATGGCTGGGCTGCCATGTCTGGAAGAAGCCCTTGACTGCTTCAGGGATGTTGGTCTTCTGGCATTTGTCACTGATAAAGAGCATTGTAATGAAGAGCTTCTACCGCAGTTCTATGCCACCTTAGATATTCGAGGCTAAAACAGGGATCCGAAGACACGGATCCTTGAGTGGATGATAGGTGATGCGCATCATGAAGCCAAAGCTCAGGATATCATCGAGATGACTTCCCTTCCCACTCCAGGTGAGCTGTATGAACCGGTTGTTTGCTTTACCAGAATGAACTGCAGAGCATATTTCAGAAGCATGAGCCGAACATGAGCCAAATGCTTAGCATGATGAAGCCTTTGCCCCAAGATGTTGAATACCCAAAGGAATTTTTTGTTGAGGACCTTGATTATCTGCCACACACAGTATATCACATTCGGAGGCATACTCTTTGGCCCATCAAAGGCTATTCATCTAAAGCCAAACTTGAAGGGTCCATGAAGACTTTGGTGTTCTATATTGTCAATGGCATCAGATTTAACACTCAGGTTTTTTGCATCAGACAACTTGCTGCTTTCGGGATTGATTTGTTTGATCTGAAGTTCTGTGCTCCATGGGTGATGCGGTTGATTAAGCTTCATTCAACTATTGACCATTGGCCCTCAGCACGCAATCACATTGTCTTCTTGCCTGAGGTTGATATGTCTGTTGAAGCCATCTACCCTGAGCCTGCAAAGAAGCCCCTCCATCTTCAGAATGCTGAGTTCCAGAGCTTCGCACAGCCCATTGAAGGTGTTCATGTGCCAAATGCTGCAACTTATACCTATCCCTTGGCTGGAAACCTGCGCCTACTTCATCATGCAAACACTGAAGCTACTGCAAGCACCATTGCCCAAAGGCCTCAGAAGCGCCCACATGTTCTCAATGACCGTGAGCTTCTAGTGGCCTTACATCAAAAGAAGGACAAGCATCATGACTGGCTAAAGCGTCAGATGAAGAGTATCATGGTGGATGTCAATCGCATTCGCCACTTAGCCGCCAAGAACTCGTTTGTTGCTCATGAAGCTTGTCGCCGTTCCTGGAAGAGTCTCACTCTGCTCTGCGCTGAAGATGAACTTCGCGCAGATGGCTTCTCTGAACATTTCAAGTTTGACTCCAGGCCTCCTCAAAATGCAAGTTGGCGTCGTGCACCCTCCATTGAAGATTCTGAGTACTCATCCTCGGCTGCAACTGTTGTTGTGAGAGTCATCGATGAAGAAGATGACACCACTTCGCCTGCTCTCACTGCTCAGCATAATGATGCTGCACCAGGCCGTCTGCACCACCAAACTCCAACGTCGACCCTGCTACTCCAACTTTGTCTCCGCCTGGGAATGAGTAGATACTCTATGTCTTCAAACCTTTTTGGTCCTTATTGACAAAAGGGGAGAAGCATATGAGTTGATAGTCTCCATGCAGGTCCATATGGGTGGTTGCTTAATTTTTGCTAAAGTACTTACAACTCTTGTTCTGAAACTTTTGGCTTTTGAGTTGTAACACTTAAACTTGATGGTCGTCTGCTATTTTTGCTGCCACTTTGTGATGCGATGATAAATTCTGCATGAAGTCATTCTGCACACGCCCATTTTCCATTATGCATATCATTATCTTCATCATCTTCTTATATGCATGATGCATTGTCTTCACACTTTGAAGATGGACTCCACAAAGCAAAACCTGTCATGTGCATTTGCATTCGAAAGCAAATCATTTGTATGCACATCTTCAGGGGGAGCCTCATCATATGTATGAAGACAATACTCACAAGACTAAACTATCACATACTTTTATCCCCGTTGAAAACTTCAACCAGTTTATCATCAATCACCAAAAAGGGGGAGATTGTAAGTGCATCTAGTGCCACCCCTAGTTGGTTTTGGAGTATTGACGACAAACGTGGTTGAGTGACTAATGTGTTTGTGAGAATTGCAGGATAACACATGTAGTGTCCCTCATTGATTCAGTTTACCTACCAGAGATGACCCCTAAAAATGTGTGAACACATTGAAGACAATGATGGTTCGTGAAGACATTCATGACGAAGATTATGACGCGTGAAGCTATTCACTTGAAGATTATGGAGTGCAAAGACATAGTTGTTTCATAGTTTTCTTTCCTTCTTATTGAGTTATAGGAACCACCGTACTGTTAAGTGGGGTCCAAGTGAATAAAGTCAGAGTGACTGAAGTGATGCTCAACCAAATCCTATGTCTTTGAGCGAAGATAATGAGAGCAAATCTTATCCAGAGCTGGATGAGTCAGCTTTGCTTGTAGCCCAAGCTAAGCTGCCGCGTGTGTTTGAAATCTGACCATTGGACACGTGTCAGTTCCTTAGTGACTTAAGATCATTGGACTAATCAGGTCGGGTTGCCTCCTGGCTATAAATAGCCCACCCCCACACCATAAATTGGTGGCTGCTCAGAGTTAGTGCACGGCTTCCTTCGTTTGAGAGCAACTCACCTCCGAAGCATTTGAGAGAGAAATCTTTGCGAGAACAAAGCCCAAAACTCCCAGAGCCAAAGAGTGCTAAGCATCACTGAAGTCTTTCTGTCCGCGTGATCTGAAGACTTATTACACTTGAGGGCTGTGAATCCTCCAACCGGTTAGGCGTCACGTTCTGAGCATCCAAGAGTCGTTATGGATTGCCGGTGAACAAAGTCTGTGAAGGTTTGGAAGTCTACCTCCAAGACTTACCAGAGTGATTGGGCGAGGACTGGGTGTCCTTAGCTCAAGGGGAATAAGGTGAAGACACAGTCTTCTGAGTTCAATCTCAGCCTCCCTAACCAGACGTACAGTTGTCACAGCAACTGAAACTGGTCTACCAAATCCTTGTCTTCACCAAGCAACTCGTTCTATCCCTTTCTCTCCTTACTTTACAGTTTGTCTTCGTGAAGCCATTGCTTGCCTGCCTGATTCGTTTGACTTCATCGTGTGAAGACTTTTAACTGTTTAGCTTCATATTATCTTCCATACTGATCCTGTCTACCTAGTTGCAGTTAGTCTTCATGCCTTTCATGTATTGTATGCTTGACTAATGCTCGCCTAGTGTAGTTTTCATTCCGCTGCTTACTATATAGGCTCAGTTTACCTGTTTGTCTTCAAAGCCACCGTGTTTTAAATACTTTTATAAAAAACGCCTATTCATAACCCTCTAGTTGATAACTAGCACTTTCACTCGTGATTATAACCTTATAATTTTGGAATAAAACTCCCTTTCACCCTGATTTTTTTTTTTATGAAATGGATGGCGTAGAATAGGTCATGGACGTCCAACTATTTGTGTCGTTTTTGTTTCAAAGAGCCATCCGCAATTCTCAATGGCGACCCTATCGTATTTCCAAACCGCCCCACAGTCCACACTCACGTGCCCTCCGAAGTCGCCACTTGGCGGTGCCGCAATCCTTTGCTTAACAATCATGCTCGAAGGGCAGTTCGGTCATTCCACCCGGGTCCCGCTCCTCCCACCCGAAAAATTTCAAAATCCGGAAGACCCCAACGGGCCACCCGACGCTAACGCGAGCGGAGCCGCCCGATCCTCCTCATCGGACGGCGAAGCGCCTCGTCCGTCCGATCCGGTGCCCTAGCCCCACGCGCCGCTATAAAAAACCCGCCCCCATTTTGGCCACACCAAGAACACACACGCTCTCTCCCCCACAACCCAATCCCCATCCCCTCCCGCTCCTCCACGCGCGACGCGAACTCTTCAATCCTCTCCCAAGGTAACCGAATCCTCGCTCTGCTCCCCGATTTCTCCAGCGCCCCTTTCGCTTCGGTGGATTTCGTTGTGATCTCCGCGCGTAGCTTGCTTCGATTTGTTTCGGATTTCATCTGGTGTTTCCGACGGATCTGACGCAGAATCTCGGCTCGATTTTTGCAGGGAGCGTAGGGAGGCGAAGATGAGGGAGATCCTGCACATCCAGGGCGGGCAGTGCGGGAACCAGATCGGGTCCAAGTTCTGGGAGGTGGTGTGCGACGAGCACGGCATCGACCCCACGGGGAGGTACGTCGGCACCTCCGACCTGCAGCTGGAGCGCGTCAACGTCTACTACAACGAGGCCTCATGCGGCCGCTTCGTGCCGCGCGCCGTGCTCATGGATCTCGAGCCCGGCACCATGGACTCCGTCCGCACGGGGCCATACGGCCAGATCTTCCGCCCCGACAACTTCGTCTTCGGCCAGTCCGGCGCCGGCAACAACTGGGCCAAGGGCCACTACACCGAGGGCGCGGAGCTCATCGACTCCGTCCTCGACGTCGTCCGCAAGGAGGCCGAGAACTGCGACTGCCTCCAAGGTACTTTCCCCTTTCTTCAGGAGTCGCTCCAGTTGCCAATTTCCGCAGATTCCGGCGAGCGATTCTGACTTTTGTTCGTGTGCTTGTCGTCAGGCTTCCAGGTGTGCCACTCCCTCGGCGGGGGCACCGGTTCCGGCATGGGCACACTGCTGATTTCCAAGATCAGGGAGGAGTACCCGGACCGGATGATGCTCACCTTCTCCGTGTTCCCATCCCCCAAGGTGTCTGACACCGTGGTCGAGCCCTACAACGCCACCCTCTCGGTTCACCAGCTGGTGGAGAACGCCGACGAGTGCATGGTGCTGGACAACGAGGCGCTCTACGACATCTGCTTCCGCACCCTCAAGCTGACCACACCTAGCTGTAAGCAGATCTGTGACATCAAGTTATATTACCTGCTTGTTCTTTTGTTACTAATGTGAATGTAAATGATTATTATGCTGGCAACGTGGTGAATTATAGCACTGGACAGTCAATTGTCGAAGAAGCTCGTTTGTCAGTTGTCATATTGTGGTAGTTCTGTTTGGGTGATACAAACTGACTGCATGTAGTGTCTGAAAATGCTGTCAGCAACCTGTCCTAACTGCTTGATGCCATTAGTTAATTAAATCACCTGACAGCCATCTAAGTAGTAATTTCTTCTTTTTACGTTGAAGAAGTTCATTTTCCGAGTGTCATATCTTGCCAGTTTTATTTTGGTCGTATGAACTGACTACAGCCTGTAGTGTCCACAATGCAATTACCAACTTATCCCAACTGGCTGATGCCATGTTGGAAGCTGACTTTGTTTTATCTGCTGGAAATATGTTCATTCTAGAGATGATATTTTGTAGTTGGTGCTTTTAGCTTGTTTGAGCGCTGAGGCTGGATGTAGTTGGAGTGATTTTTGTGCTCTGTACATGGTAGCTCACCTACCTGTCATTAAGTATTGATGGGAAAAGGTGTTTTCTTATTAAACTGATAAATGCTGGTAGATGTGGTGTGATTTCAGAGTGGTTGTTCTATTGTAGCTTTCTCAGCACCTTGATGTGATGTATGCTATTTGCTTGAATTGAACCTATACATCATTACGTGCAGTTTTTCTAATCTGAGTGAAAGGGACCCTGATTCCACTTGATAAGACTATATATGTTACTCCCTCCGTTCCAAATTACTCGTCGTAGAAATCAATGTACCTAGAAATAAAATACATCTATATACATCCATACCTGCGACAAGTAATTCGGAACGGAGGGAGTACTTTTGTTAGTTAGGTTTGCTGCTAGTGCATTTTCTTTGAATATTTTCCTGTTGAAGTGTAGGTTGTGGTATGAAAAAATTCCAGCTGATATGGTAGTTGCTTGTTAAATACTCCTTATTATGCCAGTATTGCTGATCTTTGAATCTTGCCTTTTTGTTGACAGTTGGTGACCTGAACCACTTGATCAGTGCCACCATGAGCGGTGTCACCTGCTGCCTCCGCTTCCCAGGGCAGCTGAACTCAGACCTCCGCAAGCTTGCCGTCAACCTGATCCCCTTCCCGCGCCTCCACTTCTTCATGGTGGGCTTTGCGCCGCTCACATCTCGTGGGTCACAGATGTACCGCTCCCTCACTGTCCCTGAGCTCACACAGCAGATGTGGGACTCAAAGAACATGATGTGTGCTGCCGACCCACGCCATGGCCGCTACCTCACAGCCTCGGCCATGTTCCGTGGCAAGATGAGCACCAAGGAGGTTGATGAACAGATGATCAACGTGCAGAACAAGAACTCTTCCTACTTCGTGGAGTGGATCCCCAACAACGTCAAGTCAAGCGTGTGTGACATCCCACCACGCGGCCTCTCCATGGCGTCCACCTTCATCGGCAACTCCACCTCCATCCAGGAGATGTTCCGGCGTGTGAGCGAGCAGTTCACGGCCATGTTCAGGAGGAAGGCTTTCTTGCATTGGTACACTGGTGAGGGGATGGACGAGATGGAGTTCACTGAGGCCGAGAGCAACATGAACGACCTTGTCTCCGAGTACCAGCAGTACCAGGACGCCACTGCCGACGAGGAGGGCGAGTACGAGGAAGAGGAAGAGCTGGAGCAGGAGTAAGATCGGTGACGATTGCATCTCTCCGTTTATGTGGTATTGTGGTTTTCGTACAACTGGAGCTTGTTACTAGTAGAGACTAGAGGGTACCATGGCTACAACTCTGCTGCTTGTTTGCGTGTCTTGGCATGTATTGGATTTGTACTGCGTTCGTATGTAGGCATGTTCACTCGATGCTATGTTTCTTTGCGTGAATTATTTATTCTATGTGAGGTTTCAAGCAAGTGGATTTGAAATACAGTAGAATGCTTTGAAGTTTGAACATTGATGCTCATTCTGCATGTTGTCCTGTCCGTGGTTCGTTTCATCTGAATTGAAATTTCAGTGTCACTCTATTCGCTGCAGCACTTGAAAAACCCGGATTTGTGAGAAATATGAAGGTAAATGTGACGGATGCAGGTTGTAGGTATACATCGTTTTTTTTTGCGGGTGGGGTATATGAACGCAAGGGATTATAACATAAGGGAGTTGGTGATTGCGATTATAGATGGTAGCCCCTTTCTTCAGCACCCCCACCCCACCCTCGTAATTTAATGGTCACCAACAAAATTGCTAAAATTCTCTCACCAAACACATTGTTGTTTATAAACCACCAAAGCATCACATCTCAACGATTCTAGCTCCTTGCGGCTGGAAATCAAATTGCTAGAAATCCGATGGATATAAGCGGTTACGATACAACACCAAGACCTGCCCTTAGGACACTCACATCTGTCAAACAACATATTCAGTGTACGTGACAAGGGGCTGCCGCACCATCTCCTGATACATATCTTGGTAGTTCGGTTAGGTAGTTAGCTAGAGTTTATCTTTCCTTTGTAATCTTATCTTTATCTAGCTTCCTCTCCAAGATGTAATCTAAACTGTATGCGCTATCAGGGATGTGCGCCCCTGCCTATAAACACGTACGGCGTCCCCTCGAGTTGAGGTACGACGCTTTCCGCCATCGCACATGGTATACAGAGCCCTTCTCTTCCACAACGTCTAAACCCTAAAACTCCATCCAGTGCAAATCATGTCGTCCTCCTCCGGTGCCTCCCAGGCTAGCCTCAACGGCCAAGTCACGGAGAGGCTCTCCCGCACCAACTACGTCCTCTGGCGTGCGCAGATCACGCCGCAGCTAAGGGGCGCGGGCGTCTTCGGCTACGTCGACGGCACTACACTGGAGCCGGCCAGGATCCTCTCCACCAAGGACAAAGATGGGAAGGAATCGACTGCGCCGAACCCTCTCTATGCCGTCTGGGCGCGAGAGGACCAGCAGGTGCTCGGGTACCTGCTGAACAACCTCACCAAGGAGGTGCTCGTGTAGGTGACCGCGATCACCACGGTGCGCGAGCTCTGGACGGCACTGTCGGGGATGTTCTCCTCGCAGTCGCTCAGTCGCGTGAACAACATCAGAACCTCTCTGGTGAACACGCAAAAGGGCAACAAGACCGTCGCCACATACTTCGCCGAGATGCGCGGCTTCGCAGATGAGCTGGCCGCCGTCGGGAAGCCGCTCCAGGACGATGAACTCGTCTCCTACATCCTCCACGGCCTCGACATGGACTACCAGCCGCTCGTCTCCGTCCTCGACGCCCGCACCTCCCCGGTATCCCTCGATGAGCTCTTTTCAATGTTGAGTAATTTTGATCAGAGGGTGGCACAGTACCAGGGATCGGGCGTCTTCAAGTCGTCAGCTAACGCAGCAATGTGAGGGCGCGGTGGCTACTCCCGTCATCGTGGCCCGCCTCGCTCCAAGGACAAGCAAGGAGGAGGCGGCAGCAACAGCGGGTTCAACTCCCGCGGCCGGGCCAACTCCACCAACACCAGGGGCCGCCGCGGCAGGTCCTCCAGATCGCGCCCGGACACAGTTCGCTGCCAGATATGCAGTAAGCTGGGCCACACAGCGAGGGACTGCTGGTACCAGTTCGATGAGGACGAGGCTTCCTCAGAAGATGAAGAAAAGATCGTTGCTGCTGCTGACGGCTCATACGGTGTCGATACCAACTGGTATCTTGACAGCGGCGCGACAAACCATCTCACCAGCGAACTAGAGAAAGTAACGCTCAAGGAGAAGTATCATGGCAAAGATCAAATCCACACCGCAAGTGGTGCAGGTATGAGGATGCGTCACATTGGTCATTCAGTTTTTCGTACCCCACATAGACAATTTCATCTTAGGAAAATCTTGCATGTCCCTAGCACCGACAAAAACCTTCTATCTGTCCATCGAATCACTCTTGACAATCATGTTTATATTGAGTTTCACCCCTTCTTCTTTTTGATCAAGGATCAGGTCACGAGGAAAACTCTCTATCGAGGTAGATGTGTTCGAGGCCTCTATCCGTTGATCCTGGAGCTTCGAAGATACAATAAACAAGCTTGTGGTGCTATCAAGCTTTCAGCCACAAGATGGCACAACCGTTTAGGGCATGATTCATTTTCCTTAGTTGATCATTTACTTAAAAAGAATAAGCTCCCTTTTGTTGGTGAGCGTAATGTTGAAACCATTTGTGATGCTTGTCAAAGAGCAAAAAGTCATCAACTCCCTTATCCTATTTCCACCAGTGTTTCTACTCAACCATTGCAGTTAATTTTTTCTGATGTGTGGGGTCCTGCCCCAAGCTCCGTTGGTAGACACACATACTATGTTAGCTTTATTGATGACCATAGCAAGTTTTCCTGGCTCTACCTTCTTAAAAAAAGGTCAGAAGTGTTCCAAGTCTTTCAAAACTTTCAGGCTCTTGTTGAACGCCAGTTTGACAAGAAAATTCTCGGTGTCCAATCAGATTGGGGAGGAGAATACGAAAAATTAAACTACTTCTTCCAAACACTAGGCATTTCCCATCATGTGTCATGCCCTCACGCTCACCAACAAAATGGGTCTGCAGAACGCAAACATAGGCACGTAGTTGAGGTTGGCCTTGCACTCTTGGCCGGAGCTTCGATGCCCCTAAAATTTTGAGACGAAGCGTTTCTCACTGCCGTTCACATCATCAACATGCTTCCTAGCAGAGTTATCAACAATGAAACTCCCATAGAACGGCTTCTTCACGCAAAACCAGACTATAAATCTCTTCGTGTGTTTGGGTGCGCGTGCTGGCCAAATCTTCGCCCTTACAACAACCGCAAGCTTATGTTTCGCTCCAAACAGTGTGCGTTCCTTGGGTATAGCGCTCAGCATAAAGGTGACAAATGCTTAGACATCTCTTCTGGTCTTGTCTATATCTCTAGAGATGTCGTTTTTGATGAAACAAAGTTCCCCTTTGCTGATCTGCACCCCAACGCCGGCGCCTTACTTCGTAAAGAAGTCCTACTCCTTCCACCTGATCTCTCTGGTTATGATCAAGGGGGCACGATAACTGCGATGATCATTTGTTGACTAATCCTCCTAACCATTTGCATGAGTTTTGTGATGCCCCAGGAGATCATAGCGGTGAAAACAGTGAAGAAAATGAAGAAAACAGTGCATCACACTGCCCATATCACATGTGTCACGGTGGAGGGAGCAGATCCGCCTCGGGATCCGGCGCACCAGCTGCGGCAGACGAATCCGCCTCGGGATCCATCGTCTCAGCAGCGGCAGACGGATATACCTCGGATCCTGGCGCAACAGCATCCGGCGCAACAGCCGCGACCGGCTCCGTGTTGGCTACGCGGCCTGCTGTGGTTGGTGGTGGCGGCTCCACCAGCCCGCGTGAATCAGCGGCTGCCATGCGCCCGACTTTCACTGGCCCGATCGGCTCACGGTTTGGCAGCCAGCCGACTGTGTACAAGCGGCGCGATGCAGGGCGATTGGCTGGCATGGGCCCAGCTGCGGCAGGCGCGGGATCAGATGCAGATCTCTGCCAGCCCGTGGCCGCTGGTCGGGTGGGATCTTCTGCGCCGGATTCCTCTCCAACGCCCCAGCCGCGAGCCACAGAAGATCACACAAGAGCGGAACCTGCCAAAACTGTTGGTGCAGGCGGATCCGCCTCGGATCTGGCGCGGGTGGACTCATCTGCTGGATCTTCTGTGGCGCAGAACAGTACTGTTGCATCACAGCGCCGTACACGATTGCAGTCAGGGGTAACTAAGCCAGTTAATTACAAACACATACTAAAATATGGTTTGATCTGTTCTACAGGTGAACCAGGTGAGCCCAACACACTTGAGGAGGCACTTGGTGATGAGAAGTGGAGAAAGGCAATGCATGAGGAATACACGGCACTACAGAAAAATAAAACGTGGCATTTAGTTCCTCCAAGGCAAGGTAAAAATCTCATTGATTGCAAATGGGTTTTTAGGATCAAACGAAAGTCTAATGGAACAGTTGATCGTTACAAGGCAAGGCTAGTTGCTAAAGGTTTTAAACAAAGATATGGCATAGACTATGAGGACACATTTAGTCCAGTTGTAAAAGCTGCAACTATTCGTCTTGTCCTATATATTGTTGTTTCTAGGGGATGGAGTCTTCGACAGTTAGACGTACAAACCGCGTTCCTTCATGGTGTTCTGGAAGAGGAGGTTTACATGAAACAACCTCCTAGGTTTGAAAACAAACATGCACCCTCTCATGTATGCAGACTTGATAAAGCATTGTATGGACTGAAGCAGGCCCCTAGAGCATGGTATTCTCGCCTCAGCAAGAAGATGCAAATGCTTGGATTTGTCCCTTCAAAGTCTGACACTTCATTGTTTATTTACAATAAGTCCAATACATCAATATTTGTTCTTATATATGTTGATGATATTATTGTCACAAGTTCATATGATGAGGCAATAACAGGACTGTTGAAGGACTTAAGTGCTGAGTTTGCTCTAAAAGATCTTGGGGACTTGCACTATTTCCTAGGGATTGAAGTGAAGAAGCACAATGATGGACTTCATCTCTCCAGGAAAAATATGCAAATGATTTGGTAAGAAAAGTTGGGTTGCAAGGCTGCAAACCTACCACCACTCCTTTGTCTAGTACAGAAAAGTTGTCTCTCACAGACGGAACACCCTTGAGCTCAGAAGATAGCACAAGATACAGAAGTCTGGTGGGTGCACTTCAATACTTAACTCTCACCCGACCTGATATTTCTTTTGCTATCAACAAGGTGTGTCAATTTCTTCATGTACCAACCACAGTTCATTTGACTGCTGCAAAACGAATAGTCAGATATGTGAAAGATACCATGGGCATTGGCCTCAATTTTAGCAAGTCATCTTCCACTCTTGTTAGTGCATTCTCTGACTTAGATTGGGAAGGATGTTTGGATGATAGACGCTCCACTGGTGGTTTTGCAGTGTTTCTTGGATCTAATCTGATCTCTTGGTGTGCCAGAAAACAAGCTACTGTTTCAAGATCCAGCACAAAAGTAGAGTATAAGGCACTAGCTAATGCTAATGCAGAGATTATATGGGTACAATCCATTCGTAAGGAGCTTGGTGTGAGAACTACTCAAGCTCCATGTCTGTGGTGTGACAATTTGGGTGCAACTTATCTCTCAGCAAATTCAGTTTTTCATGCAAGAACGAAACATATTGAGATAGATTTCCATTTTGTCAGAGAAAGAGTTGCTAGTAAACTCCTAGACATTCGGTTTATACATTCTCAGGACCAGATTGCAGATGGGTTTACCAAAGCCTTGCCCATACGAAGCTTTGAGAACTTTAAGTATAATCTCAACTTGATGAAGTTGTGATTAAGGGAGGGTGTCAAACAACATATTCAGTGTATGTGACAAGGGGCTGACGCACCATCTCCTGATACATATCTTGGTAGTTCGGTTAGGTAGTTAGCTAGAGTTTATCTCTCCTTTGTAATCTTATCTCTATCTAGCTTCCCCTCCAAGATGTAATCTAAACTGTATGCGCTATCAGGAATGTGCGCCCCTGCCTATAAACACGTACGGCGTCCCCTTGAGTTGAGGTACTACGCTTTCCACCATCGCCAACATCAACTAAAACCATGACAATTACACTTATTTTGAAACAGGAGTACTAAATTTACACACAGTACAACGACAATAAAAACAAAAACAAAGACAACCGAGGCCGTCCCAAATGCTTGGTTCCCACAATAGACCAAAGAGTAGCTTTGTTGGAAATATGCCCTAGAGGCAATAATAAAAGCATTATTATTATATTTCCTTGTTCATGATAATTGTCTTTTATTCATGCTATAATTGTATTATTCGGAAATCGTAATACACGTGTGAATACATAGACCACAATACGTCCCTAGTAAGCCTCTAGTTGACTAGCTCATTGGTCAACAGATAGTCATGGTTTCCTGACTATGGACATTAGATGTCGTTGACAACGGGATCACATCATTAGGAGAATGATGTGATGGACAAGACCCAATCCTAAGCATAACACAAGATCGTGTAGTTCGTTTTGCTAGAGCTTTTCCAATGTCAAGTATCTCTTCCTTAGACCATGAGATCGTGTAACTCCCGGATACCGTAGGAGTGCTTTGGGTGTACCAAACGTCACAACGTAACTAGGTGACTATAAAGGTGCACTACAGGTATCTCCGAAAGTGTGTGTTGGGTTGACACGGATCGAGACTGGGATTTGTCACTCTGTATGACGGAGAGGTATCTCTGGGCCCACTCGGTAATGCATCATCATAATGAGCTCAAAGTGACCAAGTGTTTGGTCACGGGATCATGTATTACAGTACGAGTAAAGTGACTTGCCGGTAACGAGACTGAACGAGGTATTGGGATACCGACGATCGAGTCTCGGGCAAGTAACATACCGTCTGACAAAGGGAATTGAATACGGGGTTGATTGAATCCTCGACATCGTGGTTCATCTGATGACATCATTGAGGAGCATGTGGGAGCCAACATGGGTATCTAGATCCCGCTGTTGGTTATTGACCGGAGAGCCGTCTCGGTCATGTCTGCGTGTCTCCCGAACCCGTAGGGTCTACACACTTAAGGTTCGGTGACGCTAGGGTTATTAGGAAGACTTGTATGTGATTACCGAATGTTGTTTGGAGTCCCGGATGAGATCCCGGACGTCACGAGGAGTTCCGGAATGGTCCGGAGGTAAAGATTTATATATGGGAAGTTGTCATGCGGACACCGGAAAGTTTCGGGGGCATATCGGTATTGTACCGGGGCCACCGGAGGGGTTCCAGGGGTCCACCGAGAGGGGCCACCCCTCTTGGTGGGCCACATGGGCCGCGTGGGGCAGGGCACCAGCCCCTGGAGGGCTGGGCGCCCCCCCTTGGGCCCATGCGCCTAGGGTTGGGGGGGAACCCTAAGGGGGGCGCACCCCCCTTGCTTGGGGGGCAAGCCCCCTCCTTGGCCGCCGCCCCCCCCCCTCTAGATCTCATCTAGAGGGGGCCGGCCCCCTTCCCCCTTCCCCTATAAATAGAGGGGCGAGGGGAGGGCTGAACACCTGATCCAAGGCGCAGCCCCTCCCCTCCCCAACACCTCTCCTCCTCCGTTGTGCGCTTGGCGAAGCCTGTCGGAGTACTGCCTCTCCACCATCATCACGCCGTCGTGCTGCTGCTGGAGCCTTCTTCCTCAACCTCTCCTTCCCCCTTGCTGGATCAAGAAGGAGGAGACATCGTCCGTACCGTACGTGTGTTGAACGCGGAGGTGCTATCCATTCAGCACTTGGTCATCGGTGATCTGAATCACGGCGAGTACGACTCCATCATCACCGTTCCCTCGAACGCTTCCGTACGCGATCTACAACTGGTATGTAGATGCAATCTCTCTCCCATGACTTGTTGCTTAGACGAACTCATAGATGGATCTTGGTGAAACCGTAGGAAAATTTTTAATTTTCTGCAACGTTCCCCAACAGTGGCATCATGAGCCAGGTCTATGCGTAGTTCTCTATTGCACGAGTAGAACACAATTTTGTTGTGGGCGTAGATCTTGTCAACTTGCTTGCCGCTACTAGTCTTATCTTGCTTCAGCGGTATTGTGGGATGAAGCGGCCCGGACCAACCTTACACGTACACTTACGTCAGACCGGTTCCATCGACTGACATGCACTAGTTGCATAAGGTGGCTGGCGGGTGTCTGTCTCTCCCACTTTAGTTGGAGCGGATTCGATGAAAAGGGTCCTTATGAAGGGTAAATAGAAGTTGACAAAATCACGTTGTGGTTATTCGTAGGTAAGAAAACGTTCTTGCTAGAACCCAATTGCAGCCACGTAAAAGATGCAACAACAATTAGAGGACGTCTAACTTGTTTTTGCAGCAATTGTCATGTGATGTGATATGGCCAGAAGTTGTGATGAATGATGAATGATATATTGTGATGTATGAGATCATGTTCTTGTAATAGGAATCACGACTTGCGTGTCCATGAGTATGACAACCGGCAGGAGCCATAGGAGTTGTCTTTATTTTTTGTATGACCTGCATGTCATTGAAGAACGCCATATAAATTACTTTACTTTATTGCTAAACGCGTTAGCCACAGAAGTAGAAGTAGTCATTGGTGTGACAACTTCATGAAGACACAATGATGGAGATCATGATAATGGAGATCATGGTGTCATGCCGGTGACGAAGATGATCATGGAGCCCCGAAGATGGAGATCGAAGGAGCTATATGATATTGGCCATATCATGTCACTACCTTATAATTGCATGTGATGTTTATTATGTTTTATGCATCTTGTTTACTTAGAACGGCGGTAGTAAATAAGATGATCCCTTATAATAATTTCAAGAAAGTGTTCCCCCTAACTGTGCACCGTTGCTAAAGTTCGTCATTTCGAAGCACCACGTGATGATCGGGTGTGATAGATCCTTATGTTCACATACAACGGGTGTAAGACAGATTTACACATGCAGAACACTTAGGGTTAACTTGACGAGCGTAGCATGTACAGACATGGCCTCGGAACACAGAGACCGAAAGGTCGAACACGAGTCGTATGGAAGATACGATCGACATGGAGATGTTCACCGACGATGACTAGTCCGTCTCACGTGATGATCGGACACGGCCTAGTCGACTCGGATCGTGTAACACTTAGATGACTAGAGGGATGTCTAATCTGAGTGGGAGTTCATTACAATAATTTGATTAGATGAACTTAATTATCATGAACTTAGTCTAAAACCTTTGCAAATATGTCTTGTAGATCAAATGGCCAACGCTCATGTCAACATGAACTTCAACGCGTTCCTAGAGAAAACCAAGCTGAAAGATGATGGCAGCAACTATACGGACTGGGTCCGGAACCTGAGGATCATCCTCATAGCTGCCAGGAAACAATATGTCCTAGAAGGACCGCTAGGTGACGCTCCCGTCCCAGAGAACCAAGACATTATGAATGCTTGGCAGTCTCGTGCTGATGATTACTTCCTCGTTCAGTGCGGCATGCTTTACAGCTTAGAACCGGGGCTCCAAAAGCGTTTTGAGCAACACGGAGCATATGAGATGTTCGAGGAGCTAAAACTAGTTTTCCAAGCTCATGCCCGGGTCGAGAGATATGAAGTCTCCGACAAGTTCTATAGTTGTAAGATGGAGGAAAATAGTTCTGTCAGTGAGCATATACTCAAAATGTCTGGGTTGCACAACCACCTGTCCCAGCTGGACATTAACCTCCCGGATGAGGCGGTCATTGATAGAATCCTTCAGTCGCTCCCACCAAGCTACAAGAGCTTTGTGATGAACTACAATATGCAGGGGATGGTGAAGACCATTCCTGAAGTATTTTCAATGCTGAAGTCAGCAGAGGTTGAAATCAAGAAAGAACATCAAGTGTTGATGGTCAATAAGACCATTAAGTTCAAGAAGGGCAAGGGTAAGAAGAACTTCAAGAAGGACGGCAAAGATGTTGCCGCACCCGGTAAGCCAGTTGCCGGGAAGAAGTCAAAGAATGGACCCAAGCCTGAGACTGAGTGCTTTTATTGCAAGGGGAAGGGTCACTGGAAGCGGAACTGCCCCAAATACTTAGCGGACAAGAAGGCCGGCAACACTAAAGGTATATTTGATATACATGTAATTGATGTGTACCTTACCAGTACTCGTAGTAACTCCTGGGTATTTGATACCGGTGCCGTTGCTCACATTTGTAACTCACAGCAGGAGCTGCGGAATAAGCGGAGACTGGCGAAGGACGAGGTGACGATGCACGTCGGGAATGGTTCCAAGGTCGATGTGATCGCCGTCGGCACGCTACCTCTACATTTACCTACGGGATTAGTTTTAAACCTCAATAATTGTTATTTAGTGCCAAGTTTGAGCATGAACATTGTATTCGGATCTCGTTTGATACGAGATGGCTACTCATTTAAATCCGAGAATAATGGTTGTTTTATTTATATGAGAGATATGTTTTATGGTCATGCCCTGATGGTCAATGGTTTATTCTTAATGAATCTCGAACGTAATGTTACACATATTCATAGCGTGAATACCAAAATATGTAAAGTTGATAACGATAGTCCCACATACTTGTGGCACTGCCGCCTTGGTCACATTGGTGTCAAGCGCATGAAGAAGCTCCATGCTGATGGACTTTTAGAGTCTCTCGATTATGAATTATTCGACACATGCGAACCATGCCTCATGGGCAAAATGACCAAGACCCCGTTCTCCGGAACAATGGAGCGAGCAACCAACTTGTTGGAAATCATACATACCGATGTGTGCGGTCCAATGAGTGTTGAGGCTCGCGGAGGGTATCGTTATGTTCTCACTCTCACTGATGACTTGAGTAGATATGGGTATGTCTACTTGATGAAACACAAGTCCGAGACCTTTGAAAAGTTCAAGGAATTTCAGAATGAAGTAGGGAATCAACGTGACCGAAAGATAAAATTCTTACGATCGGATCGTGGAGGAGAATATTTAAGTCACGAATTTGGTACACACTTAAGAAAATGTGGAATCATTTCACAACTCACGCCGCCTGGAACACCTCAGTGTAACAGTGTGTCCGAACGTCGTAATCGCACTCAATTGGATATGGTGCGATCTATGATGTCTCTTACCGATTTACCGCTATCATTTTGGGGATGCGCTCTAGAGACAGCTACATTCACTTTAAATAGGGCACCGTCTAAATCCATTGAGACGACACCGTATGAATTATGGTTTGGGAAGAAACCTAAGCCGTCGTTTCTAAAAGTTTGGGGATGCGATGCTTATGTCAAGAAACTTCGACCTGAAAAGCTCGAACCCAAGTCGGAAAAATGCGTCTTCATAGGATACCCTAAGGAAACCATTGGGTATACCTTCTACTTAAGATCCGAGGGCAAGATCTTTGTTGCCAAGAACGGATCCTTTCTGGAAAAAGAGTTTCTCTCGAAAGGAGTAAGTGGGAGGAAAGTAGAACTCAATGAAGTACTACCTCTTGAACCGGAAAGTAGTGCAGCTCAGGAAAACGTTCCTGTGGTGCCCACACCGACTGGAGAGGAAATTAATGATGATGATCAAGGTACTTCTGATCAAGTTGCTACTGAACTTCGTAGGTCCACAAGGACACGTTCCACACCAGAGTAGTATGTCAACCCTGTCCTGGAAATCATGTTGTTAGACAACAGTGAACCTTCGAACTATGAAGAAGCGATGGCGGGCCCAGATTCCAACAAATGGCTAGAAGCCATGAAATCCGAGATAGAATCCATGTATGAAAACAAAGTATGGACTTTGACTGACTTGCCCGATGATCGGCGAGCGATAGAAAACAAATGGATCTTTAAGAAGAAGACGGACGCGGATGGTAATGTCACCATCTATAAAGCTCGACTTGTCGCTAAGGGTTATCGGCAAGTTCAAGGGATTGACTACGATGAGACTTTCTCTCCCGTAGCGAAGCTTAAGTCCGTCTGAATCATGTTAGCAATTGCCGCATACTATGATTATGAGATATGGCAGATGGACGTCAAAACGGCATTCCTTAACGGGCAACTTAAGGAAGAACTGTATATGATGCAGCCGGAGGGTTTTGTCGATCCTAAGAATGCTAACAAAGTATGCAAGCTCCAGCGATCCATTTATGGGCTGGTGCAAGCATCTCGGAGTTGGAACATTCGTTTTGATGAGATGATCAAAGCGTTTGGGTTTATGCAGACTTATGGAGAAGCCTGCGTTTACAAGAAAGTGAGTGGGAGCTCTGTAGCATTTCTCATATTATATGTAGATGACATACTTTTGATGGGAAATGATATAGAACTTTTGGACAGCATTAAGGCCTACTTGAATAAGTGTTTTTCAATGAAGGACCTTGGAGAAGCTGCTTATATATTAGGCATCAAGATCTATAGAAATAGATCGAGACGCCTCATAGGTCTTTCACAAAGCACATACCTTGATAAGATTTTGAAGAAGTTCAAAATGGATCAGTCCAAGAAAGGGTTCTTGCCTGTATTGCAAGGTGTGAGATTGAGCTCGGCTCAATGCCCGACCACGGCAAAAGATAAAGAAGAGATGAGTGTCATCCCCTATGCTTCAGCCATAGGATCTATTATGTATGCCATGCTGTGTACCAGACCTGATGTAAACCTGGCCGTAAGTTTGGTAGGAAGATACCAAAGTAATCCCGGCAAGGAACACAGGACAGCGGTCAAGAATATCCTGAAGTACCTGAAAAGGACAAATGACATGTTTCTCGTTTATGGAGGTGACGAAGAGCTCGCCGTAAAGGGTTACGTCGACGCTAGCTTCGACATAGATCTGGATGACTCTAAGTCACAAACTGGATACGTGTATATGTTGAATGGTGGAGCAGTAAGCTGGTGCACCTGCAAGAAGAGCGTCGTGGAGGGATCTACATGTGAAGCGGAGTACATGGCAGCCTCGGAGGCAGCGCATGAAGCTATTTGGGTGAAGGAGTTCATCACCGACCTAGGAGTCATACCCTATGCGTTGGGGCCGATCAAACTCTTCTGTGACAACACTGGAGCTATTGCCCTTGCCAAGGAGCCCAGGTTTCACAAGAAGACCAGGCACATCAAGCGTCGTTTCAACTCCATCCGTGAAAATGTTCAAGATGGAGACATAGATATTTGCAAAGTACATACGGATCTGAATGTAGCAGATCCGTTGATTAAACCTCTCTCGCGAGCAAAACATGATCAACACCAGAACTCTATGGGTGTTCGATTCATCACAATGTAACTAGATTATTGACTCTAGTGCAAGTGGGAAACTGTTGGAAATATGCCCTAGAGGCAATAATAAAAGCATTATTATTATATTTCCTTGTTCATGATAATTGTCTTTTATTCATGCTATAATTGTATTATCCAGAAATCGTAATACACGTGTGAATACATAGACCACAATACGTCCCTAGTAAGCATCTAGTTGACTAGCTCGTTGGTCAACAGATAGTCATGGTTTCCTGACTATGGACATTAGATGTCGTTGACAACGGGGTCACATCATTAGGAGAATGATGTGATGGACAAGACCCAATCCTAAGCATAGCACAAGATCGTGTAGTTCGTTTTGCTAGAGCTTTTCCAATGTCAAGTATCTCTTCCTTAGACCATGAGATCGTGTAACTCCTGGATACCGTAGGAGTGCTTTGGGTGTACCAAACGTCACAACGTAACTGGGTGACTATAAAGGTATACTACAGGTATCCCCGAAAGTATCTGTTGGGTTGACACGGATCGAGACTGGGATTTGTCACTCCGTATGACGGAGAGGTATCTCTGGGCCCACTCAGTAATGCATCATCATAATGAGCTCAAAGTGACCAAGTGTTTGGTCACGGGATCATGCATTACGGTACGAGTAAAGTGACTTGCCGGTAACGAGACTGAACGAGGTATTGGGATACCGACGATCGAGTCTCGGGCAAGTAACATACCGTCTGACAAAGGGAATTGAATATGGGGTTGATTGAATCCTCGACATCGTGGTTCATTCGATGACATCATCGAGGAGCATGTGGGAGCCAACATGGGTATCCAGATCCCGCTGTTGGTTATTGACCGGAGAGCCATCTCGGTCATGTCTGCGTGTCTCCCGAACCCGTAGGGTCTACACACTTAAGGTTCGGTGATGCTAGGGTTATTAGGAAGACTTGTATGTGATTACCGAATGTTGTTCGGAGTCCCGAATGAGATCCCGGACGTCACGAGGAGTTCCGGAATGGTCCGTAGGTAAAGATTTATATATGGGAAGTTGTCATGCGGACACCGGAAAGTTTTGGGGGCTTATCGGTATTGTACCGGGGCCACCAGAGGGGTTCTGGGGGTCCACCGGGAGGGGACACCCCTCTTGGTGGGCCACATGGGCCGCGTGGGGCAGGGCACCAGCCCCTGGAGGGCTGGGCACCCCCCTTGGGCCCATGCGCCTAGGGTTGGGGGGGGACCCTAAGGGGGGCGCACCCCCCTTGCTTGGGGGGCAAGCCCCCTCCTTGGCCGCCGCCCCCCCTCTAGATCTCATCTAGAGGGGGCCGGCCCCCTTCCCCCTTCCCCTATAAATAGAGGGGCGAGGGGAGGGCTGAACACCTGATCCAAGGCGCAGCCCCTCCCCTCCCCAACACCTCTCCTCCTCCGTTGTGCGCTTGGCGAAGCCCTGTCGGAGTACTGCCTCTCCACCATCATCACGCCATCATGCTGCTGCTGGAGCCTACTTCCTCAACCTCTCCTTCCCCTTGCTGGATCAAGAAGGAGGACACGTCGTCCGTACCGTACGTGTGTTGAACGCGGAGGTGCTGTCCGTTCAGCACTTGGTCATCGGTGATCTGAATCACGGCGAGTACGACTCCATCATCACCGTTCCCTCGAACGCTTCTGTACGCGATCTACAAGTGGTATGTAGATGCAATCTCTCTCCCATGACTCGTTGCTTAGATGAACTCATAGATGGATCTTGGTGAAACCGTAGGAAAATTTTTAATTTTTTGCAACGTTCCCCAACAAGCTTCTGCCTTGATGTTGGTGAGGAGGATAGGGAGTGGCACAGACTTGTTTCAGGAGACCCGTGCATTGCGCTCGCTCCAAATGAGCCAACAAGAAAACATGATGAGGGAAGCCATGGCTATGAGTCTCTGGCATGTGATCCATCAAGGATTGATGGAAGTCGGCCACTCTTTGACCATGGGCCATAATCTATTGGTGTAGCGATACTTGAAAAAGAGAAGATTCATTGTATCATTCTCCCTCTTGTAAAAGAGGGCACATCTCACATTTGGCCAACCCCACTTTGCCAATCTATCGAAGGTCTAAATTCTATTTTGGATAGCCAACCATGCAAAGAGTTTAACCAAGTCCCACACCACAAACATCACAATTGAGCTAGTGAGGCCAAGAAATTACAGGGCCCACTACTCGTATGCTTCCAAATGATGTCGTCCTCTATTTCATCATTGAGTTGGACCTCACGCAAATTGACCCAAAGGGAGACAGTTTGGTGAATATGGTCAATAATCCAATCGGCGGTGTAACGCACCGGGCAAACCCACCGATTCACCCACCAGTTCCTAGCTGTTGCGTCTGAGTCTAGACTGGCCCCACAGACCAACACTAGTCTTTCCTGTGAACTTTGTGCTCACTCGTGCACACCTAGGATCAGCTTCTCAGTTGGTCATCCATCCTCAAATTGCTCCAAGTCAAGTTAAATTTGAGGTTCCTTTCAGATGGGCTTCCTGAAAAGAAGCTACACCTTGTTGATATGAGTAGTCTATCTTTCATATTAAGTAGGGAAACCGAGGATTGCACATACACCCCTCTCAAAGGAAAAGACGTCCTTGTCAACACAATTGGAATGCCTCGGCCAACCCACCGGTTCATGGACGTTGCGGCTGAGATCCAGTCTGGCCTCATAGACCAACATTAGTCTTTTCTGTGCACTTTATCCCCACTCATGCACATCCGAGATCAACTTTTCGGTTGGTCACTTGCACTGCTTAGACTAAGCACTTTTCTTATACTACCAATGGGCAAGACTAATCTCACTAATGGGTATGACTCGGCGGGGCAAGCCTTTTAATCTTCAAAAACCAAACCAAACAACTATGAGGCAGATTCCAGAGATAGCATGCAATGTCATGGACACCAACCAAACACACTCTAAATATGAAAAACAAGTGATCAAAGTTATTGTGCTTTTGTCCCGGGGCAACTCATAACTGACAATATTATGGATTACATAAAGAAGAAGAAGCATAAAATTGGGTCAATGGCGCTCAAATTGGACATGGCCAAGGCGTATGATCGGATAGAGTGGGAATATCTTCGGGCCATCATGTCAAATCATGGTTTTGTGGTGGCTTGGATTGATAGAGTGATGAAGTGTGTTGAAACAGTCACTTCCTCTGTTGAGTGAATTGGAATTTCTCTGAATTTTTCACATCATCAAGGGGTATCCGGTAGGGGAATCCGATATCTCTGTATCCTTTTCTCTTCCGCGTAGAAGGGCTAAGCTGCATGTTGAAATTCAGTGGGCACGTTGTTTTGAGGTGTCTGGGTTGGTATCCATGCATCTTGTATTTGCTGATGATTGTATCATGTTTTCCCAAGCTTCAATAGACAATGCCCAGAGACTTCATTCAATTTTGTAAACGTATCATAATGGGTTAGGTCAGTTGCTTAATAAAGCTAAATGTTTATGTTTCTTATATTCATGAATATTATTATGTTCATATCAATTACTTCATCGTTTCTCATCATTTACTGTTGGAAATATGCCCTAGAGGCAATAATAAAATGATTATTATTATATTTCCTTGTTCATGATAATTGTTTATTATTCATGCTATAATTGTGTTATCCGGAAATCGTAATACATGTGTGAATAAATAGACCACAACATGTCCCTAGTAAGCCTCTAGTTGACTAGCTCATTGATCAACATATAGTCATGGTTTCCTGACTATGGACATTGGATGTCGTTGATAACGGGATCACATCATTAGGAGAATGATGTGATGGACAAGACCCAATCCTAAGCATAGCACAAGATCGTGTAGTTTGTTTGCTAGAGCTTTTCCAATGTCAAGTATCATTTCCTTAGACCATGAGATCGTGTAACTCCCGGATACCATAGGAGTGCTTTTGGTGTACCAAACGTCACAACGTAACTGGGTGACTATAAAGGTATACTACAGGTATCCCCGAAAGTATCTGTTGGGTTGACACGGATCGAGACTGGGATTTGTCACTCCGTATGACGGAGAGGTATCTCTGGGCCCACTCAGTAATGCATCATCATAATGAGCTCAATGTGACCAAGTGTTTGGTCACGGGATCATGCATTACGGTACGAGTAAAGTGACTTGCCGGTAATGAGATTGAACGAGGTATTGGGATACCAACGATCGAATCTCGGGCAAGTAACGTACCGATTGACAAAGGGAATTGTATATGGGATTACTTGAATCCTCGACATCGTGGTTCATCCCATGAGATCATCGAGGAGCATGTGGGAGCCAACATGGGTATCCAGATCCAGCTGTTGGTTATTGACCGGAGAGTCGTCTCGGTCATGTCTGTATGTCTCCTGAACCCATAGGGTCTACACACTTAAGGTTCGGTGACGCTAGGGTTGTAGAGATATTAGTATGCGGAAACCTGAAAGTTGTTCGGAGTCCCGGATGAGATCCCGGACGTCACGAGGAGTTCCGGAATGGTTCGGAGGTAAAGAATTCTATATAGGAAGTCCAATTTCGGCCACCGGGAAAGTTTCGGGGGTCACCGGTATTGTACCGGGACCACCGGAAGGGTCTCGGGGGTCCACCGGGTGGGTCCACCTATCCCGGAGGGCCACGTGGGCTGAAAGGGGAAGGGAACCAGCCCCTGGTGGGATGGTGCGCCCCCCTTGGGCCTCCCCTGCGCCCATGGTTGGAAACCCTAGGGGTGGGGGGGCGCCCCACTTGACTTGGGGGGCAAGTCCCCCCCTAGGCCGCCCCCCCTTGGAGATGGGATCTCCAGGGCCGGGGCACCCCCATAGGCCCCCTATATAAAGAGGGGGGAGGGAGTGCAGCTGCACCCTAGTCCCTGGCGCCTCCCTCTCCCCGTACCACCTCTCCCTCTCGCTGAGCTTGGCGAAGCCCTGCCGAGATCACCGCTGCTTCCACCACCACGCCATCGTGCTGCTGGATCTCCATCAACCTCTCCTCCCCCCTTGCTGGATCAAGAAGGAGGAGACGTCTTCCCAACCGTACGTGTGTTGAACGCGGAGGTGCTGTCCGTTCAGCACTAGGATCATCGGTGATTTGGATCACGACGAGTACGACTCCCTCAACCCCGTTCTCTTGAACGCTTCCGCTCGCGATCTACAAGGGTATGTAGATACACTCATCTCTCTCGTTGATAGATGAACTCCATAGATTGATCTTGGTGAAGCGTAGAATTTTTTTATTTTCTGCAACGTTCCCCAACAGTGGCATCATGAGCTAGGTCTATGCGTAGTTTCTTTGCATGAGTAGAACACAAATTTGTTGTGGGCGTAGATGTTGTCAATTTTCTTGCCACTAATAGTCTTATTTTGCTTCGGCGGCATCATGGGATGAAGCGGCCCGGACCGACCTTACACGTACGCTTACGTGAGACAGGTTCCACCAACTGACATGCACTAGTTGCATAAGGTGGCTAGCGCGTGTCTGTATCTCCCACTTTAGTCGAAGCGGATTCGATGAAAAGGGTCCTTATGAAGGGTAAATAGAAGTTGGCATATCACGTTGTGGCTTTTACGTAGGTAGGAATTGTTCTTGCTAGAACCCTATTGCAGCCGCGTAAAACATGCAACAACAATTAGAGGACGTCTAACTTGTTTTTGCAGCATATGCCTTGTGATGTGATATGGCCAAAAGGTTGTGATGAATGATATATATGTGATGTATGAGATCATGTTCTTGTAATAGTAATCACGACTTGCATGTCGATGAGTATGACAACCGGCAGGAGCCATAGGAGTTGTCTTAATTATTGTATGACCTCCGTGTCAATGATTAAATGCCATGTAATTACTTTACTTTATTGCTAAACCGTTAGCCATAGTAGTAGAACTAATAGTTGGCGAGCAACTTCATGGAGACACGATGATGGAGATCATGATGATGGAGATCATGGTGTCATGCCGGTGACGAAGATGATCATGGCGCCCCGAAGATGGAGATCAAAGGAGCTATATGATATTGGCCATATCATGTCACTATTTGATTGCATGTGATGTTTATCATGTTTTTGCATCTTATTTGCTTAGAACGACGGTAGTAAATAAGATGATACCTCATAATAATTTCAAGAAAGTGTTCCCCCTAACTGTGCGCCGTTGCGAAAGTTCGTTGTTTTGAAGCACCACGTGATGATCGGGTGTGATAGATTCCAACGTCCACATACAACGGGTGTAAGACAAATTTACACATGCAAAACACTTAGGTTAACTTGACGAGCCTAGCATGTACAGACATGGCCTCGGAACACAAGAAACCGAAAGGTCGAACATGAGTCATATGGAAGATACGATCAACATGGGGATGTTCACCGATGATGACTAGCCCGTCTCACGTGATGATCGGACACGGCCTAGCTGACTCGGATCATATATCACTTAGATGACTAGAGGGATGTCTAATCTGAGTGGGAGTTCATTAAATAATTTGATTAGATGAACTTAATTATCATGAACTTAGTCTAAAAACCTTTGCAAAAATGTCTTGTAGATCAAATGGCCAACGCTCATGTCAACCTCAACTTCAACGCGTTCCTAGAGAAAACCAAGCTGAAAGATGATGGCAGCAACTATTCGGACTGGGTCCGGAACCTGAGGATCATCCTCATAGCTGCCAAGAAAGCATATGTCCTAGAAGGACCGCTAGGTGAAGCACCCATCCCAGAGAACCAAGACGTTATGAACGCTTGGCAGTCACGTGCTGATGATTACTCCCTCATTCAGTGCGGCATGCTTTACAGCTTAGAACCGGGGCTCCAAAAGCGTTTTGAGCAACACAGAGCATATGAGATGTTCGAAGAGCTGAAAATGGTTTCCCAAGCTCATGCCCGGGTCGAGAGATATGAAGTCTCTGAAGGAAATATGCCCTAGAGGCAATAATAAAGTTATTATTTATTTTCTTATATCATGATAAATGTTTATTATTCATGCTAGAATTGTATTAACCGGAAACATAATACATGTGTGAATACATAGACAAACATAGTGTCACTAGTATGCCTCTACTTGACTAGCTCGTTTATCAAAGATGGTTATGTTTCCTAGACATGGACAAAAGAGTTGTCATTTGATTAACGGGATCACATCATTAGGAGAATGATGTGATTGACATGACCCATTCCGTTAGCCTAGCACTTGATCGTTTAGTATGTTGCTATTGCTTTCTTCATGACTTATACATGTTCCTATAACTATGAGATTATGCAACTCCCATTTACCGGAGGAACACTTTGGGTGCTACCAAACGTCACAACGTAACTGGGTGATTATAAACGAGTACTACAGGTGTCTCCAAAGGTACATGTTGGGTTGGCGTATTTTGAGATTAGGTTTTGTCACTCCGATTGTCGGAGAGGTATCTCTGGGCCCTCTCGGTAATGCACATCACTATAAGCCTTGCAAGCAATGTAGCTAATGAGTTAGTTACGGAATGATGCATTACGTAACGAGTAAAGAGACTTGCCGGTAACGAGATTGAACTAGGTATTGGATAGCGACGATCGAATCTCGGGCAAGTAACATACCGATGACAAAGGGAACAACGTATGTTGTTATGCGGTTTGACCGATAAAGATCTTCATAGAATATGTAGGAGCCAATATGGGCATCCAGGTTCCGCTATTGGTTATTGACCAAGAATAGTTCTAGGTCATGTCTACATAGTTCTCGAACCCGTAGGGTCCGCACGCTTAACGTTACGATGACAATTTTATTATGAGTTTATAAGTTTTGATGTACTGAAGTTTGTTCGGAGTCCCGGATGTGATCACGGACATGACGAGGAGTCTCGAAATAGTCGAGACATAAAGATTGATATATTGGACGACTATATTCGGACACCGGAAGTGTTCCCGACGTTTTCGGAGAAAACCGGAGTGCCGGAGGGTTACCGGAACCCCCCCCGGGAGAGATAATGGGCCACATGGGCCTTGGTGGAAAGAGAGAGGGGCGGCCAGGGTGGGCCGCGCGCCCCCTCTCCCTCTAGTCCGAATTGGACTAGGAGGGGGGGCGGTGCCCCCCTCTTTCCTTCCCCCCTCTCCCCCTTCCTTCCCCCTCCTAGTAGGAGTAGGAAAGGGGGAGTCCTACTCCTACTAGGAGGAGGACTCCTCCTCCTTGGCGCGCCCACAAGGGCCGGCCGGCCTCCCCCCTCCCTCCTTTATATACGGGGGCAGGGGGCACCCCATGACACACAAGTTGATCTACGGATCGTTCCTTAGCCGTGTGCGGTACCCCCCTCCACCATATTCCACCTCGGTCATATCGTCGCGGAGTTTAGGCGAAGCCCTGCGCCGGTAGAGCATCATCATCGTCACCACGCCGTCGTGCTGACGGAACTCATCCCCTAAGCTTTGCTGGATCGGAGCCCGGGGATCGTCATCGAGCTGAACGTGTGCTGAACTCGGAGATGTCGTACGTTCGGTACTTGGATCGGTCGGATCGTGAAGACGTATGACTACATCAACCGTGTTGTCATAAGGCTTCCGCTTACGGTCTACGAGGGTACGTGGACAACACTCTCTCCTCTTGTTGCTATGCCATCACCATGATCTTGCGTGTACGTAGGAAATTTTTTGAAATTACCATGTTCCCCAACAGTGGCATCCGAGCCTAGATTTTATGCGTAGATGTTATATGCACGAGTAGAACACAAGTGAGTTGTGGGCGATACAAGTCATACTGCTTACCAGCATGTCATACTTTGGTTCAGCGATATTGTTGGATGAAGCGGCCCGGACCGACATTACGCGTACGCTTACGCGAGACTGGTTTTACCGCCGTGCTTTGCACACAGGTGACTAACGGGTGTCTGTTTCTCCAACTTTAGTTGAACCGAGTGTGGCTACGCCCGATCCTTGAGAAGGTTAAAACAACACTAACTTCACGAACTATCGTTGTGGTTTTGATGCGTAGGTAAGAACGGTTCTTGCTCAGCCCATAGCAGCCACGTAAAATTTGCAACAACAAAGTAGAGGACGTCTAACTTGTTTTTGCAGGGCATGTTGTGATGTGGTATGGTCAAGACGTGATGAGATATAAGTTGTTGTATGAGATGATCATGTTTTGTTGAAGTTATCGGCAACTGGCAGAAGCCCTATGGTTGTCTCTTTGTTGCATAAGATGCAAGTGCCAAATAATTGCTTTACTTTATCGCTATGCGATAGCAATAGTTGGCGAGATGACCATGTGACGACACATTGATATAGATCAAGATGATGAAGATCATGGTGTCGTGCCGGTGACGATAGAGATCATGATAGTACTTTGGAGATGGAGATCAAAGGCGCAAGATGATCATGGCCATATCATGTCAGGTATTTTGATTGCATATGATGTTTATCTGTTATACATCTTATTCTGTTTTGTTTGACAGTAGCATTTTAAGATGATCTCTCACTAATTATCAAGAAGTGTTCTCCCTGAGTATGCACCGTTGCGAAAGTTCTTCGTGCTGAGACACCACGTGATGATCGGGTGTGATAGGCTCTACGTTCAAATACAACGGGTGCAAAACAGTTGCACACGCGGAATACTCGGGTTAAACTTGATGAGCCTAGCATATACAGATATGGCCTCGGAACACGGAGACCGAAAGGTCGAGCGTGAATCATATAGTAGATATGATCAACATAGTGATGTTCACCATTGAAAACTACTCCATCTCACGTGATGATCGGACATGGTTTAGTTGATTTGGATCACGTGATCACTTAGATGACTAGAGAGATGTCTGTCTAAGTGGGAGTTCTTAAGTAATATGATTAATTGAACTTTAATTTATCATGAACTTAGTCCTGGTAGTATTTTGCAAATTATGTTGTAGATCAATAGCTCACGTTGTTGCTTCCCTATGTTTTTGCTTCCCTATGTTTTTATATGTGTTCCTAGAGAAAACTATGTTGAAAGATGTTAGTAGCAATGATGCGGATTGGATCCGTGATCTGAGGTTTATCCTCATTGCTGCATAGAAGAATTATGTCCTTGATGCACCGCTAGGTGACAAACCTATTGCAGGAGCAGATGCAGACGTTATGAATGTTTGGCTAGCTCAATATGATGACTACTTGATAGTTTAGTGCACCATGCTTAACGGCTTAGAATCGGGACTTCAAAGACGTTTTGAACGTCATGGGCCATATGAGATGTTCCAGGAATTGAAGTTAATATTTCAAGCAAATACCCGAGTTGAGAGATATGAAGTCTCCAACAAGTTCTATTGCTAAAAGATGGAGGAGAATCGCTCAACTAGTGAGCATGTGCTCAGATTGTCTGGGTACTACAATCGCTTGAATCAAGTGGGAGTTAATCTTCCAGATAAGATAGTGATTGACAGAGTTCTCTAGTCACCATCACTAAGTTAGTAGAACTTTGTGATGAACTATAGTATGCTAGGGATGACAAAAACGATTCCCGAGCTCTTCGTGATGTTGAAATCAATGAAGGTAGAAATCAAGAAAGAGCATCAAGTGTTGAAGATTGACAAGACCACTAGTTTCAAGAAAAGGGCAAAGGGAAAGAAAGGGAAACTTCAAGTAGAATGGCAAACAAGTTGTCACTCCCGTGAAGAAGACCAAAGCTGGACCAAAGCCTGAAACTGAGTGCTTACACTGCAAAGGAAATGGTCATTGGAAGCGGAAATGCCCTAAATATTTGGTGGATAAGAAGGATGGCAAAGTGAACAAGGGTATATTTGATATACAGGTGTTTGATGTATGCCTTACTAGTGTTTATAGTAACCCCTGAGTATTTAATACTTGTTCGGTTACTAAAGATTAGTAACTCGAAACAGGAGTTACATAATAAACAGAGACTAGTTGAGGGGAAGTGACGATGAGTGTTGGAAATAGTTCCAAGATTGATATGATCATCATCACACACTCCCTATATTTTCGAGATTAGTGTTAAACCTAAATAAATGTTATTTAGCGTTTGCGTTGAGCATGAATATGATTTGATCATGTTTATTGTGATATAGTTATTCATTTGAAGTTAACGAATAATTGTTATTCTGTTTACATGAATAAGACCTTCGATGGTTATACACCCAATGAAAATAGTTTGTTGGATCTCGATCGTAGTGATACACATATTCATAATATTGATGCCAAAAGATGCAAAATTAATAATGATAGAGCAACTTATTTGTGACACTGCCGTTTGGGTCATATCGGTGTAAAGCGCATGAAGAAACTCCATAAAGATGGATTTTCGGAATCACTTGGTTATGAATCATTTGATGCTTGCGAACCGTGCCTTTTGGGCAAGATGACTAAAACTCCGTTCTCCGGAACAATGGAACAAGCTACTGACTTATTGGAAATAATACATACCGATGTATGCGATCCAATTAGTGTTGATGCTCGTGGCAAGTACCGTTATTTTCTGAGCTTCACAAGATGATTTGAGTAGGTATGGGTATATCTACTTGATAAAACATAAGTCTGAAATAATTGGAAGGTTCAAAGAATTTCAGAGTGAAGTGGAAAAATCATCGTAACAAGAAAATAAAGTTTCTACGATCTGATCGCGGAGACGAATATTTGAGTTACGAGTTTGGTCTTCAATTTAAAACAATGTGGAATAGTTTCACAGCTCACGCCACCTGGAACACCACAACGTTATGGTGTGTCCGAACGTCATAACTGCACTTTATTGGATATGGTGCGATCTATGATGTCTCTTATCGGTTTTACCACTATCGTTTTGGGGTTATGCATTAGAGACAGCTGCATTCATGTTTAAAAGGGCACCATCTAAATCCGTTGAGACGACACCGTATGAACTATGGTTTAGCAGTAAACCTAAGCTGTCATTTCTTAAAGTTTGGAGTTGCGATGCTTATATGAAAAAGTTTCAACCTGATAAGCTCGAACCCAAATCAGAGAAGTGCGTCTTCATAGAATACCCAAAGGTAACTATTGGGTACATCTTCTATCACAGATCCGAAGGCAAACATTCGTTGCTAAGAATGGATCCTTTCTAGAGAAGGAGTTTCTCTCGAAAGAAGTGAGTGGGAGGAAAGTAGAACTTGATAAGGTAATTGTACCTTCTCCTGAATTGGAAAATAGTTCATCACTGAAAACAGTTCCAGTGATTCCTACACCAATTAGTGAGGAAGCTAATGATGATGATCATGAAACTTCAGAACAAGTTACTACAGAACCTCGTAGATCAACCAGAGTAAGATCCGCACCAGAGTGGTACAGTAATCCTGTTCTGGAAGTCGTGTTACTAGACCATGATGAACCTACGAACTATGAAGAAGTGATGGTGAGCCCAGATTCCGCAAAATGGCTTCAGGCCATGAAATCTGAGATGGGAACCATGTATGAGAACAAAGTGTGGACTTTGGTGGACTTGCTCGATGATCGGCAAGCCATAGAAAATAAATGGATCTTCAAGAGGAAGACGGACATTGATAGTAGTGTTACTATCTACAAAGCTCGAATTGTCGCAAAAGGTTTTCGACAAGTTCAAGGTGTTGAATACAATGAGGTTTTCTCACTCGTATCGATGCTTAAAAGTCTGTCCGAATCATGTTAGCAATTGCCACATTTTATGAAATCTGGCAAAAGGATATCAAAACTGCATTCCTTAATGGATTTATTAAAGAAGAGTTGTATATGATGCAACCAGAAGGTTTTGTCAATCCTAAAGGTGCTAACAAAGTGTGCAAGCTCCAGCGATCCATTTATGGACTGGTGCAAGCCTCTTGGAGTTGGAATATACGCTTTGATGAGTTGATCAAAGCATATGGTTTTATACAGATTTTTGAAGAAGCCTGTATTTACAAGAAAGTGAGTGGGAGCTCTGTAGCATTTCTAATATTATATGTGCAAGACATATCATTGATTGGAAATGATATAGAATTTCTGGATAGCATAAAAGGATACTTGAATAAAAAGTTTCAATGAAAGACCTCGGTGAAGCTGCTTACATATTGAGCATCAAGATCTATTGAGATAGATCAAGATGCTTGATAAGTTTTTCAATAAGTACATACCTTGTCAAGATTTTGAAATAGTTCAAAATGGAACAGTCAAAGAAAGTGTTGTTGCCTGTGTTGCAAAGGTGTGAAATTGAGTAAGACTCAAGACCTGACCACGGCAGAAAATAGAAAGAGAATGAAAGTCATTCCCTATGCATTAGTCATAGGTTCTATAAAAGTATGCCATGCTATGGACTAGACCTATTGTATACTCTGCCCTGGTTTGGCAAGGGAGTACAATAGTGATCTAGGAAGTAGATCACTGGACATTGGTAAAAAATTATCCTTAGTAGAATAAGGATATGTTTCTCGATTATGGAGGTGATACAAGAGTTCGTCGTAAAGAGTTACATCGATGCAAGCTTTTACACCGATCCAGATGACTCTAAGTCTCAATCTGGATACATATTGAAAGTGGGAGCAATTAGCTAGAGTAGCTCCGTGCAAAGCATTGTAGACATAGAATATTTGCAAAATACATACGACTCTGTAATATGACAGACCCGTTGACTAAACTTCTCTCACAAGCAAAACATGATCATACCTTAGTACTCTTTCGGTGTTAATCACATAGCAATGTGAACTAGATTATTGACTCTAGTAAACCCTTTGGGTGTTGATCACATGACGATGTGAACTATGGGTATTAATCACATACAGATGTGAATATTGGTGTTGAATCACATGCTGATGTGAACTAGATTATTGACTCTAGTGCAAGTGGGAGACTGAAGGAAATATGCCCTAGAGGCAATAATAAAGTTATTATTTATTTTCTTATATCATGATAAATGTTTATTATTCATGCTAGAATTGTATTAACCGGAAACATAATACATGTGTGAATACATAGACAAACATAGTGTCACTAGTATGCCTCTACTTGACTAGCTCGTTTATCAAAGATGGTTATGTTTCCTAGCCATGGACAAAAGAGTTATCATTTGATTAACGGGATCACATCATTAGGAGAATGATGTGATTTACATGACCCATTCCGTTAGCCTAGCACTTGATCGTTTAGTATGTTGCTATTGCTTTCTTCATGACTTATACATGTTCCTGTAACTATGAGATTATGCAACTCCCGTTTACCGAAGGAACACTTTGGGTGCTACCAAACGTCACAACGTAACTGGGTGATTATAAAGGAGTACTACAGGTGTCTCCAAAGGTACATGTTGGGTTGGCGTATTTCGAGATTAGGTTTTGTCACTCCGATTGTCGGAGAGGTATCTCTGGGCCCTCTCGGTAATGCACATCACTATAAGCCTTGCAAGCAATGTAGCTAATGAGTTAGTTACGGAATGATGCATTACGTAAGGAGTAAAGAGACTTGCCGGTAACGAGATTGAACTAGGTATTGGATACCGACGATCGAATCTCGGGCAAGTAACATACCGATGACAAAGGGAACAACGTATGTTGTTATGCGGTTTGACTGATAAAGATCTTCGTAGAATATGTAGGATCCAATATGGGCATCCAGGTTCCGCTATTGGTTATTGACCAAGAATAGTTCTAGGTCATGTCTACATAGTTCTCGAACCCGTAGGGTCCGCACGCTTAACGTTACGATGACAGTTTTATTATGAGTTTATAAGTTTTGATGTACCGAAGTTTGTTGGGAGTCCCGGATGTGATCACGGACATGATGAGGAGTCTCGAAGTGGTCGAGACATAAAGATTGATATATTGGACGACTATATTCGGACACCGGAAGTGTTCCGGACGTTTTCGGAGAAAACCGGAGTGCCGGAGGGTTACCGGAACCCCCTCGGGAGAGATAATGGGCCACATGGGCCTTGGTGGAAAGAGAGAGGGGCGGCCAGGGTGGGCCGCGGGCCCCCTCTCCCTCTGGTCCAAATTGGACTAGGAGGGGGGGGGGCGGCGCCCTCCTCTTTCCTTTCCCCCTCTCCCCCTTCCTTCCCCCTCCTAGTAGGAGTAGGAAAGGGGGAGTCCTACTAGGAGTAGGAAAGGGGGAGTCCTACTCCTACTAGGAGGAGGACTCCTCCTCCTTGGCGCGCCCACAAGGGCCGGCCGGCCTCCCCCCTCCCTCCTTTATATACGGGGGCAGGGGGCACCCCATGACACATAAGTTGATCTACGGATCGTTCCTTAGCCGTGTGCGGTACCCCCCTCCACCATATTCCACCTCGGTCATATCGTCGCGGAGTTTAGGCGAAGCCCTGCGCCGGTAGAGCATCATCATCGTCACCACGCCGTCGTGCTGACGGAACTCATCCCCGAAGCTTTGCTGGATCGGAGCCCGGGGATCGTCATCGAGCTGAACGTGTGCTGAACTCGGAGGTGTCGTACGTTCGGTACTTGGATCGGTCGGATCGTGAAGACGTACGACTACATCAACCGTGTTGTCATAACGCTTCCGCTTACGGTCTACGAGGGTACGTGGACAACACTCTCTCCTCTCGTTGCTATGCCATCACCATGATCTTGCGTGTACGTAGGATTTTTTTGAAATTACTACGTTCCCCAACAGTGTCCGACAAGTTCTACAGTTGTAAGATGGAGCAAAATAGTTCTGTCAGTGAGCACATACTCAAAATGTCTGGGTTGCACAACCGCTTGTCCCAGCTGGACATTAACCTCCCGGACGAGGCGGTCATTGACAGAATCCTTCAGTCGCTCCCACCTAGCTACAAGAGCTTTGGGATGAACTACAATATGCAGGGGATGGTGAAAACTATTCCTGAAGTATTTTCAATGCTGAAATCAGCGGAGGTAGAAATCAAAAAGGAGCATCAAGTGTTGATGGTCAATAAAACCACTAGTTTCAAGAAAGGCAAGGTTAAGAAGAACTTCAAGAAGGACGGCAAGGGAGTTGCCGTGCCCGGTAAACCAGCTGCCGGGAAGAAGCCAAAGAATGGACCCAAACCTGAGACTGAGTGCTTTTATTGCAAGGGAAAGGGACACTGGAAGCGGAACTGCCCCAAATACTTAGCGGACAAAAAGGCCGGCAACACTAAAGGTATATGTGATATACATGTAATTGATGTGTACCTTACCAGTACTCGTAGTAGCTCCTGGGTATTTGATACCGGTGCGGTTGCTCATATTTGTAACTCAAAGCAGGAGTTGCGGAATAAGCGGAGACTGGCGAAGGACAAGGCCACGATGCACGTCGGGAATGGTTCCAAGGTCGATGTGATCGCCATCGGCACGCTACCTCTACATTTACCTACGGGATTAGTTTTAAACCTCAATAATTATTATTTAGTGCCAGCTTTGAGCATGAACATTGTATCTGGATCTCGTTTAATACGAGATGGCTACTCATTTAAATCCGAGAATAATGGTTGTTCTATTTATATGAGAGATATGTTTTATGGTCATGCCCCACTGGTCAATGGTTTATTCTTGATGAATCTCGAACATGATGTTACACATATTCATAGTGTGAATACCAAAAGATGTAAGGTTGATAACGATAGTCCCACATACTTGTGGCACTACCTCCTTGGTCACATTGGTGTCAAGCGCATGAAGAAGATCCATGCTGATGGACTTTTAGAGTATCTCGATTATGAATCATTTGACACATGCGAACCATGCCTTATGGGCAAAATGAACAAGACTCTGTTCTCCGGAACAATGGAGCGAGCAACCAACTTATTTGGAAATCATACATACTGATGTGTGCGGTCCAATGAGCGTTGAGGCTCGCGGAGGCTATCGTTATGTTCTCACTCTCACTGATGACTTAAGTAGATATGGGTATGTCTACTTGATGAAACACAAGTCTGAGACCTTTGAAAAGTTCAAGGAATTTCAGAATGAGGTAGAGAATCAACGTGACCGAAAAATAAAGTTCTTACGATCAGATCATGGACGAGAATATATAAGTCACGAATTTGGTACACACTTAAGGAAATGTGGAATTGTTTCACAACTCACGCCGCCTGGAACACCTCAGTGTAACAGTGTGCCCGAACGTCGTAATCGCACTCTATTGGATATGGTGCAATCTATGATGTCACTCACCGATTTACCGCTATCATTCTGGGCATACACTCTAGAGACAACTATATTCACTTTAAATAGGGCACCATCTAAATCCGTTGAGACGACACCGTATGAATTATGGTTTGTAAAGAAACCTAAGCTGTCGTTTCTGAAAGTTTGGGGATGCGATGCTTATGTCAAGAAACTTCAACCTGAAAAGCTTGAACCCAAGTCAGAAAAATGCGTCTTCATAAGATACCCTAAGGAAACCATTGGGTATACCTTCTACCTCAGATCCGAAGGCAAGATCTTTGTTGCCATGAACGGGTCCTTTCTGGAGAAAGAGTTTCTCCCAAAAGAAGTAAGTGGGAGGAAAGTAGAACTTGATGAAGTACTTCCTCTTGAACCGGAAAGTAGCGCAACTCAGGAAGATGTTTCTGTGGTGCCTGCACCGACTAGAGAGGAAGTTAATGATGATGATCAAGGTACTTCAGATCAAGTTGCTACTGAACTTTATAGGTCCACAAGGACACGTTCCACACCAGAATGGTATGGCAACCCTGTCCTGGAAATCATGTTGTTAGACAACGGTGAACCTTCGAACTATGAAGAAGCGATGGCGGGCCCAGATTCCAACAAATGGCTTGAAGCCATGCAATCCGAGATAGGATCCATGTATGAAAACAAAGTATGGACTTTGACAGACTTGCCCGATGATCGGCGAGCGATAGAAAACAAATGGATCTTTAAGAAGAAGACGGACGCGGATGCTAATGTTGCCATCTATAAAGCTTGACTTGTCGCTAAGGGTTATCGGCAAGTTCAAGGGGTTGACTACGATGAGACTTTCTCTCCCGTAGCGAAGTTGAAGTCCGTCCGAATCATGTTAGCAATTGCCGCATACTATGATTATGAGATATGGCAGATGGACGTCAAAACGGCATTCCTTAACGGCTATCTTAAGGAAGAATTGTATATGATGCAGCCGGAAGGTTTTGTCGATCCAGAGAATGCTAACAAGGTATGCAAACTCCAGCGATCCATTTATGGGTTGGTGCAAGCATCTCAGAGTTGGAACATTCGCTTTGATGAGATGATCAAAGCGTTTGGGTTTATGCAGACTTATGGAGAAGCCTGCGTTTACAAGAAAGTGAGTGGGAGCTCTGTAGCATTTCTCATATTATATGTAGATGCCATACTTTTGATGGGAAATGATATATAACTTTTGAACAACATTAAGGCCTACTTGAATAAGTGTTTTCAATGAAGGACCTTGGAGAAGCTGCTTACATATTAGGCATCAAGATCTATAGGGATAGATCAACACGCCTCATAGGTCTTTCACAAAGCACATACCTTGATAAGATATTGAAGAAGTTCAATATGGATCAGTCAAAGAAAGGTTTCTTGCATGTATTGCAAGGTGTGAGATTGAGCTCGGCTCAATGCCCGACCACGGCAGAAGATATAGAAGAGATGAGTGTCATCCCCTATGCCTCAGCCATAGGGTCTATTATGTATGCCATGCTGTGTACCAGACCTGATGTAAACCTTGCCGTAAGTTTGGTAGGAAGGTACCAAAGTAATCCCGGCAAGGAACACTGGACAGCGGTCAAGAATATCCTGAAGTACCCGAAGAGGACTAAGGATATGTTTCTCGTTTATGGAGGTGACGAAGAGCTCGTCGTAAAGGGTTACGTCGATGCTAGCTTCGACACAGATCTGGATGACTCTAAGTCACAAACCGGATACGTGTATATTTTGAATGGAGGGGCAGTAAGCTGTTGCAGTTGCAAGCAGAGCGTCGTGGCGGGATCTACATGTGAAGCGGAGTACATGGCAGCCTCGGAGGCAGCGCATGAAGCAATCTGGATGAAGGAGTTCATCACCGACCTAGGAGTCATACCCGATGCGTCAGGGCCAATCACCCTGTTCTGTGATAACACTGGAGCTATTGCCCTTGCCAAGGAGCCCAGGTTTCACAAGAAGACCAGGCACATCAAGTGTCGCTTCAACTCCATTCGTGAAAATGTTCAAGATGGAGACATAGATATTTGCAAAGTGCATACGGATCTGAATGTCGCAGATCCATTGACTAAACCTCTTCCGCGAGCAAAACATGATCAACACCAGAACTCTATGGGTGTTCGATTCATCACAATGTAACTAGATTATTGACTCTAGTGCAAGTGGGAGACTGTTGGAAATATGCCCTAGAGGCAATAATAAAATGATTACTATTATATTTCCTTGTTCATGATAATTGTTTATTATTCATGCTATAATTGTGTTATCCGGAAATCGTAATACATGTGTGAATAAATAGACCACAACATGTCCCTAGTAAGCCTCTAGTTGACTAGCTCGTTGATCAATAAATAGTCATGGTTTCGTGACTATGGACATTGGATGTCGTTGATAATGGGATCACATCATTAGGAGAATGATGTGATGGACAAGACCCAATCCTAAGCATAGCACAAGATCGTGTAGTTCGTTTCCTAGAGCTTTTCCAATGTCAAGTATCATTTCCTTAGACCATGAGATCGTGTAACTCCCGGATACCGTAGGAGGCTTTGGGTGTACCAAACGTCACAACGTAACTAGGTGACTATAAAGGTATACTACAGGTATCCTCGAAAGTATCTGTTGGGTTGACACAGATCGAGACTGGGATTTGTCACTTCGTATGACGGAGATGTATCTCTGGGCCCACTCGGTAATGGATCATCATAATGAGCTCAATGTGACCAAGTGTTTGGTCACGGGATCATGCATTACGGTATGAGTAAAGTGACTTGCCGGTAACGAGATTGAACGAGTTATTGGGATACCGACGATCGAATCTCAGGCAAGTAACATACCGATTGACAAAGGGAATTGTATACGGGATTACTTGAATCCTCGACATCGTGGTTCATCCGATGAGATCATCGAGGAGCATGTGGGAGCCAACATGGGTATCCAGATCCTGCTGTTGGTTATTGACCGGAGAGTCGTCTCGATCATGTCTGCATGTCTCCCGAACCCGTAGGGTCTACACACTTAAGGTTCGGTGATGCTAGGGTTGTAGAGATATTAGTATGCAGAAACCCGAAAGTTGTTCAGAGTCCCAGATGAGATCCCAAACGTCACTAGGAGTTCCGGAATGGTCCGGAGTTAAAGAATTCTATATAGGAAGTCCAGTTTCGGTCACCGGGAAAGTTTCGGGGGTCACCGATATTGTACCGGGACCACCGGAAGGGCCCCGGGGGTCCACCGGGTGGGGCCACCTATCCCGGAGGGCCACGTGGGCTGAAAGGGGAAGGGAGCCAGCCCTTGATGGGCTGGTGCACCCCCCTTGGGCCCCCCTTGCGCCTAGGGTTGGAAACCCTAGGGGTGGGGGGCGCCCCACTTGACTTGGGGGGCAAGTCCCCCCCTAGGCCGCCCCCCCCTTGGAGATGGGATCTCCAGGGCCGGCGCACCCCCTAGGCCCCCTATATAAAGAGGAGGGGAGGGAGGGCAGCCGCACCCTAGTCCCTGGCGCCTCCCTCTCCCCGTACCACCTCTCCCTCTCGCTGAGCTTGGCGAAGCCCTGCCGAGATCACCGCTACTTCCACCACCACGCCGTCGTGCTGCTGTATCTCCATCAACCTCTCCTTCCCCTTTGCTGGATCAAGAAGGAGGAGACGTCTTCCTAACCGTACGTGTGTTGAACGCGGAGGTGCTGTCCGTTCATCACTAGGATCATCGGTGATTTGGATCACGACGAGTACGACTTCCTCAACCTCGTTCTCTTGAACGCTTCCGCTCGCGATCTACCAGGGTATGTAGATGCACTCCTCTCTCTCGTTGCTAGATGAACTCCATAGATTGATCTTGGTGAAGCGTAGAAATTTTTTATTTTCTGCAACGTTCCCCAACATTTACACCATAAATAAATTACATGATAAACATGCTAGGTAGCATTCAACATAAAAAAATTCTGCTTTTTATCATTTACCTACTCAAGGACAAGTAGGAATTAAGCTTGGGATGTTGATACATCTCCAATGTAACTATAAATTTTGATTGTTACATGCTATTATATTATCAATCTTGAATACTTTTTATATAATTTTATATCATTTTGGGGGACTAACCTATTAACTCAGTGCCTAGTGCTAGTTGTTGTTTTCTACTTGTTTTGGTTTTCCAGGAAATCTGTACCAAACGGAGTCCAAACGCTACGAAACTTTTTGACGATTTTTTTCTGGACAGAAGACACCCTAGAAGCTTTGTGAGAGACCAGACGATAAACGGGGAGACGACAAGGCAACATGGCGCGCCGGGGGGTAGGCACGCCCTGTTACCTTGTGGGCTTCATGTGGCTCCGTCTGACTTAATTTCACTTCTATAAATTCTCAAATGTTGGGAAACCCCTAGAGAGTCACCCGAAACAATTTTTCCGCCGCTGCAAGCTTCTGTTCTTGCGCGATATCATCTGGAGGCCTTTCCCAGTACTCTACCGGAGGGGAATCGATCATGGATGGCTTCTAAATCAACCTCGCTGCCCTTTCGATGATGTGTGAGTAGTTCACCACAAACCTATGGGTCCATAGCTAATAGCTAGATGGCTGATTCTCTCTCTTTGATCTTCAATACAATATTCTCCTCGATATTCTCGGAGTTCTATCCGATGTAATCTTCTTTTGCGGTGTGTTTGTTGGGATCCGACGAATTATGGATTTATGATCAGATTATTCATTGGAAGTAACCGAGTCTTTCATGAACTTTATGATGCATGATTGTTATATTATCCATTTGGTTTGACCAACTAGATTGATTCATCTTCAGTGGTAGGGTGTTTTGTAATGATTTCAATCTTGCGGTGTCCTCATCCAATGACAAAAGGGGTAGCGAGGCGCGTATTTGTATTGTTGCCATTAAAAGTAAAACGATGGGGTTTAATCATATTGCTTAATTTTATTCTATCTACATCATGTCATCATACTTCATGCATTACTCTATTTCTTATGAACTTAATACGTATAGAGGCAAGCATAGAAATGCTCCCGAAATGGAGTAATAGTAGTAAATGCAGGCATGAGCCGGTCTACTTGTCACAGACGTGATGTCCATATACATAATCATTACCGTGAATAACATCATAACTATGCGCCTTCCTATGAATTGCCCAATTGTAATTTGTTTACCCACTGTATGCTAGTTTTGAGAAAGAAGACTCTAGTGAAAATTATGCCCCCCGGTCTACTTTAATCATATTACTAAAATGAAAAATACCTTGCTGTAATTTATTTACTTTTCTTTTTATTTATCTACCACTACAAGATTTAATCCTTACAAGTAACGAGTTCAAGGGGGTTGATAACCCTCTTGCCTTTGTTGGGTGCAAGTATTTGCTTTTGTGTGTGTAGGTGTTGTTTAATAGAATTTGCGTGGTTCTCCTATTGGTTCGATAATCTTGATTCTCAGTGAGAGAAATACTACCAGCTACTATATTGCTTCACCCTTCCTCTTCAGGAAAAATTCTAATACAACTCACAAGTAGCAAATGGCTGCTCTAGAGCGGCATGAATGCGGGCAGCTGGCGCCGGGTAGGAACGCACGCGTGCGAGGGTGGAGAGTTTTAGGTGTGCCAGGATGGTAAGAAGCGGAAATGACGGTTGTCCGGACGCCCGCAAAGAGCTCATAGTTTGTTTTCGGTTTGTGGGAGAGAGTACGTCCGGATCACCATGAAAACGGATGCAGGGCACTGTTGGATGGCACAACGTGTTCAGACCGCGGCCTGGACGGCAGCGGGGGTTTGAAGGTGAGCGTTGGAGATGCCGTTGACCCTTGCGGAGGGAAAAAGAAAAGAAAAATGTGGGTTCGCCATCCAAGAATAATCACCATCTCACACACGTGGTTATGCTTCTTCAACGCCCATTAAACATGTGTCCGGCATTGTAAAAGTTTGAAAACGCAGGGCATCGTACTTCTCTTGGACCTGTTTTTCCAAGCGATACTTATGTTGGACTCACTCGGGAGTCGAGACATCATCAAACAGAAGTAGTAGCAGACCTCTTCTCTTCTGTTCATGTGACCCACCGCACCCGCCACCCCGCTAACAGTACAGTTAACCCCCAAATCCAGCCGTCGCGAGCATCTCCCTCCACCTTTCCACCATGGCGGCCTCGGCGGCGCGTTCCCTCGCGCTCTTCTCCTCCGCCGCCTCGCTCGGCCTCGGGCGCGCCTCGTCCCGCCTCGCGCTCTCCTCCTCCTCCTCCTCCCACTCGGGGCTTCTCCCCCGGCCGGCGCTCGCCTTCCGCGGGCGCTCCTCGTTCGCCGCCACGGCCGTCGTGATGGGGAAGGCCGGCGCCGTCGATGCCGAGGCGGACGCGGGGATGGACGCCGTCCAGCGCCGGCTCATGTTCGACGACGAGTGAGTGTCCCGACCCCCCTATCTCGTCTCGTCAACTTGTCCTGACTCTGCTGTGAATTGCGCCCGTCTCCTCGTGGAATTTGTCGTTAAATCCGAGGTTTCCGTTTGGTGCTTTGCTGTGAAGAATATTGTTAATTTTGTAGGTTTGGATGAATTTTCTAACCGGGCCATTCCCCTTTCTGTCACCAGGTTCAGGGGATTAGCATAAGCATCTCTTCTTTTCTTTGGCTGTCTAGCTTTGGTGCCGTTAGCGTATTGACATATTTAGGTTGCACAACTATAAAACTTAAACTGAGATAGATTGTCGCTTCCGTTTTATCTTCTGTCAGTACAACTGAAGTGTTGAATTTCCCATGCAGGTGCATATTAGTCGATGAACATGACAATGTCATTGGCCACGAGTCTAAGTATAACTGTACGTGTTAATCATTTCCTTCATGTCTTTGTGATTGTGTTCCGTAATACCTCATTTTATCATCCATGCTGTCTGCAATATTATCTTCATATTCGGTTAGATAGCTATTGTGTGTTTGACAACATCCATTGAGCTGCTAAAAATTTCTTGGTATTGCCATCAACAATGAATCTTTTGTTAGTTGGATGGGTACTCGAGTTTGGCTTAACTTTTTCTATGACCTCTGGCCCATGGAAGGGGTTTGTGCCAAGGTACTAGGGAATTGCATTGGATCATACTATTCCAATTTCCAAGCAGTCTCCAACATTTTTTTTAATCCTGACCAATAGGGTAATGAAGATGGCTTCAAGTACTATTTTTACTAGTAGGTTGTATGTGCTTTGCACGTGAATTGTGTGAGAGGGAGAAATTCTGTACAAAATATATATAGACTTTAAAAATAGCTGGTCACAAGTCTTTCACCTTGAACGAAAATTCACAAGGTAATCATAAATGAAAACTTTTTTGTTCAAGAGATATAAAAATTGGAGCAAGAAAATGTATGGAAGAGTCTAGAATAGAATAGAAGATTGTGGAGATGGTACATGTGATAAATGCATTCTCCATTAGAACTTAGAAGGGGTGTACTAAGTATAATCATGGAAAAATTCGGATTCAAGGAGGCATCGTACGGCCAGCAACACTTGGATTTGCCACCTCTCGACCATCGGATCGAATTCATCCAATAGTCTGTATTCAAAGTTACTCCCTTCGTTCACAAAATAAGATGTTCTGACTTTTTTATGAATCGGATGTATATAGACACGTCTTAGTGTGTCTGTTCACTCATTTCAGTCCGTATGGAATCCATATTGAAATATCCAAAACATCTTATATTTGTAAACGGAGGGAGCATTTGTATACTATATGGTGGTACAGATAAAGAAAAAAAATCATTAAGAAGAGAAGCAAACAACTTTTCCAGCCAATACAAACTTCAGGTGGAATTTTGAGGCACATTGACAGCAAAATGAGATGAGCAGGAGCTAATTAAATGCATAATTATGATTTTTTCTATTATCAATTCATCACATAGAATTTGCATGCTTTGCTGTTTGGTAGCTTGTTGCATTTGAACTGAGGAGCTAGGATTGAAGTATCTGTTTTAGCAGCAATCAGTTTTGTTTATTAATTGCGGTCTTATAATTTTAGGCCATCTCATGGAAAAGATAGAATCAGGGCATGCCCTTCACAGGGCGTTCAGTGTTTTTCTTTTCAACTCCAAATATGAGTTGTTACTTCAGGTATATACAACTTCCATTTTACCATGTATCTTGACTATGATCCACTTCTGTTATAGTTTCCAATCAATTAGGTGATATGGTTATTTTGTTATGAAGCTTAAGAATGAAAAGTCGCATTTTGTTTTCAAGATTAGTTCGGGTGATTAAGTCTAGTGTATGTAAGGATGTGTGCATAGCACAGTCAAGTTAAAAAAAAAGATCAATTCCAGAGGTATCTAGGAGCTTTGGCATAGATTAGCTTGTGGTGAATCTAAGAGGAGTTGGGTTAGCTGGGCTAGTAATCATGCAAACAGTTATATGCCCATGTATGAAAGTGTAATCTATAGCTTGGTTCATCTACATTTCAACTTGAAACTACAATCAAACTTAGTCTGGTTTCACATCTTCGCTGTCAGGCCTATTTTTTATGTGAGATGTCTTGGCCTAGTTGCTGCCCCAAGGTTAAAAAATGTCGGATATTGGTTTCACATCTGTGACTCCAGCATATATGATGTCAGATATCGGATGGTGTATCAGATGATATATAGTTGTATCAGTGGAAAATACCTCTATTTGTTTGCTATTCTTATTCATATCATGTCTTTTTTGTGAAATTAGATGTAGAATAACAATGCTTGAGCATAGTGAGTATGTGAATGATTTATTTTTGACTAGTTGATCATGAAATACGTAGTAATAAATATAGACTCGTGGGATATTCTGCAACGTAAGAAAGTACATTGTAGATGTTATATCCCAAATTTAAGCATATTCTTTCAATCTTCAATAATTTGACGAACTTGTAAATGCATCATATTATTCCTAACACTTTTTTAATAGAGAATCATTGCCATATACAGATACGTCCATATCAGTGGAAACGTTAGGTGAAATGTCTGCCATTTTGGTTGATATATAGGCTGATGTGTGAAAAATGATATTTTCATAAACGGCTGCATCGGTTTTGGTAGGCTGCGAACACTGATATATCTTGTTCTAAGTAAGATCATTTCGGCGGTTGGTAAGGCCCTGCTTTGGAGGGTGCAATCTCCAGTCCTTCCTTCACTCCTATTAAGACGAACTGTTGAACTTGCTACACAGAAATAGGGCAGCACACCTGACCTGAATCATATGTTAGCATCTTTTTATACTGCCTTAACCTGCAACTTTGTTTCTTCTTTTTATCACTAGCATATCATATAAATATTTCTTACATTTCTATTACAGACAATTTGTAATATTGTACTCTTTACAGCAACGGTCTACGACAAAAGTGACATTTCCACTTGTCTGGACAAACACTTGCTGTAGCCACCCTTTACACCGTGAGTCTGAGCTCATTGAGGAGAACTGCCAAGGTACATCAATCTGCCCTGAGGCGTGAAGACTGGTTTCATAACATTAGTTGCACAATCCACATTATTGCTTCCACCTTACTGAACACCAGTCGCAATCTTTTATTCTGGTTCAGGGGTCAGAAATGCAGCACAGAGGAAACTATTTGACGAACTGGGAATACAGGCTGAAGATTTACCAGTTGACCAATTCATCCCACTCGGGAAGATGCTTTACAAGGCTCCATCTGATGGAAAATGGGGCGAACACGAACGTAAATACTTGCCTTTATGTTCATAACTGACGCATTTCCAGTTTTAATGCAATTTTGTGTTTTGTGGCACGTTGTCCCTATCTGTAGTATTTCAAAGTGCTGACTTATAGATCTTGTGGCCTCTTGATTTGTGGTTATTTTAGTGGACTACCTCCTGTTCATGGTTCGGGACGTGAAGCTCAACCCAAACCCCGAAGAAGTGTCCGACGTCAAGTACGTGAACCGTGACGAGCTGAAGCAGCTGATTAAGAAAGCAGATGACGGGGAAGGTGGCATCAAGCTGTCCCCTTGGTTCAGGCTGGTGGTGGACAACTTCCTGATGGGCTGGTGGGATCATGTTGAGCAAGGGACTCTGAAGGAGGCTGCCGACATGAAAACCATTCATAAGTTGTAGAACGTGTAGAGCGTCAGGTACTGCTGTTGTTATTCGATAGAGAAATAAACACAGCTGCTGCTGCTGCTGTATGTGTGTGTCTTTCATTTCATTTCTTCTTTCCCTTTTGTTCACAGATGTTTTTTCTTCTTCTTATTGTCGTTGAGAAATTTGGGCTGCATATTTTATAAAAAAAGGCTTTCAATAAAGAGCCTCCTCTCACAATCATACAAGAGCTCTGTTGTTTTGTTACAGGGTGATTCATCCATTCGATGAGGGTGCTAGTTTGAGACAATAGGTATTTTTTCTTCCTGAAACTTGAAAATTCAGTGGGCCGTGAGCAGGATAATGGACCGGGCTGCCAATCTAAACGGTGAACCTGTCGACCAGAAGTGTCTCAAAAAAATCAAAACTGTCGGCCAGACGGCCGAATGTGCGTTGCCATTTGCAGCCATAGCGTTTCTCAAAAAAAATAAAAAATGCAGCCATAGCTTGCTCAATAAAATAAAATAAAATAGCAGCCATGGCCTTGCTTCAATTTTTACTTTTTGCAGCCATGGCCTTTTAACGAGTTTCCAGTCATGGCTTGAGTATATCTTACAAATTTAGTTCAGGCTGATGAAAACCACATAATCGAAGAGCTATATATGCGTTTCTTTTGTTTGCAAGGTATATACGGTTCAGTGACCAGGAAAGCTTAAGATTCTCCTATATCCCACCGGAAGAGCGTGTATTTTTGTGGTAGTTGCACTTGTGGCGGGCGACATTCGATCGCCTCAACGCTGAACTTACCACGCTTTCCCTGGATCGGTGCATGCATCCATGTTAGCTAGCGCCACACGGTACGAGAGCAACCGGCCAACGCGGCATGCCATACATGTATTCTTTTTTTTTTGAGGGAAAAAACGTTGCCATACATGTATTCTACTCAGTCACTGCTTGCTGATCGATTCCCGACAGAAGCAGCCTCGTGATTAACGACGGCGAGGACATAAATAAAAGAGGAACCGAATACGACCGGAGAAATAGCAGCCGGCGGCCAATCGGTCTGCAGCGCGAGCCAGCCCATGACGCTGACGGGCACGGACGAAGGCCGTCGCCTTCCGCCGTACGCACTGACCGCCGTGGCACAGCGAATGCGACGGTGCAGGACGACGCAAGAACCTCGCCGCTCGCTCGATCCCGCGCCAACGACGAGAAAAAAAGTCCGGAAAATCATCCAACGGATAAGACCTCCTCGTCAGTCACAGCATTTTTCTAATAATAGAGCATATTCCCGTAAAAAAAGCATGTTTGGGATGCACGGATTTTATTAATAAGGATCAGTTTGATGGTCGTTTACAGCGGGAACCGGAGAATGTTGTTTATTTCCGCGTTGTAAGCGAGATCTGACGAACTACTCTTTGGCCCAATAACCGTGCATTGCCCCCCTTGCCGACAGGTGCAGTTGCAAATGTAGGAAGGATAATTGTAGTACGTTTATTTATATGCAGTCTAGAGCCGGAAAAGAGCACATGAGATCGACACGATGACACGCACGATGCCGCCGCCACGTGTGTCCTTTTCTCCCCGAGAACATGCACGGCACAACCACATCTCTTCTGAAGTGAAAAGTTCCATGGTGGATTGATCACTCACTCGAGTAGTTGAGTTAATCAGGACCTCATGGGAAGCGAAAGAGAGGACGTGACATGAGGATCGATCGAGGTCACAAACGGGGCGGTGTCGTGGTCCAGCACCAACACCACCTGCCACCAACCACGATCCGATCAGTACCAATACTAGCCGATTAGACTAGCCACAATAGATATTAACATAGAGTAGTTACATGCCCATGTTACTAATTTATGTTACTATTTCTATAGTGGGGGTAATATATATGTGTTAGGCTAGTCACAGTGGGAAGGAACTTAGGAGTAACATCACACACTTCAATACAACTTTGCTTATGTGGCACATATTTAATGAAGAGAGAGGTGCTTGTGGTAACTAGCTAAGTTACCCGAACATCACACACTCCAAGAAACAATGAGTCTATAACCTAATAAATACATCGTTGCATGAACTACATAGATATTCCTACCCACTATGGAGATAGTAACATGGTCTAGGAAAGTGTGAAGTTACTAGCTTATGTTCTTGCCCATTGTGACCAGCCTTAACATGCGTAACATTTTATTTATTAAGCTATAGACTCATCTTGCCTTGATATGTGTGATGTTACTCATACTATTAGTAACTAGCTATGTTGTCATATGCCTCTCTTTCTTTCTTTATTGCTTGCCACATTATCTATTTTATTTAAATATGTGTGATGTTACTACCTATGTTACTCCCACTGTGGGTAGTCTTTCGTAGTACATTTTTACACCACCAACGAGCAGAACGGGTGAAAGAAGCAATGGAGGAAGGAAAGAGGCGTCGCCCCGCGACCCCCGCGTCGCCTAGCTCTAGCGACACGGGGGTAGAAACCATAGCGCCGCCACAGTCCCCGCCCCCTCCCCCACCTGTCTCGCCGCCGCCAGAGGGCGCCCGCCGGCGAAGCCCGGGCCGGCCCCGAGGAAGGCAGCGGCAGGGCGCTATCCCTGGCCAGTCTGGCGCGTCGAGAGGGGAGATCCGCCGGCGCCCTCTGGAGCCTGGGATCTGTGCGCCTGGCTGCGTGCTCGTCCAACGCCTGGTGCGCGTGCCCTTGGCTGCGCGTCGATGGGGTTGGGCGCGGCCACGGCTGCGGGGATGCCCCGGGATGGTGACGGCGGGGACCGCTCCCTTTCGGTGGTGTTCGGATCTGAGGCGGCGGCCTCGCTGGTGCGGATGGCGCTCCCCCAACGGCGGTGAGTGTTCGTCGGTGAGGTAGGCCGGTTCCCCTCGGCTGCGCGGGCAGCGAGGTTTCGGTGGGCGCAGGTCTTGGCGCTTGGAGGCCCCGGGCTCCCCGCGTCAGATCGGAGGTGATCCTGGTCCGCTCGTGATGCATGACCTCCGGCCGGCCTGGATCTCCGGCATACTAGCGCCGGCGGATGTGGTGGTTGGCTCGGAGGTGGCGGCAGGGTGCTTGGCCGGGGGAAACCCTTGGCCGCCGGTGGCGGTCACGGCGTCGATGGCGTCCGGACGCCATTCCCTCCTTGGTGGCGGCGTCGAGGCTAAACATCCCCTGCCTCCCCCCTTCTCCTGCGCCCGGGTGAAAACCCTAGCCCCGGTGGCTAAGCGGCGGCGGCGCCACAGCGTCGTCACCTTCTTGAAGGCGCCGACTTGGGCATGGGGATGCTGGGTGTGTATTGCGAGCTTGGTCTGGTTCCTGGTGGTGGCCCTTCCGGCTGTGTCTCCGATGGGGAACTCGCCCTTCCTCACCCTGTACATGCCGTGGTGGAGCGGTACTTCATCTCATTCATTGATGGCGGCGAGGATCGGCGGCATGGCGCTGTGGAGGCTCGCCGTCCGATGCACGGAGATGGACTCGCGCAGGAGGAGGTTGTTGTCTGGCGTCATGGCGACGTCGATGGCAGAGTGGCCAGACAAGGTAGAAGCCTCAATATGATCTGAAGACGGACCTGCGGAAGATGGTGGCGACGACACACGAGTGCGTCTGACCGGATTGTGCCCCAGACCCGGTATGTGGCTCGGCTGGGGCTTCCGAATATGTTTCGGTTTCCGGCTTTTTGATGTTAGGCTTAGGTGAGTGGTTTGGGTAGTGGCCCAGCTAACACCCCTTCATCACTTTGGATAGGAGTAGTGGCATGTGTTGCCAAGATGGTGGATTCAGGCTTATTGTTGTAAAACTTTGTAAGGTCCTCGAGAATAATCAATAAAGTGACCGTATGCATCTTCCAGATGCAGAGGCCGGGGATCATCCTCCTTTTCTAAAAAAAAAGAGGCGTCGCCCAACAACCTCCTCCCCCTCCTCCGTCCACACAATTATCGCCACTAGCTTGGGGCCTAGGAACTTGAAAAACTCGCAATTAGCTTTTTTGATTGGTTGAGTCGACTACCCCCCCT
>NC_041381.1:492799882-492959057 GCF_002162155.2 Triticum dicoccoides
GAGTCGACTACAAACCTAGTAATTTTTCTTTCTTCTGTGCAAAGCTAGTAGCACTACTCGTCCCAAGCAAAAAGGGTCACTGTCGGGGCGAAAGCTAATTGCGAGTTGTGAAATGCGATTTGGACAATGGCGGTCACGTGGGAAAAAGCTTGCTTTCACAGTTCAGTGCTCTAGCCACTCGTCCTACTCATCACTCTTGTACGCATGGGGGGCAGGGCCGGGCCGTCCATGCCATCTTCTACCATGGTCTTCCCTTTGGTTCAGACTTCAGAATCAGAGGCATCAGATATTCAGATACAGAGATACTATGCAGTACTAGTTGCACATATTACGTCTACCTGAACCTGACGCAACTAAACTCGGACAATTCTGTCTGGCCAGTGGCCGCAGATATCTCGAATCAGAGGCTCGGTCCAGCCGTCACCTACTTATGCTAAGCTATGCATTAGGTGTCCCGTCGTCGCAAACAAGCTCTCTCGCATGGTGTGTCACCTCACCTACCACCATGAGAGGAGAGTGGAGAGCGACCCGAAGAATACAGAGAAGGACGGACGGATAGGGGAGATGCACAGGGATGACAAGTCGTAGAGGCAACCAAACCAACCAGGTGGCGGACGTGGGCAGTGGCACAGCGCGGGTAGACCACCGGCAGCGCACCCAAAAAACATGTACCCCAGACCGAGCCGCAAGTCGGCTTGCCGCGTTCACATTGCGATTTGGATTTGGATTCGGGCGCCCGACTAGCTAGCTGGCTAGCTGACCGGGTCCAGGAAGCGGCCACGCGGCGGCCTCCGCTGGGCCTGGCTACAGGCTACTAGTACGGTCCTGCTGCACGGCACGCACGTCTCGGCGTTTGCAAGGGATCTAAACTCGTCAATTAAACAAAAATAATTGCCCGGTTGATCGATGAATAACCGAACGAAAACACTGAAGCATGAACCCGCACGACCACACAGACATAAATCAATAAACTTCTAATGGCATTTCCAACATTGATCTGCAAATTTTCTTCAGTATCCGTCTGCTAACAGAATGACCAATCAGTGGATACCAATGCAGAAACCGACCATCTAATACTGCCAGCATATAGCCGACTTCCATTTTTTCAAAGTCTGTATGTTAAAATAGCCACGTACATAGTCTAAAATAGTTCAAATTCAACCGTAGTTCTAATTATAAAAGTACACTCCAACAATATTGTCCCCTTGGCCCCTTGATCGCTCACAGATGCTCAATCAGATCTTCCTCCATTGCTCGTGAGTTGCTTGATGCCAAATCTGTTGATGCATTTGACCAAACTTTTTAAATGTGGCCGGATTTTGATTGGGAAGTTCGATAGGATCACCCATATATTCAAATTCAAGACCCGTGGCTACATTCTCAACCTCATCCTCCGCGATCATGTTGTGCATGATCACACAATAGGTCATCACCTTCCACAACGTCATCGGATCCCATTGTTTAGCGGGTCCACAAGCAACTTCAAAACGTGCCTGCAGAACTCCAAAAGCCCTCTCACCATTCTTTCTAACCGCTTCTTGTCTTTGGGCAAAGTAAGACTTTTTCTGACCAACTGGGTTAGAAATGTTGTTCACATAGGTAGCCAAGGAGGATAAATACCGTCAACCAGATAGTATCTGACGCGGAGCGTCCTACATACATCATCATGTCAAGAGTCCGTTTGACAAGTGACACGTGCGGCATCTACTTCACATACAAAGAGGCGAATCATCTCCTTTACTGGTGCTCACTCGACCCCTTCGAGGATGGTATACTACTTGACACTCCCTCTCGTGTGTATGCATAGGTATTGTCGAAACTTCACGGATGTCAATGAGGAGTGCGAGCGCCAAGGAACAGCTACACAATCCGCGAGGGAAGCATGGAAGCGGAGACGGAATGTAATGCGCGAGTAATTAAGCTACAATAATCCTTTGTGAATGAGGCCACATCACCACTGTTACTGTTGCTAATCTCGCTTATATTCAAATTGGTTCGAATTTAAATTTAAATTAAAGTCCAAAAACAGAAGTTTTCAAATGCCAAAACTAAAATGTACAAACAATTCATAAGTATTATTGGTGAAGAGACCAAGGTTTTATTAAATGTTTAAGTGCTCAAAATTGATTAAAGTAGTGTCTTAAACAATTAGATACCCTTTATAATTTAAAAAATATCAGACTATTTTAATTACGAGTGAAACCTTTTGTGGCTATGGGTTATTTTGTAACTCAAATTCTGGAGCTAGTTGTATGTTTTAGTACAACTATTTTGCTTACTAAAATAATGGAAACAGGTTGTAATAAAGATAAAAACAAAAAAATATAAAGAAAAAGAAAACAACGCACCCCAGTCCACCTGGGCCTTGGCCCACTACACCGGCCTAGCCCACCTCCACTTCACCCCCTCCTCTGTACAGGAGATGGGGGGGGGGATCGTGGCACACATCCACGGCCATGGCAGTGGCCATGGTTTGTGTGGCGGCCATCGGCCGCGCCCTCCCCCTACAAAACCTCTCCGAGGCTGAAACCTGTAGGATCAAAAGTAGGTCTAGAGGGGAGGGAGGGGTTGATTAGACTACTGGATCAAATAAAAATTTAGCCTTTTCCCAATTTTAAGTCTTGGTAGATTTTAGCAACTTAGCACAAGTCAAGCAATCAACCTACACATGCAATTCTGAGAGTGTAGCAACGGAAATTAAAATATTGCATATGAAGGTAAAGGGAAGGGTTTGGAGAAGGCAAACGCAATGTAACATGGAGATTTTTGGCGTGGTTTCAATCTCTCTCTTTTTGGTAATTGATGATAACATATAGATCAAAGCTTCGACAAATGATAATATGAATGGAATACATCATCGTTTTGAGAAGTATGTGATAAGCAAGAGCTCCCCCTGAATTTGTGCACTATTTAAAATTTGCTTTGAATGCAAATGCACAATCGATTAGGATCATGGGTCACTCTTCTATGTCACATACATCTTGGTGGAGCGCTCAAAATGATAAGATATAAACAACATGCACTCATCACCAAGGGTAAACATGATTGATCATATACAAATATCATAGATATCATCACGCAAGCGCACATTAAAGCATAGTATGATCAAACACATGATCACAATAGTATCTCACAAACAAGCACAAATATTGTAGCATGAATCAAACAAGCAAACGATCAAAGCAAATGACCAAAGTAGCAAGAGAGGCAAGAAAAAGCAAAACACTCTCTCTCTCGAAGCCTAATGATCTATACACTTTCTCCCCCTTTGGGAACAAGTTACCAAAAAGCTTGAAAATGCATAGAGCTATGCGGCACTCTAGGCACGTTCTCCGGGAGCTCTTGAAGTGGTCTTCTAGTTGGTTGCTTCGGTGTGCATAGATGGTGTGGAGAGGAGTCCGTCTGCAAATACTTCAGCTGGCGTCTGTGGAGCTGGAGGAGTTGAAACTAGAGGTGCAACAGTGGCAGTTGCTGCAGGTGCTGAGAGTGTAGTCCTTGTGTCACTGACAACTGGCACTGCTGAAGACCTATGTGCCCTTAGAGCTCGCTGAAGAGTGTCTGTGGTAGGTCTGTCATTCCTATCCTCAATCTCTTCCTGGAGCTTCTCCATAGTGGTCTGGAGCTCTGTGACCTTCACATCTAGATCATGGAATTTAGTCTCAATTATCCTCTTAAGACTCTCTTGATTCTGAGTCAGGGTGGCCAAGCCCTTCCCAATCCTCACAGTAGCCTCAAGAAGATAACTGAGTTGATCTTGCTTGGTCTTGAGCATCACAGTTGAAGCATCTGGTGCACTGGTGTTGCTTTTGTAGCCTTTGCTCTATCTCTTTTCTCCTGAGCTTCTGTACTAGTTGGATGAGTTGCATCCATGACAATCTCATTGTCCTCAAATTCTGGCCTCAGGGAAGATGCTCTTTTTCTAGAAGATATGTCTCTGTTCCCATCTTGAAGTTGATCAACATCTGTATATGAGGGGCATATCCACATGATCTCTTCTGATCAGCTGCAGTTCTCTTCACTGTTTCAACTATCAAACTCATCACTTTGAACTTCTATGGCACATCAAACATATGGAGCGGGTTGATGGAGTGACCACAAATCATTCTATGATCTCCTGACTTGGGCAATAGATTGTGCCGCAAGATGGTGTTCATGGTGGTCAGACCATACAACAGATAGTATATTGATCCAAACTTATGTGTCTCCAAGGCCTCATCAGGAATAGTCTTGTACATGTTAGCCATGGAGTTGTGGTCTTTCCTAGGCTTGGCATATACATTAGTGTCATTCTCATCTTCCTTAGGAGCATTGATCAACCTGGCCCACTCAGAAATTGTTGATTGATATCTTGTGCCTTCAGTCATCCAGACAATCATTCCATCTGGGTAGAAACAAGAAGTTGAGTAAATTGCATTATCATTTCATCATTCCATTTGGTCAACTTCTGACCAACAAACTTGTCAACTTCATTCATCCTGAAGCTCTCATGCACACCTGGGAAGTAGTCCTCATTGTCACCAATATATGTCCAGTCAACCCACCTCATGTCACTAACAATGGGATTCTTGTCTAACAAGACTGTCTCATAGAAGTCCTGCTGTTCTTTGGTGTGGAAACAATAATCTATAGCAGTCCTTCTCCTGGTGGCATAGGGACCAGCCTGTCTCCAGAGTTTCAGACCAACATCCTTTCTTTCCTTCATGTTTTCAGCAACAGGATGATCATCACTATGATCAGGAATCTTGGGCTTCAACTTTCTAAGCACCCATGACTCTTCTTCTTCTTGAACTTCATGCACTTGGGCCTTGTTCTTCTTAGCAGCAGGGATGTTTTTGGTGGATCTCTTGGGTGCAGAAGGTTTTGGAGCTTGAACTCGAGTTAGAGGCTTGGGAGGTGTCTTGGGCTTAGATGGGGCAGCACCTGATCTTATAGCATCCCCCATGAGCTTTTGGGGTCTTTGGTGGAGGTGCAGAAGCCTATTCCTCCTCCTATTCTTCATCTGAAGAATGCTTTTAAAACTCAACCATTGGACCTACAAGTTTATACCTTCTTCCTCTTTTCCTTTCCTTCTTCTTCTCACCAGCATCACTTGGTGCAGCATCAACAGCTTGAGTTGAGGCTCTGGCTTTTGACATAGGCTTCCTTTTAGCAGGAGCTTTCACCTTCATACCTGGCTTTGCAGCAGTAGCAACATACTCCTTCTTTAGCACTTTCTTCTTGGAGGTCACCTCCTCATCAACAACAAAATCCTCATCCTCAGATTTTGAGGTTTTCTTTTTTCCTTTGCCTAGTAGCAGCCTTAGGCGAGTTGCTTGGAGTGCTTCTGCTACCTTCATCTTAACTGTTGTTGGAGGGACTAGTGCCCTCACTGGGATTCACTTGCTCTTCAGATATATTTTGGCTGTCACTGCCCTCTGACATCTCTGAAACTGGCCCTGTGAATAGATGGGTATAGATAGAGTGGATGAGCATCACAAAGCATAGCTATTTTGCAAAAATATCGAGAAAAAACTTAACTTTAGTTTTCCACAAAAAGCATTTCGGAGCTACCGATTTGACAAACTCGGTGACACCGAAGCACAATCAGAGTCTAAACATACAATTTCGATTAGACCGAAATGCAGTTCGATGACTCGGAGATGCTAATATTTCACAGAGTATGTGATTTCGGTCACACCGATTAGTACGCTTCGGTCAGACCAAGTTGTACTTGTGTTATGGCCTAAGACAAATCGGTGAGACCGAGATCCTCAGATCAGTCAGTCCGAGATGAGTTCGGCGGAAACCTAACCCTAAGTTTTTGCATCAAATCTATTCTAATGGAATTTTTCGGTGGATAGATTTTTCTCATTCATGGACAGAACAATGGAAATGATCTTTGTGCATGAATCAGAGTAAGAGAATGCACAAAGAGGTCGAGTTCGTACCCTAACTTGGTGATCATCTTGCTACAGCGACAACGGCGGTGAAATTCCCGTTGATGGCGATGGAGACCAGCAACAGGAGGCACTGGCGACTATGGCGACAATCCGGAGACCAAGGGGCGGCAGAGCTGGGAGGTGCGGTCGAGTGGTTTGGAGAAGTTTCCAAATTTTCAACCCGCGGTATATATACCCAGTCACTGTTGGTGTGACCGAGTGGAACGATTCGGTGGCACCAAGATGCAAAACTGCTAGCAGTTACTGCAACTCGGTATGACCGAATTATTCTAATCGGTTGCACCGAGATGAAAACCTAGATCAACTTAATGAATTCGGTGAGACCGAGTGGGATGAGTTGGTCTGACTGAGATGCATTAAGAGGTTTTGGAAGTTTAAGCCCTTGACGGATTGGTGTCTCCGAGCGCTCCTCACCTGGAGGGTCTGAATTCAACTTGTTCAAACTTTGTGATGTAGCATGAATAGAGTTTGAGACGAGAAAAACATAGATAGATAGAGGGAGTACCAAGGTTGTCAGAATCGTGATTTTGAATCGGATCGGAGCTCCGATGGTAGGATCGCAAATCGTAGAATCTTCACTATCAGGATCGTAGAAACGTAGATTCTATGAACTAAAATCATAGAATCAGAGGGGTTAGTTTGGATCGTAAAGTCGTGGAATCGTATAATAGAATCGCGATTATGACAACCCTGGGGAGTACTTAGGAATTCTTCCCCATCCATTTGGCAAAAAGAAAAGCCAAACAATCAAAGCAACAAATGGATGTCCTCGAATGGAGAATTATGCAACCAACATGCTCACACAATAATATAGAAAATAAAATATGTGCAAAGCATGCACAAACACTCTAGCATCTATCAAGCAATTGGCGATGACTAGGTCATCTATATATGACTATATTGACTTAGGAGTCAAATGAGAACATTTGATCATAGGTCATACTCATCGTTTAAGCACGAGTGGGGTTACCACTTTACGTAAAGCATTGTTGTGTTCACACCATTAGAGTTGCTTTAGCTCAATTCTTAGAGCAAAGCTCCCCCTAGATGTGATATCCTCCCTTAGAGGGATGAATTAACCTCAAGTTTTGTCGATGATGACTTCATCTAGGTGTTGAATATGTGGATTCTAAATGTTGATGTAGATCATTTGGAGCAATCCATTGGAGTGAGTTGCACTTTCAATACCTACATGGGTTAGTCCCACGAGGAACATACAAGGATATCCATAGACATAGAGTGAAATTTACATATGATGATGTCCATGAAAGCATTAGGTTACCTTGTCCCTTGTCTTACCAACAAGAGGGCTTGTGACTCCTTGATCTAGTGCAAGATATGAAAGTTGATTGCAGTTGTACTTGCCAAAATGAACATGAGTGAAGTATGTTGGCGGAGTCACCCTGAAGAACTCTCTAGTTCTTATTCTTTGGGATCCACATCAACTTGATGTGAATCCTTGGAGTTGTAGTCATACTTGATGAAGTAAAACTTGATGTAGTCTTGGGAACCCACTTGACTAAGGCCTTAGGAGCTTCTTCAAATGAATCAATCTCTTCTTGAAGCTTGTCCTTGCCTTTTAGCTTGTGGTCTTGTGGTGGAAGATCATCTTGAGCTTGTGTTATCTTGAAAGAAGTGGGGTCATACTTCTCTTGTCGAGGAACAAACTTCGTCTTGGGAAATTGATCTTCTTCCCACTCAACTCCATTGGCATTGAACTTGCATTCAAAACCAACACCTTGATTGTTCCGGTGCCTTCCTTGCTTGTATACAATTTCCTCAAATTTCTTACTTTCGGCAAGGCTCTTGCAAACACCTTTCTCTATATTTCCCTTCAATAAGCTATTTTCTTGCTCAAGTTTAACTTGGCTAAGAGAATCATTAGTCAAATCAAGAGAACTACTATAAGCAACAATATTGGATTTAATATGATTATTGTTACTACTAGAAGAAGAATCTTTCTTGCTCTTTTTGCTAGATTTTACTTGTGGCATGTAAGTAGACAAGACTAAACACTTGGCAATGTAAGAACTTTTCTTACAAAGATCATCATTGATTGCCTTTAAGAACCCATGCTTTTGCTCTAAATTGAGATTCTAAAAGCGTAGCTTCTCATGAGTCTTTAAAAGATAACTTAAGAGTGTTTAGTTCTTTAGTTAGACGCTCAATCTCCTTCTTTGTCATTTGTTTCATCTTGATTAGCATGATTAATAGCAATTTCATCATAGTTTTCATCACTAGTGTTGTCAACAAGTAAATCATCATCACCTATCAAATCATGTTCATCACTATCGAAATCAACATACTCGGGGTGTGATACCTTAGGGCCTTTAGCCATGAAGCATCTTCCAATTCCTTCATTTGGCGAGTCAAATATGTCATAGGAGTTGGATCACACAAGTACAAGATCGGCAACACATGCATCTTGAGTATATTCAGACGAAGTGATAGCTTTTCTCGAAGTAGTTCTCGGAGTCAGAACCAGATACCCATTCACCCACATGAGCTTGATGTCTTCGTCTTGTGTAGCTCTTTGAAGACTTGTCCTTCCTTTACAAATCCTTGCTTCTATGAGAGGGTCTTTGTTCATAACGATCATCTCTACTCTTCTCTCTCTTGGTGGTGATTCATCTCTTTTACTTCTCCTTTTAGGTGAATCTTCTCTTCTCTTGTAGGGAGCCGTACACTCATTGGAGTAGTGTACGGGTCTTCCACAATTGTACAGTAGCGATCACGACTAGAAGATCTTTTGTTATTGTAGACCTTGACTTGGAACTTCTCTCTTTGCTTCTACTCTTGTAGAACTTGTTGAAGTTCTTCACCATTAAGCTCAATTCTTCATTGAAGACTTGTTTCTCACTTGATGTTGTAGGAGCACCACATGAAGCTTTGTAAGCACCACTTGACTTGTTATGGAGCTCTTCCTTGTCCTTGGGTGACATCTCATGAGCAACAATTCTACCAATGACTTCTGTTGGCTTGAGATCTTTGTAATTGGGCATCATTTGGATCAAGGTGCACACGGTATCATATTTTACATCCAAGGCTCTTATGATCTTCTTAATGATGAATTTGTCGGTCATTTCTTTGCTTCTTAAGTCGGCAATCTCATTTGTGATGAGAGCAAGCCTAGAGTACATTCAGCTACTACTTCATCATCCTTCAATTTGAACTTGTCAAGTTGACTTTGAAGCACATACAATTTGGATTCCTTGACGGACTCGGTACCTTCGTGCATATCAACCAAAGTATCCCAAATTTCCTTTGCATTCTCAAGGCGGCTGATTTCTTTGAATTCTTCGGGGCACAATCCGTTGAAAAGAATATCGCAAGCTTGAGCATTGTACTACAACATCTTCAATTCTTCCGCGGATGCTACACGATCCGATTCTCCTCCATCCTCAAAGTATTCACCTTGCAAACCAATACGCACAATAGCCCAAACGGTGGGGTTATGACCAAGAATATGCATTTTCATCTTATGCTTCCAACTAGCAAAATTAGTACCATCAAAGTAAGGACCTCTACGGTGGTAATTTCCCTCGCTAGACGCTATACTCTCATAGGTTGTGAAACCAAGGCTATGATCACCAAAGCTACGGAAATCAAGGAAAATGGATACCAAAGTTCTGATAACACTTGTAGGATTGAAAGTAGGTCTAGAGGGGGGGGGGGGGGCGATTAGACTACTTGACCAAATAAAAATCTAGCCTTTTCCCAATTTCAAGTCTTGGCAGATTTTAGCAACTTAGCACAAGTCAAGCCATCAACCTACACATGCAATTCTAAGAGTGTAGCAGCAGAAAGTAGAACATTGCATATGAAGGTAAAGGGAAGTGTTTGGAGAAGGCAAACGCAATGTAGACACGGAGATTTTTGGCGTGGTTCTGATAGGTGGTGCTATCGTACATCCACCTTGATGGAGACTTCAACCCATGAAGGGTAACGTTTGCGCGAGTCCACGGAGGGCTCCACCCATGAAGGGTCCATGAAGAAGCAACCTTGTCTATCCCACCATAGCCATCGCCCACAAAGGACTTGCCCCACTCAGGTAGATCTTCATGAAGTAGGCAATCTCCTTGCCCTTACAAACTCCTTGGTTCAACTCCACAATCTTGTCGAAGGCTCCCAAGTGACACCTAACCAATCTACAAGACACCACTCTCAAAATGGAAATAGATGGTGTGTTGATGATGAACTCCTTGCTCTTATGCTTCAAATGATAGTCTCCCCAACACTCATATCTCTCTCACAGATTTGGCTATGGTGGAAACATGATTTGAGTGGAAAGCAACTTGGGGAAGGCTAGAGATCAAGATTCTTGTGGTTGGATTCCAATGTCTTGGTCTCAACACATGAGTAGGTGTTTCTTTCTCAGAAAATGAGTAGTGGAAGTGTAGGCATGTTCTGATGGCTCTCTCTCAAATGGAGATGGAGGTGGAGGGGTATATATAGCCTCCACACAAAATCCAACCATTACACACATTTGACCCAACTCGGTCAGACCGAATAGAAGAACTCGGTGAGACCGACTCAGTTCAAAATGTGAACGTTAGGAATCTCGGTGGGACCGACGTGATCAACTCGGTGGGACTGATGTGCTAGGGCTAGGGTAAAACCTCATCTCGGTGAGACCGATTGCTTGAGCTCGGTGAGACCGATTTCAGCAAAGAGCAAACAGAGAGTTGGTCAAGCAAACTCGGTGGGACCGATCACTCATTTCGATGAGACCGAAATGTTACCGAGGGAAACAGAGAGTTTGTCATGCAAGCTCGGTGGGACCGATCGCTAATTTCGGTGACACTTAAATGTTATGAAGGGAAACAGAGAGTTTGCAATGCCATCTCGGTGAGACCGAGATCCGTATCGGTGAGACTGAATTGTTTAGGGTTTCTGGTAGTGGCTATGTCAAGTGAACTCAGTGGCGCCGGATAGATCAAATCGGTGGGGCCGAGTTTGACTTTTGGTTTTGGACATATGTGGAAATGTGAAAGTGACTGAGGGTTTTGGAGAAATATCACTAAGAACTTTGAGCAAGTAGACCATTAAGCAACACCTCATCCCGTTTTAATAGTATTGGCTTTCCTATGGACTCAACGTGATCTTGGATCACTAAAATGAAAATGAAGAGTCTTGAGCTTTTGCCAATCTTTGTCCTTAGCATTTGAGGGGTCCACATCTCTAGTCCATGCGTTGCCAATCATTGAACTTTCTGAAATATTTAACTTGAATGGATATGAGTTCAATGAGCTACATGTTGTTATGAACTACCAAAACCACTCGGGGATTAGTTGCACTTTCAAAACCCTAGCTTCCCCCTTGGCCACTCCACATCCCCCTTCTCATGATGCTCTTGAGCCACGCCTCCCACCCCCCTCTCTGCTCCGCCACGCCCTTGCACGCCCCGCCACGCCATCGCTGGACCTCGCCGCCGCCTCCTTGACCCCTCCCCGCCAGACCTCATCGCGCCTTGCCGCCCAGTACACCAACGCCGCTCGTGAGGCCCCCTTTCCCCCTTCCTCTTCTGTCGCCGACACCGTCCGCACCCACACACACTTGGCCACACCCGCTCGCCTTCCCCTAGCCGCAACCCTCGTGCCTAGCCTTGCCCGCGTCTAGCAACAATTGCTCGTGGCCGCACCACTCGCCCGCTCCACAGTAGCCGCTTGCCTCCGCCGGTCGCGCGCCCGCCCCTGCCCTGCCTCGCTTCGCCGCCGTCGCCCGCGGTCCCCTCGCTAGCCGCTGCCTCGGCCCTCGTGGCTCCGACCGGCCGCACAGTGGCCCCTGGCGCGCGCCCTCCTAGTCACCCGAGTACACGTCGCGCCCCTGGTGGCCTCGGGAGCGAGCGCCCGCACCCGCCGACCGTTACGCCCGCCCGCTAAGCCCTTGGGCCACAAACACGTGGGGCCCGCCCCTTGTAAAAAGGGGTTTTAGAAAAGAAAAAAATGTAAAAAATAAATCTAATTAATTAATAATTAAACGATTAATTAACTTAATTAACTCTATTTAAATTACCTAATTAACTTCATTAGTTAATTAAATTCTATTTAATTAACTATGTCTATGATAGAACGGCCCCACACGTCAGGGTTGACTCTGGTCAACTATGTTGACTGCTGATGTCATGCTAAAGTCACGCTTATGTAACAATACTATTTTTTGAATTAACTTAAATAATAATAATATTAGAAAGTCATTTAAAACTTTGAAAATTAATATAAAATAAACCATAGCTCGGATAAAAATACTTTGTACATCAAAGTTGCTCAGAAAGACGAGAAGAATCCAAATTCGCATTCTGTTCATGTGCCATGCATCCCTAGCATAGCGAACCTGTAACTGTCCCCTTCGGTTCGTTTGTCCGAAAATGCCAAACTTCGGGAAAGCATTCCTGAATGTTTTGCCCCTTCGCCGGAATCGTGTAGCACGACGTTAGAACATCCCTAGCACCGCTTATTGTCATGACATGCTTAGTGATGCATTTGTTTGCTTTATGTTTACTATTTCTTCCCCTTCTTCTGCCCGGTAGATCCCGAGACCGCTGCTGTTGCCACTGTGATTGACGACCCTTCTTCCTTTTTAGCAGAGCTTCTAGGCAAGCAAACCCCCCTTGATCATTCAGATATCGCCTGTTCCATTCTTTCTCATTCCTGCATTAGATTTTGCTGATGTATTTGTTTGCTCCTATATCTGATGCATAGCCTGGTTTTGTAACCCGTTCATTGTACCTTACCTGCTTATCCTAAACTACTTAGCATAGGTTGGATAGTGATCCATCAGTGACCCCCACCTTGTCCTTGTTGCCCCTACTTCATCATCGATGACTCGATCAATGTGATGAGCCCGACACCTCACATCACTTCACCCCCCTTAGTTGCTCGACTCTGCAGAGCAACTATCGAGTGTCGAGGGTGATACCTCGTAATGCACTCCTCATGATAACTTTGTAGTGTAGCTATTCGGTCGTGGTCATCGAGGGTGATTCCTCCTTCACCACTCCAGATACGATTGTGTCGTGCAACACCTCAAGTGTGAACCTCTTGATAACCCACAAGTATAGGGGATCACAATAGTTTTCGAGGGTTGAGTATCAACCCAAATTTATTGATTCGACACAAGGGGATCCAAAGAATATTCTCAAGTATTAGCAGCTGAGTTGTCAATTCAACCACACCTGAAAGACTTAATATCTGCAGCAAAGTATTTAGTAGCAAATTAGTATGGAAGTAACGGTAACAGTGGCAAAGGTAACAATAGTAGTTTGGTAGTAATCATAACAGTGGCAACGGAGAAGTAACTAAGCAAGGATCAATATGTGAAAATCTCGTAGGAAATGGATCAATGATGGATAATTATGTCAGATGCAATTCATCATGCAATAGTTATAACATATGGTGACACAGAACTAGCTCCAATTCATCAATATAATGTAGGCATGTATTCCGAATATAGTCATACGTGCTTATGGAAAAGAACTTGCACGACATCTTTTGTCCTACCCTCCAGTGGCAGCAGGGTCCTATTGTAAACTAAGGGATATTAAGGCCTCCTTTTAATAGAGTACTGGACCAAAGCATTAATACTAGTGAATACATGAACTCCTCAAACTACGGTCATCACCGGGAAGTGTCCCCACTATTGTCACTCCGGGGTTTGCCGGATCATAACACGTAGTAGGTGACTATAACTTGCAAGATAGGATCAAGAACTCACATATATTCATGAAAACATAATAGGTTCAGATCTGAAATCATGGCACTCAGGCCCTAGTGACAAGCATTAAGCATGGCAAAGTCATAGCAACATCGATCTTAGAACATAATGGATACTAGGGAGCAAACCCTAACAAAACTAACTCGATTACATGGTAAATATCATCCAACCCATCACCGTTTAGCAAGCCTATGATGGGATTACTCACGCACGACGGTGAGCATCATGAAATTGGTGATGGAGGATGGTTGATGATGACGATGGCGATGGATTCCCCTCTCCAGAGCCCCAAACGGACTCCAGATCAGCCCTCTCGAGGAAGATTAGGGCTTGGCGGCGGCTCCGTATCGTAAAACACGATGAATCCTTCTCTCTGATTTTTTTCTCCCCGAATGTGAATATATAGAGCTGGAGTTGAGGTCGGTGGAGGTCCAGGGGATCCACAAGGCAGGGGGCGCGCCCCAGGGGGTGGGCGCGCCCTGCACCCTCGTGGACAGGGTGTGGGTCCCCCTCTGGTGATTCTTTTGCCAATTTTTTTATTAATTCCAAAATGTGATTCCGTGAAATTTCAGGTCATTCCGGGAACTTTTATTTCTGAACAAAAATAACACCATGGCAATTCTGCTGAAAACAACGTCAGTCCGGATTAGTTCCATTCAAATCATGCAAGTTAGAGTCCAAAATAAGGGCAAAAGTGTTTGGAAAAGTAGATACATTGGAGACGTATTAGAACCTTAAGGGTGATTCCTCACACGTTCACCTTGACGATTACATTAGGTGGATTCCATCGAGGGTGATTCCTCGGATCCCCTGATGTAGGGTGGAACCCTAGATGCCTGATCTCTCATGATTGGAGGGGATCCTAGGAAGAACACGAAAAACACGAAGAACACGAGGAGAAATCATGAGGGGAAACACGAGAGAATCACTCAAACCAACAAGATCCGGTCAAACATATGCTAGACTCTCGAAACACAAAGAGTGATACACGATTCAAAGTCAACAAAGGATGATACAAAAGGACTTCTCCGTGAGGAGGTCTTGAAGGGTCTTCCCGTGATGGGGTCTTGAATCCGCTTGGGGGATCTTCTCCGAAGAGGTCGTGAGCTCCGATGGTGAAGTAACCAAGTGGATGAGCAAAGCTCTATCTCAAATATGAGCTAAACCAATGCTAACCCAAACTAGGAGGAGGAGGAGGAGGAGGAGGTCTGTTTATAGTCTATGTGCAAAAGGAGGCGGAATGAAAGGGTACATGGGCCTCAGACCCGAAGCTGTGCACACACAGGCAACATATGTCATGTCTGACTGTCTCTACCGGTTGTCCGGTCGCTCGCGGGGGTCCGGACGTCTGGTAGGTCTTGGACTTCCACTAATTTCATTCTGCAACAGTGTGTTGGGGAACGTTGCAGAAAATTTAAAATTTTTCCTACGGTTTCACCAAGATCCATCTATGAGTTCATCTAAGCAACGAGTCATGGGAGAGAGATTGCATCTACATACCACTTTGTAGATCGCATGCGGAAGCGTTCAAGGGAACGGGGATGATGGAGTCGTACTTGCCGTGATCCAAATCACCGATGACCAAGTGCTGAACGGACAACACCTCCGCGTTCAACACACGTACGGAGCGGACGATGTCTCCTCCTTCTTAATCCAGCAAGGGGGAAGGAGAGGTTGAGGAAGAAGGCTCCAGCAGCAGCACGACAGCGTGATGATGGTGGAGAGGCAGTACTCCGACAGGGCTTCGCCAAGCAATCAACGGAGGAGGAGAGGTGTTGGGGAGGGGAGGGACTGCGCCTTGGATCAGGTGTTCAGCCCTCCCCTCGCCCCTCTATTTATAGGGGGAGGGGGAAGGGGGCTGGCCCCCTCTAGATGAGATCTAGAGGGGGGGGGGTGGCCAGGGAGGGGGGCTTGCCCCCCAAGCAAGGGGGGCGCCCCCACTAGGGTCCCCCCCCAACCCTAGGCACATGGTCCCAAGGGGGGGGTGCCCAGCCCTCCAGGGGCTGGTTTGCTGCCTCTTGCAGCCCATGAGGCCCTCCGAGAGGGGTGGCCCCTCCTGGTGGACCCTCGGAACCCCTCCGGTGGCCCCGGTACAATACCGATATGCCCCCGAAAGTTTCCGGTGTCCGTATGACAACTTCCCATATATAAATCTTCACCTCCGGACCATTCCGGAACTCCTCGTGACGTCCGGGATCTCATCCGGGACTCCGAACAACATTAGGTAATCACATACAAGTGTTCCTAATAACCCTAGCGTCACCGAACCTTAAGTGTGTAGACCCTACGGGTTCGGGAGACATGCAGACATGACCGAGACGGCTCTCCGGTCAATAAACAACAACGGGATCTGGATACCCATGTTGGCTCCCACATGCTCCTCGATGATCTCATCGGATGAACCACGATGTCGAGGATTCAATCAACCCCGTATACAATTCCCTTTGTCAATCGGTACGTTACATGCCCGAGACTCGATCGTCGGTATCCCAATACCTCGTTCAGTCTCGTTACCGGCAAGTCACTTTACTCGTACCATAATGCATGATCCCATGACCAAACACTTGGTCACTTTGAGCTCATTATGATGATGCATTACCGAGTGGGCCCAGAGATACCTCTCCGTCATACGGAGTGACAAATCCCAGTCTCGATCCGTGTCAACCCAAAAGACACTTTCGGAGATACCTGTAGTGCACCTTTATAGTCACCCAATTACGTTGTGACGTTTGGTACACTCAAAGCACTCCTACGGTATCCGGGAGTTACACGATCTCATGGTCTAAGGAAGAGATACTTGACATTGGAAAAGCTCTAGCAAAACGAACTACACGATCTTGTGCTATGCTTAGGATTGGGTCTTGTCCATCACATCATTCTCCTAATGATGTGATCCCGTTGTCAACGACATCTAATGTCCATAGTCAGGAAACCATGACTATCTGTTGACCAACGAGCTAGTCAACTAGAGGCTTACTAGGGATGTATTGTGGTCTATGTATTCACACGTGTATTATGATTTCCGGATAATACAATTATAGCATGAATAAAAGACAATTATCATGAACGAGGAAATATAATAATAATCATTTTATTATTGCCTCTAGGGCATATTTCCAACAGTCTCCCACTTGCACAAGAGTCAATAATCTAGTTACATTGTGATGAATCGAACACCCATAGAGTTCTGGTGTTGATCATGTTTTGCTCGCGAAAGAGGTTTAGTCAACGAATCTGCGACATTCAGATCCGTATGTACTTTGCAAATATCTATGTCTCCATCTTGAACATTTTCACGGATGGAGTTGAAACGATGCTTGATGTGCCTGGTCTTCTTGTGAAACCTGGGCTCCTTGGCAAGGGCAATAGCTCCAGTGTTGTCACAGAAGAGTTTGATCGGCCCCGACGCATTGGGTATGACTCCTAGGTCGGTGATGAACTCCTTCACCCATATTGCTTCATGCGCTGCCTCCGAGGCTGCCATGTACTCCGCTTCACATGTAGATCCCGCCACGACGCTCTGCTTGCAGCTGCACCAGCTTACTGCTCCACCATTCAACATATACACGTATCCGGTTTGTGACATAGAGTCATCCAGATCTGTGTCGAAGCTAGCATCAACGTAACCCTTTACGACGAGCTCTTCGTCACCTGCATAAACGAGAAACATGTCCTTTGTCCTTTTCAGGTACTTCAGGATATTCTTGACCGCTGTCCAGTGTTCCTTGTTGGGATTACTTTGGTACCTTCCTACCAAACTTACGGCAAGGTTTACATCAGGTCTGGTACACAGCATGGCATACTTAATAGATCCTATGGCTGAGGCATAGGGGATGACACTCATCTCTTCTTTATCTTTTGCCGTGGTCGGGCATTGAGCCGAGCTCAATCTCACACCTTGCAATACAGGCAAGAACCCTTTCTTGGACTGATCCATTTTGAACTTCTTCAAAATCTTATCAAGGTATGTGCTTTGTGAAAGACCTATGAGGCGTCTCGATCTATCCCTATAGATCTTGATGCCTAATATATAAGCAGCTTCTCCAAGGTCCTTCATTGAAAAACACTTATTCAAGTAGGCCTTAATGATGTCCAAGAATTCTATATCATTTCCCATCAAAAGTATGTCATCTACATATAATATGAGAAATGCTACAGAGCTCCCACTCACTTTATTGTAAACGCAGGCTTCTCCATAAGTCTGCATAAACCCAAACGCTTTGATCATCTCATCAAAGCGAATGTTCCAACTCTGAGATGCTTGCACCAGCCCATAAATGGATCGCTGGAGCTTGCATACTTTGTTAGCATTCTTAGGATCGACAAAACCTTCCGGCTGTATCATATACAGCTCTTCCTTAAGATAACCATTAAGGAATGCCGTTTTGACGTCCATCTGCCATATCTCATAATCATAGTATGCGGCAATTTCTAACATGATTCGGACAGACTTAAGCTTCACTACGGGAGATAAAGTCCCATTGTAGTCAATCCCTTGAACTTGCCGATAACCCTTAGCGACAAGTCGAGCTTTATAGATGGTGACATTACCATCCGCGTCCGTCTTCTTCTTAAAGATCCATTTGTTTTCTATCGCTCGCCGATCATCGGGCAAGTCAGTCAAAGTCCATACTTTGTTTTCATACATGGATTCTATCTCGGATTGCATGGCTTCTAGCCATTTGTTGGAATCTGGGCCCGCCATCGCTTCTTCATAGTTCGAAGGTTCACCGTTGTCTAACAACATGATTTCCAGGACAGGGTTGCCATACCACTCTGGTGTGGAACGTGTCCTTGTGGACCTACGAAGTTCAGTAGCAACTTGATCCGAAGTACCTTGATCATCATCATTAATTTCCTCTCCAGTTGGTGTAGGCACCACAGGAACATTTTCCTGAGCTGCACTACTTTCCGGTTCAAGAGGTAGTACTTCATCGAGTTCTACTTTCCTCCCACTTACTCCTTTCGAGAGAAACTCTTTTTCCAGAAAGGATCCGTTCTTGGCAACAAAGATCTTGCCCTCGGATCTTAAGTAGAAGGTATACCCAATGGTTTCCTTGGGGTATCCTATGAAGATGCATTTTTCCGACTTGGGTTCGAGCTTTTCAGGTTGAAGTTTCTTGACATAAGCATCGCATCCCCAAACTTTTAGAAACGACAGCTTAGGTTTCTTCCCAAACCATAATTCATACGGTGTCGTCTCAACGGATTTAGACGGTGCCCTATTTAAAGTGAATGTAGCTGCCTCTAGTGCGTATCCCCAAAATGATAGCGGTAAATCGGTAAGAGACATCATAGATCGCACCATATCCAATAGAGTGCGACTACGACGTTCGGACACACCGTTACGCTGAGGTGTTCCAGGCGGCGTGAGTTGTGAAATGATTCCTCATTTCCTTAAGTGTGTACCAAATTCGTGACTTAAATATTCTCCTCCACGATCCGATCGTAAGAATTTTATCTTTCGGTCACGTTGATTCTCTACTTCATTCTGAAATTCCTTGAACTTTTCAAAGGTCTCAGACTTGTGTTTCATCAAGTAGACATACCCATATCTACTCAAGTCATCAGTGAGAGTGAGAACATAACGATATCCTCCGCGAGCCTCAACGCTCATTGGACCACACACATCGGTATGTATGATTTGCAATAAGTTGGTTGCTCGCTCCATTGTTCCGGAGAACGGAGTCTTGGTCATTTTGCCCATGAGGCATGGTTCACATGTGTCAAATGATTCATAATCGAGAGACTCTAAAAGTCCATCAGAATGGAGCTTCTTCATGCGTTTGACACCAATGTGACCAAGGCGGCAGTGCCACAAGTATGTGGGACTATCGTTATCAACTTTACATCTTTTGGTATTCACACTATGAATATGTGTAACATTACGTTCGAGATTCATTAAGAATAAGCCATTGACCATCGGGGCATGACCATAAAACATATCTCTCATATAAATAGAAAAACCATTATTATTGGATTTAAATGAGTAGCCATCTCATATTAAACGAGATCCAGATACAATGTTCATGCTCAAACTTGACACTAAATAACAATTATTGAGGTTTAAAACTAATCCCATAGGTAAATGTAGAGGTAGCGTGCCGACGGTGATCACATCGACCTTGAAACCATTCCCGACGCGCATCGTCACCTCGTCCTTCGCCAGTCTCCGTTTATTCCACAACTCCTGCTGTGAGTTACAAATATGAGCAACGACACTGGTATCAAATACCCAGGAGTTACTACGAGTACTGGTAAGGTACACATCAATTACATGTATATCAAATATATCTTTAGTGTTGCCGGCCTTCTTGTCCGCTAAGTATTTGGGGCAGTTCCACTTCCAGTGACCCTTCCCTTTGCAATAAAAGCACTCAGTCTCAGGCTTGGGTCCATTCTTTGACTTCTTCCCGGCAACTGGTTTACCGGGCGCGGCAACATCTTTGCCGTCCTTCTTGAAGTTCTTCTTACCCTTGCCCTTCTTGAACTTAGTGGTCTTATTGACCATCAACACTTGATGTTCTTTCTTGATTTCAACCTCTGCTGACTTCAGCATTGAAAATACTTCCGGAATGGTCTTCACCATCCCCTGCATATTGTAGTTCAGCACAAAGCTCTTGTAGCTTGGTGGGAGCGACTGAAGGATTCTGTCAATGACCGCCTCATCCGGGAGGTTGATCTCCAGCTGGGACAGGCGGTTGTGCAACCCAGACATCTTGAGTATGTGCTCACTGACAGAACTATTTTCCTCCATCCTACAACTATAGAACTTGTCGGAGACTTCATATCTCTCGACCCGGGCATGAGCTTGAAAACCCATTTTCAGCTCCTCGAACATCTCATATGCTCCGTGTCGCTCAAAACACTTTTGGAGCCCCGGTTCTAAGCTGTAAAGCATGCCGCACTGAACGAGGGAGTAATCATCAGCACGTGATTGCCAAGTGTTCATAACGTCTTGGTTCTTTGGGATGGGTGCTTCACCTAGCGGTGCATCTAGGACATAATCTTTCTTGGCTGCTATGAGGATGATCCTCAGGTTCCGGACCCAGTCCGAATAGTTGGTGCCATCATCTTTCAGCTTGGTTTTCTCTAGGAATGCGTTGAAGTTCATGTTGACATGAGCGTTGGCCATTTGATCTACAAGACATATTTTGCAAAGGTTTTAGACTAAGTTCATGAGAATTAAGTTCATCTAATCAAATTATTTAATGAACTCCCACTCATATTGACATCCCTCTAGTCATCTAAGTGTTACACGATCCGAGTCGACTAGGCCGTGTCCGATCATCACGTGAGACGGACTAGTCATCATCGGTGAACATCTCCATGTTGATCGTATCTTCCATACGACCCATGTTCGACCTTTTGGTCTCTTGTGTTCCGAGGCCATGTCTGTACATGCTAGGCTCGTCAAGTTAACCCTAAGTGTTTCTGCATGTGTAAAACTGTCTTACACCCGTTGTATGTGAACGTAAGGATCTATCACACCCGATCATCACGTGGTGCTTCGAAACGACGAACTTTAGCAACGGCGCACAGTTAGGGGGAACACTTTCTTGAAATTATTATAAGGCATCATCTTATTTACTACCGTCGTTCTAAGTAAACAAGATGCATAATCATAATAAACATCACATGCAATTATATAAAGTAGTGACATGATATGGCCAATATCATATAGCTCCTTCGATCTCCATCTTCGGGGCTCCATGATCATCTTCGTCACCGGCATGACACCATGATCTCCATCATCATGATCTCCATCATCGTGTCTTCAGAAAGTTGTCTAGCCAGCGACTACTTCTACTTCTATGGCTAACGCGTTTAGCAACAAAGTAAAGTAATTTACATGGCGTTCTTCAATGACACGCATGTCATACAAAAAATAAAGACAACTCCTATGGCTCCTGCCGGTTGTCATACTCATCGACATGCAAGTCGTGATTCCTATTACTAGAACATGATCTCATACATCACAATATATCATTCATCATTCATCACAACTTCTGGCCATATCACATCACATGACAATTGCTGCAAAAACAAGTTAGACGTCCTCTAATTGTTGTTGCATCTTTTACGTGGCTGCAATTGGGTTCTAGCAAGAACGTTTTCTTACCTACGAATAACCACAACGTGATTTTTGTCAACTTCTATTTACCTTTCATAAGGACCCTTTTCATCTAATCCGCTCCAACTAAAGTAGGAGAGATAGACACCCGCTAGCCACCTTATGCAACTAGTGCATGTCAGTCGGTGGAACCTGTCTCACGTAAGCGTACGTGTAAGGTCAGTCCGGGCCGCTTCATCCCACAATACAGCTGAAGCAAGAAAAGACTAGTAGCGGCAAGCAAGTTGACAAGATCTACGCCCACAACAAAATTGTGTTCTACTAGTGCAATAGAGAACTACGCATAGACCTGGCTCATGATGCCACTATTGGGGAACGTTGCAGAAAATTAAAATTTTTCCTACGGTTTCACCAAGATCCATCTATGAGTTCATCTAAGAAACGAGTCATGGGAGAGAGATTGCATCTACATACTTTGTAGATCGCGAGCGAAAGCGTTCAAGGGAACGGGGATGATGGAGTCGTACTCGCCGTGATCCAAATCACTGATGACCAAGTGCTGAACCGACAGCACATCCGCGTTCAACACACGTATGGAGCAGACGACGTCTCCTTCTTGATCCAGCAAGGGGGAAGGAGAGGTTGAGGAAGAAGGCTCCAGCAGCAGCACGACAACGTGATGATGGTGGAGAGGCAGTACTCCGACAGGGCTTCGCCAAGCACTCAACGGAGGAGGAGAGGTGTTGGGGAGGGGAGGGGCTGCGCCTTGGATCATGTGTTCAGCCCTCCCCTCGCCCCTCTATTTATAGGGGAAGGGGGAAGGGGGCCGGCCCCCTCTAGATGAGATCTAGAGGGGGGTGCGGCGGCCAGGGAGGGGGGCTTGCCCCCCAAGCAAGGGGGGCGCCCCCACTAGGGTCCCCCCCCAACCCTAGGCGCATGGGCCCAAGGGGGGGGGGCGCCCAGCCCTCCATGGGCTGGTTCCCTGCCCCTTGCGGCCCACGAGGCCCTCCGAGAGGGGTGGCCCCTCCCGGTGGACCCCCGGAACCCCTCCGGTGGCCCCGGTACAATACCGATATGCCCCCGAAACTTTTTGGTGTCCGTATGACAACTTCCCATATATAAATCTTCACCTCCGGACCATTTCGGAACTCCTCGTGACGTCCGGGATCTCATCCGGAACTCTGAACAACATTCGGTAATCACATACAAGTCTTCCTAATAACCCTAGCGTCACCGAACCTTAAGTGTGTAGACCCTACGGGTTCGGGAGACATGCAGACATGACCGAGACGGCTCTCCGGTCAATAACCAACAGCGGGATCTGGATACCCATGTTGGCTCCCACATGCTCCTCGATGATCTCATCGAATGAACCATGATGTCGAGGATTCAATCAACCCCGTATACAATTCCCTTTGTCAATCGGTACGTTACATGCCCGAGACTCGATCGTCGGTATCCCAATACCTCGTTCAGTCTCGTTACCGGCAAGTCACTTTACCCGTACTGTAATGCATGATCCCGTGACCAAACACTTGGTCACTTTGAGCTCATTATGATGATGCATTACCGAGTGGGCCTAGAGATACCTCTCCGTCGTACAGAGTGACAAATCCCAGTCTCGATCCGTGTCAACCCAACAGACACTTTCGGAGATACCTGTAGTGCACCTTTATAGTCACCCAGTTACGTTGTGACATTTGGTACACCCAAAGCACTCCTACGGTATCCGGGAGTTACACGATCTCATGGTCTAAGGAAGAGATACTTGACATTGGAAAAGCTCTAGCAAAACGAACTACACGATCTTGTGCTATGCTTAGGATTGGGTCTTGTCCATCACATCATTCTCCTAATGATGTGATCCCATTGTCAACGACATCTAATGTCCATAGTCAAGAAACCATGACTATCTGTTGACCAATGAGCTAGTCAACTAGAGGCTTACTAGGGACGTATTGTGGTCTATGTATTCACACGTGTATTAAGATTTCTGGATAATACAATTATAGCATGAATAAAAGACAATTATCATGAACAAGGAAATATAATAATAATCCTTTTATTATTGCCTCTAGGGCATATTTCCAACATAGTGGTACCAGACGTCCGGTGGTGTAGGATTTCCGATGAAACGCTTCAGGTGTGGAACTGTCGATCATCCGGTGGGGGCGGGACGTCCGCTCGCTGGGAGGTTCTGTCGGTCGTCCGGAGGAGGCTTGACACCCGCTCGCTGTAGATCTTGTCGGTTGAGACTTGGGTCGGTTGGTCTTTCAGGCGTCGGACATCCGGTCCTGGTCGGTCGTCCACTGGCTGGAGCATCAGGTGTTGGACGTCCGGTCCTGGGCGGACATCCCCTGGCTGGAGCATCAGGCGCCTGACGTCCAATCCTGAGCGGACGTCCGCTGGCTGGAGCTTCTTTGGTAGCTCTTCTTCCTGTCCTTAATACTCGGTGTCCTCGCTGTCTTGTCCATTGGATGTAGCTGATCCGTGGCCTTCCTCCGAGTACCCGATCACACATAGTGTTTCCACTTGAGGTAGTAGCCATGTCTCATGTGTAGAGAGTGGGAGTTCGGAGAGGAGCGAGTTCACCTTATCTTCGATAACCTTTGCTCGAGATTTTGTCATTGGTCCAAGTGGTGTCGTGCGAGATGTAGATACGTCTATGGGGATGATTGTGGGATGCTCCGCATCATCTCCCCTCCCTTGGGAAAGATCCGACCTCAAATCAAAAGCTTCATCACCATGGTATGGCGAGAGTCTTTGACATTGAAGATGTCACTCAGGTCGTACTTGTCGCTTGGGATGTCGATCTTGTAAGCATCATTGTTGTAGCGTGCTTGCACCTTGAAGGGTCCATCGGCTCGGGGTAGAAGTTTGGACTTGCGTTCGTTGGGGAAGCGTTCCTTGCGAAGGTGTAGCCACACAAGATCTCCAATGTTGAATATCATGGGTTGCTTGTTGATGTTGAGCTTGGTCGCGAGTCGTTGTACTTGGCACTTGAAGGTGTGCCTTGTATCTTCAAGCATCTTCTTGAGGTAGCTTGCTCGTGCACTCGCGTCCTTGTTGGTGCGCTCTTGTAGTGGAAGAGGAAGAATGTCCAATGGGGACAACGGGTTGAAACCGTAGACGACCTCGAAGGGGGACTTGCCGGTTGTGGAGTGTCTTCCACGGTTGTAGGCGTACTCGGCGATGGGTAGGCACTCCTCCCACTCCTTGATGTTCCTCTTGATCAACATGCATAGTAGAGTGGGGAGTGTTCGGCTCATCACCTCCATTTGGTCGTCGGTTTGAGGATGGTATGCCGAAGAGAACAAGAGCTTGATTCCGAGCTTGGTGCATAGAGTCTTCCAAAAGTAACTCAAGAAATTGACGTCGCGGTCCGAGACAATCGTCTTTGGCACTCCATGGAGGCGCAAGATTTCCCTAAAAAAGATTTGCAATATGTGAAGCATCGTCTATCTTGTTGCATGGGATAAAATGAGCCATCTTAGAGAATCGGTCCACAACAACAAACACATAATCCTTTCCATTTTGAGTTCTAGGCAAACCAAGTACAAATTCCATGCTAATGTCTTCCCAAGGTTGATAAGGAATAGGAAGGGGCATGTAAAGACCATGGGATTGAGCTTATGACTTAGCTTTGCGACATGTAGAGCATCGGTTGGTGAAGTGTGAGACGTCGCGGAACATATTGGGCCAAGAATAGTTCTTGGAGAGCATATCGAATGTCTTGTCATGTCCAAAGTGTCCCATTAGTCCGCCTCCACGAGCCTCTTGCAAAAGGAGCAAATGAAGAGAAGACTCAGGAATGCAAAGCTTGTTAGCTCTCATAAGGTAATCATCCTTGATGTAATAGCATTCCCAAGATGTATGCGTCCAACACTTGGCATAGGACTTGAAAAATTAGGATCATGTGCATACAAGTCTTTTATGTTCTCAAAGCCAATGACACTTAATTAAAGTTTAGTGACAAGCATGCATATGCGGGAAAGAGCATCCGCCACAACATTTTCCTTACCTTTGATGTACTTGATCACATAAGGAAATGACTCAATGAATTCACTCCACTTAGCATGATGCTTGTTCAACTTAGTTTGACCCTTTAGGTACTTGAGCGTTTCATGATCGGTATGGATGATAAATTCGTGAGGGCGAAGATAATGTTCCCATTCACGCAAAACTCGCACTAAAGCATATAGCTCTTTGTCATAGACGGGACAATTGAGTTGCGCTGTGGAAAGTTTCTTATTAAAGTATGCTATGGGGCACTTTTCTTGCATTAACACACCTCCTATGCCATTACCACTAGCATCGCAATGAATTTCAAAAGGTTTGTTAAAGTTGGGTAATGCAAGCACGGGAGCATGAGTAAGAAAATTCTTAAGCTCATTAAATGCGGTATCTTGGGATGGTCCCCAAACAAAAGGAACATTTTTCTTACTCAAATAATGCAAAGGTGAAGCAATGGTGCTAAAATCCTTCACAAATCTACGATAGAAACCAGCTAAACCAAGAAAACTACGCACTTGTCGCAAGTTTGTTGGTTGGGGCCAAGTTTTAATAGCATTGACCTTAGATTCATCTACATGAACACCCTTAGAAGACACAATGAAACCCAAGAAAACAACCTTATCAACACCAAAAAGGCATTTGTCCATATGAGCATAAAGGCGCTCTTCCCTAAGGGTTTGCAACACGGTTCTAAGATGGGTGATATGATATTTGAGGGATTTGCTAGAGACAAGGATATCAACAAAATAGACCACAACAAATACATCGATATAGGGTCGAAGAACAAAATGCATGACTCGCATGAAAGTACTGGGTGCTTCAGATAAACCCATTGGCATAACAAGCCATTCATATAAGCCAAAGTTGGTCTTAAATAGGGTTTTCCATTCATCACCTTCTTGGATGCGTATTTGATAGTAGCCACTCTTAAGATCAATCTTAGAGAAGATGGTGGGTCCGCTAAGCTCATCAAGCATATCATCTAGGCATGGAATAGGGTAACGATATATAATGGTGATAGCATTGATGGGACGACAATTGGAACACATGCATAAGTGCCATCTTTCTTAGGAACAAGGATTACCGGGACGACACAAGGGCTCAAACTTTCACGTACATGACCGTTGTCAATGAGTTGTTGTACTTGCCGTTAGATCTCCTTAGTTTCCTCGGGGTTGACGCGGTAGGGAGCCTTATTAGGTAGAGGTGCTCTGGGGATGAGGTCGATTCGGTGTTCAATGCCTCATAGTGGTGGTAGTCCCGGAGGTAGCTCATCGGGGAAAACGTCTTGGAATCCGTGCAAAAGAGAAGATAACACTAAAGGTACATTGTGAGAGGTGTTAGTTTTTGGTGCCTCATCCTTGCACAAAAGAACATAGTGCATAACATTTGATGGGTTCTCACACACTTCTCTGATCTCACTTTTGGTGGCAAACAGAACTAATTTCTTCTTGTCGCTCATCATGGAGGCACTCAATTTTGGCTTGTGGCACTCACTCTCTTGTGGGTGGGTCGCTCTCTTACTCTTCTTCATGATTGGTGGCTTGCTTGTCTGTGATCACTTGACTTGGAGACATAGGTCGTAGCATGTACTCCTTTCCTTTCATCTTGAAGCTATAGTGATTGGTACACCCGTTGTGGATGACGCCTTGGTCAAATTGCCATGGCCGTCCAAGAAGGAGGTGGCAAACAGACATAGGGACGACATCAAACTCCAAAGTGTCTTCATATGCTCCTATCTTGAAGGAAACTTTCACCGTATGCTCGACTTGGATAGTGCCGAAATCGGTTAGCCATTGAACCTTGTAGGGGTGCAGGTGCTTCATCTTGACCAATTGGATCTTGGATCATAGTTCTTCACTTGCCAAGTTATGGCAACTCCCTCCATCGATGATGACCTTGACGGACCTTCCATTGATGCCAGCCTTGGTGTGGAAGATATGGCATCTTTGGTCTTCGTCTTGTTGATATTGAAGAGTCAAGACCTTGGAGACAACGAGAGTGGGGCTTGAATCCTCATCACAAACGACTTCATCATCTTCATCTTTGTTCACGCGCCGGTGCATGGCCACTTGCTCAAGGGATTATCTCCTCTTCACTCATGGAGTCATATGTTCCGTCGTTGTTGAGGATCATGGTGCGCTTGTTGGTACACTCAAAGGACTTGTGGCCTCGGCCGCCGCATGTGAAACACTTGATGGAACTTGTCTTAACGGTCTCATCGGTTGGAGTAGATGATGAAGCTCGCGGGTGAAGTTTCTTGTAGTAGGAGGACGACCTGAGGTTGTCAAAGTTTTCTTGTAACTTGACTTGTCGTCGTTGCCTGTAGATGGTTTGGTTAAGGTAGAAGGTGTTGGAGTCGTTGAAGCTTGGTTGTTGGAGAAGCCATAGCTCTTGGACGAGTACTTGGTGGACTTGAAGTCATCTTGCACTTGACGTTATGCTTTGGTAGCTTGATGCACTAGCTCAATGAGGTTGGAGTAGGGTTGGAAGTCGGCAATCTTCTTGATGGGATGATTGAGGCCATTCAAGAAATGGGGCATAGTTTACTTCATCTTCCGTGACATTGGCTCTTATCATGACAATCTCCATTTCCTAGTAGTGTTTTTCAATGTTCTTTGTTCCTTGCTCGAGGAGTTGGAGTTTCTTGAAGAGGTCGCGGTTGTAGTATGTTGGCACAAAGCATGCTTGCATGACATCCTTCATTTGATCCCATGTGGTGATTGGTGGTTCAACTCTTGCCTCTCGGCGCTCAAGGACTTGTTCCCACCATATGAGCACATAGTGTTGGAACTCAAGGGATGCCATAACAATCTTATTCTCTTCCTCATAGTTGTGCAAACGAAAGATCTTGTTGACCTTCAATGCCCATGAAAGGTACTCTTCGAGATCATTGCTTCCGTTGAACTTGGGCATGGTGAACTTGAGCTTGCCGTAGCGTTGCTCTTCATTGTGTTGGGGTCGGGGATGATGATGCCGCCCTTGACGTGGATGATTGTCAACCTCATATTTTTCTTGGCGTGGAGGATTTACATAGTCATCATGCTCTTGGTGAACTTGAGGTTGTGGAGGAGCTTGTCGAGCTTGTGGAGGAGCTTGAGGAACTTGACAATGCACTCTTGCTTGGTAGTTTCGCTCTTGAATTTCTTCGTGAAGTCCTTCCTCTTTATTGCGCGTATCTCGGTTGCGGTTGGCGACGGCCCGACTTGACTCTCGAAGGGCACGTTGCGCCTCAAGTGCTTGTGCTTCACGTTGTTGTTGTTGAAGACGTTGAGCCTCGGCATCTTGTTCGTCTTGGTGTTGGCGCGCTTGCTCTTCCTCTTGGTGATGTTGACGTTTCCCTTCTTGTGCTTGTACAAGAGTATCTTGGTTTTGGCGATGACGATGTGCTCGCTCGTCGAATTTCTCTTGTGGATGATTGCCGTGTAGAGGATTGTGAGTTCCTTGACGGTCTTGTCGCGCCGCTCGATGACACGTCCATTTTGCATCATGCTTTCATATTGATATTTATTGCATTATGGGCTGTTATTACATGATATATCATAATACTTATGCCTATTCTCTCTTATTTTACAAAGTTTACATGAAGAGGGAGAATGCCGACAGCTGGGATTCTGGGCTGGAAAAGGAGCAAATATTAGAGACCTATTCTGCACAGCTCCAAAAGTCCTGAAAATCCATGAAAGTCATTTTTGGATTAATAAAAAAATACTAGCGAAGGAATCAGCGTCAGGGGGCCCACACCGTGTCCATGAGGGTGGGGGGCGCGCCCCCTGCCTCGTGGGGACCCTGACAGGCCTCCGGTGCCCATCTTCTGCTATATGAAGTCTTTTACCCTGGAAAAAAAAAATAGAAGCAAGCTTACGGGACGAAACTCCGCCGCCACGAGGTGGAACTAATCTAGGGCTCCGGCGGAGCTGTTCTGCCGGGGAAACTTCCCTTTGGGAGGAGGAAATCATCACCATCGTCATCACCAATGATCCTCTCATCGGGAGGGGGTCAATCTCCATCAACATCTTCACCAACACCATCTCCTCTCAAACCCTAGTTCATCTCTTGTATCCAATCTTTGTACCAAAACCTCATATTGGTACCTGTGGGTTGCTAGTAGTGTTGATTACTCCTTGTAGTTGATGCTAGTTGGTTTATTTGGTGGAAGATCATATGTTCAGATCCTTAATGCATATCAATACCCCTTTGATTATCAACATGAATATGATTTGTGAGTAGTACGTTTGTTCCTAAGGACATGGGAGAAGTCTTGCTATAAGTAGTCATGTGAATTTGGTATTCGTTCGATATTTTGATAAGATGTATGTTGTCTATCCTCTAGTGGTGTTATGTGAACGTCGACTACATGACACTTCACCATTATTTGGGCCTAGAGGAAGGCATTGGGAAGTAATAAGTAGATGATGGGTTTCTAGAGTGACAGAAGCTTAAACCCTAGTTTATGTGTTGCTTCGTAAGGGGCTGATTTGGATCCATATGTTTCATGCTATGGTTTGGTTTACCTCCATACTTATTTTGTAGTTGCGGATGCTTGCAATAGGGGTTAATCATAAGTGGGATGCTTGTCCAAGAAAGGGCAGTACCCAAGCACAGGTCCACCCACATATCAAATTATCAAAGTAACGAACGCGAATCATATGAGCCTGATGAAAACTAGCTTGACAATAATTCCCATGTGTCCTCAGGAGCGCTTTTCTCATATAAGAACTTGTCTAGGTTTGTCCTTTGCTACAAAAAGGATTGGGCCACCTTGCTGCACCTTATTTACTTTCATTGCTTGTTACCTGTTACAAATTATCTTATCACAAAACTATTTGTTACCTACAATTTCAGTGCTTGCAGAGAATACCTTACCGTAAACCGCTTGTCATTTCCTTCTTCTCCTCGTTGGGTTCGACACTCTTACTTATCGAAAGGACTAAGATAGATCCCCTACACTTGTGGGTCATCAAGACTCTTTTCTGGTGCCATTGCCGGGGAGTGAAGCGCCTTTGGTAAGTGGAACTTGGTAAGGAAAAATTTATATAGTGTGCTGAAATTTACTGTCACTTGTTACTATGGAAACTAATCCTTTGAGGGGCTTGTTCGGGGTATCTTCACCCCGACCATTAGAGCAAAGAGTTTCTCCTCAACCTACTGAAACTACTGAAAATTTTTACTTTGAAATTCCTTCGGGTATGGTAGAGAAACTGCTAGCTAATCCTTTTACAGGAGATGGAACATTACATCCCGACTTGCACCTAATCTATCTAGATGAAGTTTGTGGATTATTTAAGCTTGTAGGTATGCGTGAGGATGTTATAAATAAGAAGGTCTTCCCTTTATCTTTGAAGGGAGACGCATTGACATGGTATAGGCTATGTGATGATATGGGATCCTGGGACTATAAATGACTGAAATTGGAATTTCACCAGAAGTTTTATCCTATGCATCTTGTTCATCATGATCATAATTACATATATAATTTTTGGCCTTGCGAAGGAGAAATCATCGCTCAAGCTTGGGGGAGGCTTAATTCAATGTTATATTCATGCCCCAATCATGATCTCTCAAGAGAAATGATTATTTAAAAAATTTATGCTCGACTTTCTCTCAACAATCACACCATGCTTGATACTTCTTGTGCTGGGTCTTTTATGATGAAGACTATTGAATTCAAGTGGGATTTATTGGAAAGAATTAAACGCAACACTGAAGATTGGGATTCCGACGATGGTAAGGAGTCAGGTATGACACCTAAGTTTGATTGTGTTAAATTCTTTTATGGATACCGATGCTTTTCGTGGATTTAGCACTAAATAGGGATTTGACTCTGAGATAGTAGCTTCTTTCTGTGAATCATTTGCTACTCATGTTGATCTCCCTAAGGAGAAGTGGTTTAAATATAATCGTCCCACTGAAGTAAAAGTAGTTGCACCTATTACAGTTGAAGAAAAGACTATCACTTATAATGATCCTATTGTCCCTACTACTTATATTGAGAAACCTCCTTTCCCTGTTAGGATAAAAGATCATGCTAAAGTTCAACTGTGGTTCGTAAGAGTAATACTAAAACACCTACACCATATGAGCAAATTAAAGTTGAACCTAATATTGCTGTGGTTAAAGATCTCTTGGCTGATAATATTGATGGGCATGTTATTTATTTCTATGATGAAGCTGCTAGAATTGCTAGACCCGATGCTAAGAAACATAGACCTGTAGTAGGCATGCCGGTTATTTCTGTTAAAATAGGATATCATTATTATCATGGATTATGTGATATGGGTGCTAGTTCCAGTGCAATACCTTATTCCTTTTATCAAGAAATTATGCATGATATTGCACCTGCTGAGGTAGAAGAGATTGATGTTACAATCAAGCTTGCCAATAGAGATACTATTGCACCAATTGGGATTGTTAGAGATGTTGAAGTCTTGTGTGGGAAAGTTAAATACCCTACTAATTTTCTTGTTCTAGGTTCCCCACAAGATAGCTTTTGTCCTATTACTTTTTGGTAGACCCTTCTTGCATACTGTTAATGCTAGAATTGATTGCAAAAAAAGATGTTGTTATGATTGGTTTGGATGATATGACTCATGAGTTTAATTTTGCTAAATTTTGTAGACGACCCCATGATAAAGAATTGCCTAGTAAAGATGAAATTATTGGTCTTGCTTCTATTGTCGTGCCTCCTAATGATCCTTTAGAACAATACTTGCTAGACCATGAAAATGATATGTTCATGAATGAAAGAAGGGAAATAGATGAGGTATTCTTTAAACAGGGACCCATTTTGAAACACAATTTACCTGTTGAAATCCTAGGGGATCTTCCACCACCTAAGGGTGATCCCGTGTTTGAGCTTAAACCATTACCTGATACTCTTAAATATGCTTATCTCGATGAAAAGAAAATATATCCTGTTATTATTAGTGCTAACCTTTCAGAGCAGGAAGAGGAAAGATTATTGAAAACTTTGAAGAAGCACCGTGCTGCTATTGGATATACTCTTGATGACCTTAAGGGCATTAGTCCCACTCTATGCCAACACAAAATAAAATTGGAGGAAGACGCCAAACCAGTTATTGATCACCAACGATGGTTAAATCCTAAGATGAAGGAAGTGGTAAGAAAGGAAATACTAAAGCTCCTAGAGGCAGGTATAATTTATCCCGTTGCTGATAGTAAGTGGGTAAGTCTTGTCCATTGTGTCCCAAAGAAGGGAGGTGTTACTGTCGTTCCTAATGATAAAGATGAGTTGACCCTGCAAAGAATTATTATAGGTTATAGGATGGTAATTGATTTTCGCAAATTAAATAAAGCTACTAAAAAGGATCATTACCCTTTACCTTTTATTCATCAAATGCTAGAAAGACTATCCAAACATACACATTTTTGCTTTCTAGATGGTTACTCTGGTTTCTCTCAAATACTTGTGTCAGCGGAGGATCAAGAAAAGACCACTTTTACTTGCCCTTTCGGTACTTTTGCTTATAGATGTATGCCTTTTGGTTTATGAAATGCACCTGCTAGTTTTCAAAGATGCATGATGGCTATATTCTCTGACTTTTGTGAAAAAAATTGTGAGGTATTCATGGATGATTTCTCTGTTTATGGATCCTCTTTTGATGATTGCTTGAGCAACCTTGAACGAGTTTTGTAGAGATGCAAAGATACTAGTCTTGTTTTGAATTGGGAGAAGTGCCACTTTATGGTTAATGAAGGCATTGTCTTGGGGCATAAAATTTCTGAAAGAGGTATTGAAGTTGATAAAGCTAAAGTTGATGCAATTGAAAAGATGCCGTGTCCCAAGGACATCAAATATATAAGAAGTTTCCTTGGTCATGCTAGTTTTTATAGGAGGTTCATTAAGGAATTTTCTAAAATCTCTAGGCCTCTGACTAATCTATTACAAAAAGATATTCCTTTTGTCCTCGATGATGATTGTGTAGAAGCATTTGAGGTACTTAAGAAAGCTTTGATTTCTGCACCTATTGTTCAACCACCTGATTGGAATTTACCCTTTGAAATTATGTGTGATGCTAGTGATTATGCTGTAGGTGTTGTTCTAGGACAAAGAGTTGATAAGAAACTAAATGTTATTCAATATGCTAGTAAAACTCTAGACAGTGCCCAGAGAAATTATGCTACTACTGAAAAAGATTTTTTAGCGGTTGTATTTGCTTGTGATAAGTTCATACCTTATATTGTTGATTCTAAAGTTACTATTCACACTGATCATGCTACTATTAAATATCTTATGGAAAATAAAGATGCTAAACCTAGACTTATTAGAAGGGTTCTCTTGCTACAAGAATTTGATTTACATATTATTGATAGAAAGGTAGGTGAGAACCCTATTGCAGACAACTTGTCTAGGTTAGAGAATATTCTTGATGACCCACTACCTATTAGTGATAGCTTTCCTGATGAACAATTAGCTGTCATAAATGCTTCTCGTACTGCTCCATGGTATGCTGATTATGCTAATTACATTGTTGCTAAATTCATACCACCTAGTTTTACATACCAGCAAAAGAAAAAGTTTTTCTATGATTTAAGACATTACTTCTGGGATGACCCACACCTTTACAAAGAAGGAGTAGATGGTATCATTAGACGTTGTGTACCTGAGCATGAGCAGGAATAGATCCTACGCAAGTGTCACTCTGAGGCATATAGAGGACACCATGCTGGAGATAGAACTACACATAATGTATTGCAATATGTTTTTTTTGGCCTACTCTCTTCAAAGATGCCCGTAATTAAGTTTGTCTTGTCTTGTGATGAATGTCAAAGAATTGGTAATATTAGTAGACGTCAAGAAATGCCTATGAACTATTCTCTTGTTATTGAGCCATTTGATGTTTGGGGCTTTGATTATATGGGACCTTTTCTTGCCTCTAATGGGTATACACATATTTTAGTTGCTGTTGATTACGTTACTAAGTGGGTAGAAGCTATTCCAACTAGTAGTGCTGATCATAACACTTCTACTAAGATGCTTAAAGAAGTTATTTTTCTGAGGTTTGGAGTCCCTAGATACTTAATGATGATGGTGGTTCACATTTTATTCATGGTGCTTTTCGTAAAATGCTTGCTAAATATGATGTTAATCATAGAGTCGCATCTCCTTATCACCCACAGTCTAGTGGCCAAGTAGAGCTGAGTAACAGAGAGCTTAAATTAATTTTGCAAAAGACTGTTAATAGATCTAGAAAGAATTGATCCAAGAAACTTGATGATGCATTGTGGGCCTATAGAACTGCATATAAAAATCCTATGGGTATGTCTCCATATAAAATGGTTTACAGAAAAGCATGTCATTTACCTCTTGATCTAAAACATAAGGCATATTGGGATATTAAAAAGCTCAATTATGATTTCAAACTTGCCGGTGAGAAGAGGTTATTTGACATTAGCTCACTTGATGAATGGAGAACCCAAGCTTATGAAAATGCCAAACTATTTAAGGAAAAGGTTAAAAGATGGCATGATAAAAGGATACAAAAGCGTGAGTTTAATGTAGGTGAGTATGTGTTGCTTTTCAACTCTCATTTAAGTTTTTTTGCAGGAAAACTTCTCTCTAAATGAGAAGGCCCTTACATTATCGAGGAAGTCCATCGTTCCAGTGCCATAAAAATCAACAACTTCGAAGGCACAAATCCGAAGGTGGTGAACGGTCAAATAATCAAACATTATATCTCAGGTAACCCAATAAATGTTGAAACTAATGTTATTGAAACCATAACCTCGGAGGAATACATAAGGGACACCTTCCAGAATGTTCCAGACTCCAAAAAGGAATAGGTACATGGTACGGTAAGTAAACCGACTCCAAATCAATTCTAACAGCAGTATTTCTCTGTTTTGGAATATTTAAGAAAATAGGAAAATAAGAAGTAGTCTGGGAAGGACACGAGGAATCCACGAGGGTGGAGGGCGCACCCCCTGCCTCGTGGGCACCTCGTGTGCTCTCCAAACTCCATTTTCTTCCATGATACTTCTTTTGGTCTGTAAAAAATCATTATATAATCCCCCGGAGGTTTTGACCATCGTATCACACAAATATCCTCTGTCTTTGTTTCGAGTTGTTTCTGTCGCAGGATAGAACAATATGTCATCCCAGGATTCAGAGGGAGAAAGCTATGTGGCTGATTACCTTGCAGACCCTAAGGTCTACGGGGACGTGGACCATCATGGTTGGACCACGGAGGAAGAAGAAGACTACGAGCCTTAGGGAAAGGAGGAGATGAGCTCAGATGAAGAAGAAGTCCCATTACCTCAACCTGGGGACATGCATGTGGAGTTTAAAAAGTCAAGCCTCCCTGATAGAGCAAAGAAACCTAAGATTGAGTTTATCCCTTTTCGTCTCTTGGAGGAGAACAAACAGGAACTATGCAAAAAGATATTAAGCCTTGAGCAGGAGATCGAGGATCTAAGGGAAAAAAATTCTATTCTCAAACGCAAATTAAGGAAGAGGCCTACATCATCAACAACTCCACCCTCTTCGCCAACAAACAAGACATAATCACATGGGTATGGGCACTCCCCTTGGCAACTGCCAAGCTTGGGGGAGGTGCCCCGGTATCGTATCACCATCACACTCCTATCTTTACCGTTTTACTTAGTTCGATCCCTTTAGTAATATCTCGATCTAGTAGAATAAAGTTTTGGTATGATTTAGTTTTGAGTTTTGCCTTATGGTCCCTCTATGTAATCGAGTCCGTGAGCTATATATAATAAAGATTAGTGTTGAGTCAAGGGCTTTGCTGTTTTTCCATGATCTTGAAATAATAAAAGTAGAAAGAATAAAAAGGAATAGAAGAGACCATGTTGATCTTATGGATAGTAATGACTTCACACATAAAGAGTATGAGGCATAAAAGTTGTTGAGAGTTGGCAAACCTAGTTTTGGTCATTGTTGCAATTAATAGGAAGTAATAAAGAAAGAGAGGTTCTCACATATAAATATACTATCTTGGACATCTTTTATGATTGTGAGCACTCATTAAAGTATGACTTGCTAAAAGTTGATGTTGGACAAGGAAGACAACGTAATGGGTTATGTTTTCTCACATCTTAGTTAAAGTATATTGTTATGGATCGTCCAACATGTTGAGCTTGCCTTTCCCTCTCATGCTAGCTAAATTCCTTGCACTAAGTAGAAATTACTCGTGCTTCCGAAATACCCTTAAACCAGTTTTGCCATGAGAGTCCACCATATCTACCTATGGATTGAGTAAGATCCTTCAAGTAAGTTGTCATGTTGCATGCAATAAAAATTGCTCTCTAAATATGTATGACTTATTAGTGTGGAGAAAATAAGCTCTATACGATCTTGTGATATGGAAGTAATAAAAACGACGAACTGCATAATAAAGGTCTTTATCACAAGTGGCAATATAAAGTGACGTTCTTTTGCATTAAGATTTCATGCATCCAATCATAAAAGCACATAACAACCTCTGCTTCCCTTTGCGAAGGGCCTATCTTTTATTTTTGTCTTATATATTATGCAAGAGTCATGGTGATCTTCACCTTTCCTTTTTATATTTTATCCTTTGGCAAGCACCTCGTGTTGGAAAGATCCTGATATATATATATCCAATTGGATGTAAGTTAGCATGAACTATTATTGTTGACATTACCCTTGGGGTAAAAGGTTGGGAGGCGACAGTGTAAGCCCCTATCTTTCTCTGTGTCCGATTAAAACTCCAAACCCATAAGTATTGCCTGAGTGTTAGCAATTGTGAAAGACTAAATGATGGTTGAGTATGTGGACTTGTTGAAAAGCTCTTATATTGACTCTTTCCGATGTTATGATAAATTGCAATTGCTTCAATGACCAAGATTATAGTTGTTAGTTTTCAATGAAGTTTTTGAGTCATACTTGACATTGTGAATAGATTGTTACTTTAACATAAGTAATCGTATGACAAAATATATATATGTTGCTGTTATAACAATGATCATGATGCCCTCATGTCCGTATTTTATTTTGTCGACACCTCTATCTCTAAACATGTGGACATATTTTTCGATATCGGCTTCTGCTTGAGGACAAGCGAGGTCTAAGCTTGGGGGAGTTGATACGTCCATTTTGCATCATGCTTTCATATTGATATTTATTGCATTATGGGTTGTTATTACATGATATATCACAATACTTATTCCTATTCTCTCTTATTTTAGAAGGTTTACATGAAGAGGGAGAATGCTGACAGCTGGGATTCTGGGCTGGAAAAGGAGCAAATATTGGAGACCTATTCTGCAGAGCTCCAAAAGTCCTGACACTCCACGTAAGTCATTTTTGGAATTAATAAAAAATACTGGCAAAGGAATCAACATCAGGGGGCCCACACCTTGTCCATGAGGGTGCGGGGCGCACGCACCCCCCTAGGGCACATCCCCTGCCTCGTGGGCCCCCTAACAGGACTCCGGTGCCCATCTTCTGCTATATCAAGTCTTTTACCCTGGAAAAAACCCAGAAGCAAGCTTACGGGAAGAAACTCCGCCGCCACGAGGCGGAACCTTGGTGGAACCAATCTAGGGCTCCGGCGGAGCTGTTTTGCCGGGGAAACTTCCCTCCGGGAGGGGGAAATCATCACCATCGTCATCACCAATGATCCTCTCATCAGGAGGGGGGCAATCTCCATCAACATCTTCACCAGCACCATCTCCTCTCAAACCCTAGTTCATCTCTTGTATCCAATCTTTGTACTAAAACCTCAGATTGGTAACTGTGGGTTGCTAGTAGTGTTGATTACTCCTTGTAGTTGATGCTAGTTGGTTTATTTGGTGGAAGATCATATGTTCAGATCCTTAATGCATATCAATACCCCTCTGATTATAAACATGAATATGATTTGTGATTAGTACGTTTTTTCCTGAGGACATGGGAGAAGTCTTGCTATAAGTAGTCATGTGAATTTGGTATTCGTTCGATATTTTGATAAGATGTATGTTGTCTATCCTCTAGTGGTGTTATGTTAACGTCGACTACATGACACTTCACCATTATTTGGGACTAGAGGAAGTCATTGGGAAGTAATAAGTAGATGATGGGTTGCTAGAGTGACAGAAGCTTAAACCCTAGTTTATGCGTTGCTTCGTAAGGGGCTGATTTGGATCCATATGTTTCATGCAATGGTTAGGTATACCTTAATACTTGTTTTGTAGTTGCGGATGCTTGCAATAGGGGTTAATCATAAGTGGGATGCTTGTCCAAGAAAGGGCAGTACCCAAGCACCAGTCCACCCACATATCAAATTATCAAAGTAACGAACGCGAATCATATGAGCGTGATGAAAACTAGCTTGACGATAATTCCCATGTGTCCTCTGGAGCAGTTTTCTCATATAAGAACTTGTCCAGGCTTGTCCTTTGCTACAGAAAGGATTGGGCCACCTTGCTTCACCTTATTTACTTTCATTGCTTGTTACCCGTTACAAATTATCTTATCACAAAACTATATATTACCTACAATTTCAGTGCTTGCAGAGAATACCTTACTGAAAACCGCTTGTCATTTCCTTCTGCTCCTCGTTGGGTTCGACACTCTTACTTATCGAAAGTACTACAATAGATCCCCTACACTTGTGGGTCATCACTCGATGTAGAGTGCTTGATGTTGCTGTACTTGAGCCAGAGAGGTTGTCGCTGGAGTGTCGAGTCGAGTGGCTTCGTCTTGAGTAGGACGGAGTGGTAGAAGAGCGGTTTACCAACAAGGCATGAATCTCATCCATTCTTGCATCGTTCTCTTGTTTGTGTGTGTCGAGCTTGTTGTCGAAGTAGTCTCTTGTTCATTGCTCGAAGAGTCGCAAGTCGGTGGCAAGATTGTCGATGCGGTTGCTCGTTGCTTGTTGTTCTTGATGCAAAGCTCTTTGTGCACCGAAGAGATGGCTCTTGGTGACATAGGATGACATGTCATCTTGCTCGATGAAGAGTGGATTGGTAGAAGAACTTGGCCTATCCATCATTCCAAGCAAATATGTTAGTGGGAGAAAGAGAAGAACTTATACCAAATGTACCTTGACCGATGTTGAAGATGGATCAATGATCACTCAAATGTCGAACAAGGAAGTAGCACAATTGGTACCAATTCTTGTCGGTTCTCACACCTACACAAGTAAAAGCTTATGGTGGAGCTCGGTTAGGATGGTGGCATAGAATTTGATGCAATTGTTAGTGAGCCTCAATAATGTTGGAAAAGATTCACAAATTTGCAAATGCAACAAGTAGACCAATAGCAAGATATGGTACATGGAAACACACACGCAAATAGATATGTGGGGTCATGCAAGCAAGGAATGAGCCAAAATGTGGAATCCACGAAAATGCTCTTGTTGCACAACACTAGAGAGACGCTAGCACGATTGCACAATAGGCGGATACGAAACTTGTGCACAACCTAATAGGCAAAAATGCAACGACTTCTATCCCAAGTATGCTATATGTATGTTATTCCAGTGGTATGATCCAAGATGATCGAGTATGACAATCTTAATGTAGTATGATGCTATGGTTCTAGTTTATAAGCTTTTTGCTTATCTTTCCCTTTTGCTTAAAAGCTTGTTTGGCTCTTTCTCTTTTGAGTCTTTTCTCATGCAAAACATCACAAACCAAGATAGCAATTGTGTATATGCGATGGCAACTCTGTGACACAAAAGATTATACCAAGATATGCACCACGACTGTATGGTATGTATGCTATTAGAAGTATGATCACTAATGTGCACAAGTCACGTTGCCGGCAATACTCAAAGGCTAGTCTCGATGGGTAAGCGACGCAAAATTGGGCTATGGTGGTTATCAATGCAATGGCAAGGAGTAGACAAAGATGTCGTCGAGGTTGCAGTCAAGGTAGTCATTTGTGAGCAAGGACGGTTGTCGGCGATGACGAGTCCTTGGCAAAGATGAGCGGTGATGATGTTGATGTCGAACTGTACCTATATAGCCGAAACACAATAGGACACGGGAACCACAACTCAAATTCTCAAAGACCAAACCGGATCAAAATTGTCGGGGGTGATAGCAGGCAAGCGATGGTGGTGCTCGTGTAAAGCGGTGGAGGTATCGAAGTGCGTATGCGGTTGTGGAATGGGAGTTGTAGTGCATATGCGGAAGTGGTGGCGATGGCTGAAAAATTTCAAGCGAAAAAAGTCAGTTTCGCCAGGGAATAGCGGACGTCCAGTCGAGGAGTGGTCGTCCTGTCATCGGACGTCCGGTGGCTAGCGGACGTCCGATGCCTGGGCGATTTCGGGCACAAGATGAACAACTAGGGTTCATGGAGGAAGTGGTGGTGAAATTGGTCAAATCTGAGTGATTTTGTGGATGGAAAAGGTGGTGATGATGGGGGAAAGCTAGATCCACTCGTGGCAAAGCAAATCCATGGATCAAATCCAACAAAACTTCATCACACCAACAAATGACAAAAAAATTGGGGCTATTTTTGGTGGGGATTTTTGAAATTGGGGAAGAACACAACAAAATCAAGCTAGAAAACAAGGGTAGGGGTTCCAAATATGTGATCAACATGGCTCATGATACCAAGATGATGTAGGGTGGAACCCTAGATGCTCGATCTTTCACGATTTGAGGGGATCCTATGAAGAACACGAAGAACCCGAGGAGAAATCACGAGGGGAAACACAAGAGACTCACTCAAACCAACAATATCCGGTCACACATATGCTATACCCTCGAAACACAAAGAGTGATACACGATTCAAAGTCAACAAAGGACGATACAAAAGGTATTCTCCGTGAGGAGGTCTTGAAGGGTCTTCCCATGATGGGGATCTTGAATCCGCTTGGGGGATCTTCTCCGAAGAGGCCGTGAGCTCCGGTGGAGAAGGAACCAACTAGATGATCAAAGCTCTATCTCAAATATGAGCTAAACCAATGCTAACCCTAACTAGGAGGAGGAGGATGTCTATTTGTAGTCTCAATGCAAAAGGGGGCAGAATGAATGGGTACATGGGCCTCGGGCCCGAAGCTGCGCACACACAAGTAGCAGACGTCTGGTCTCTAACGGTCGTCCGGTCGTAGGCGGGGGTCCGGACGTCTGGTAGGTCACGGACTACCGCTAATTTCATTCTGTAACAGCTGTACCAGACATCCAGAGATGGCCGGTCGTCCGGTCGCTGGTCGTGTGGATGATAGTTGACTTGATTCTATGCAAAAACAGAAACTTCTGCACTCAGTCCAGGAATTTTGAAAATTCATTGGAACGAGCTTTTCATCTGAATATTTGACTCATGATTGATATACAAATTGTCTATGTTGTCCTATTTTTTTAGAATTTTGGGAGTCATAGAGGTATGGAAACTTTCCAGATTACTACACACTATTCATTTTTTGACAGATTCTGTTTCTTTGTGTTGTTTGCTTATTTTGATGAATCTATGGGTAGTATCGGAGGGTATGAACCACGGAGAAGTTATAATACAGTATATATAACACCAATGTAAATAAAGAATGAGTTCACAATAGTACCAAAATTGGTGATTATATTTTCTTATACTAACGGAGCTTACGAGTTTTCTTATAAGTTTTGTGTTGTGAAGTTTTCAAGTTTTGGGTGAAGTTTCGATGGACTACGGAATAAGTAGTGGCAAGAGCCTAAGCTTGGGGATGCCCAAGGAAACCCAAGGTAATATTCAAGGATAACCAAGCATCTAAGCTTGGGGATGCCCCGGATGGCATCCCCTCTTTCGTCTTCGTTTGTTTAATTAGGTCCCATGCCAGGAATGGGAACAAATTACAACTGTATCGGTGTCCTGGCTTGTCCTCACATTTGGAATCTCGGTTTTGAAATCCCCATAAAATCCAAAACTCACCAAAAAGTCAGCAAAGGTGGCATGGTGTCACGTCATGGCACATATATATCATGGTAAACACATTGCCAATTTGGGCCAAGCTTTATTACAAACCTCTTACAAACCGGAGCTTCTCTCAAGGAAGCCTCGTGGTTCTGATAGGGAAACGTGTTCCCCTTGTGGCGAAACATAGTCGCTCCCTCTTTTTGCCTTGTATTTTCTTCTACGGGCAACATGGAACGACATGATATCCATGCTGAAATTTAAACTTATTCAGGGTTCATTTGGCCTTTTTATACACTAATTGAGTTTCCTAGGCATTTAATGTCCATAATTCAAATCTGAATACAAATACATGCTCCAGTTCACCAAAATGGCTAGAACAATTATACATGCATGTGTCCTTGGGTGCATGTTTAGGTCCCATGCAAGGAATGTGAACGAATTACAACCTGACCAGCGTCTTGGCTCGTCCTCAAACATTTGGAATCTTGGTTTTTAAATCCCCATAAATCCAAAACTCACCAGAAATCATTAAAGGTGGCATGGTGTCACGTCATGGCACATATATGTCGCGGTAAAAACATTGCCAATTTGGCCAAGCTTTATTACAAACCTCTTACAAACTAGAGCCTGTCGCAAGAACCCTCATGGTTTCGATAGGGAAACGTGTCCCCTTGTGGGCCAAACGATAATCGCTCCCTCTTCTAGCCTCGTATGTTTTTCTACACACGACACATACGGAGCAACGGAGATTCGCCCTGAACTGTGAAATTATTCAGGGTTTGTTGACCCTTTTTATTCATTAATTGAGTATTCTAGGCATTTAATGTCCATAATTCAAATCCGAACTACAAATACATGTTGTAGTGCACCAAAATGGCTAGAAAAAATGTACATGTGACCTTGGGGTGCATGTTTAGGTCCCATGGAACAAAATGCGAATGGATTCAACCGTCTCGCCGTCCTGCCTTGGCCACAAACATTGTGAATCTCGGTTTATAAATCTCCGTAAATCCAAAACTCAACAGGAAATCATGAAACTTGGCAGGGTGTCACTACATGGTACATATAATTGTCCAATTTGGGCGAAGCTATATGCGAGCCTCTTACAAACCGAAGCTTCTCACAACCCTCATGGTTTCGGTGGGTGAAACGATAATCGGGCCTCTTCAAGCCTTGAACTTTGTTTTCAATAGGCAACATAGAATAACAGGAGTGTCGTGCCGAAATTTGAAACAGTTTAGGGTTCGTTTGGCCGTGCAAGCAGGCGCCGGATGCCCGGGATGGGGGTCGGATGTCCGGCCATTCACAAGGTGCCGGATGTTCGAGGCTCTGGCCGGATATCCGACTTGAAAACAGGCTGATCCAGTCCTTCTCTGGATAACCGCTGTCGGATTTCCGGGATGACTCCGGATGTCATGGTTGTGGCGTGGCGCCGAATGTCCGGTCGTTGATGCACTTTGTCCATCCGTTGGTGCAGCTCCTTCTTGGCTGCACAAGCCTAGATGTCCGTCCTGTTGGGGAATGTTGTAATTTCAAATTCTTCCTACGATCACGCAAGATCTATCTAGGAGATGCATAGCAACGAGAGGGGGAGTGTATATTCATACCCTTGAAGATCGCAAAGCGGAAGCGTTTATCAACGCGGTTGATGTAGTCGTACACCTTCACGATCCGTCCCGATCAAGTACCGAACGTATGGCACCTCCGTGTTTAGCACACGTTCAGCTCGATGACGTCCTTGCCTTCTTGATCCAGCAAGTCAGGCGAAGTAGTAGATGAGTTCCAGCAGCACAACGGCATGGTGACGGTGTTGGTGAAGAACAATCTCTGCACGGCTTTGCCTAAGCACTATGGAAAGTATGACGGAGGATAAACTAGAGGGACAGGGTTGTCGGCACACGGCTTGGTAATTCTTGATGTGTCCTTTGTGCTAGCCCTGCTCCTCTATTTATATGTTGAGCCGTGGGGTCGAAACTTGGAGCAAAAGCCTCCTCCAAGTCGGTTTTGCCCGAAAGGCAAGAGTCGCACTCGGACTCCAGAACCAAATGACACAATCCTTGGCGTTCGGCCCAGACGCCATGGGCCCCGGCGGCTGGCCCAGGGCCAGACGCCAAGGTCTCCGACGTTTGCCCCCCTGGCCTCCGCAAAACTCCTTTTGCACTGACTTGTCGCCCCGTGGGCCTGACCCCTTGGCCTAACCATATCATCCAATATATGAACCTTTACCTTCGAACCATTCCGGAGCTCCTTGTCATGTCCATGATCTCATCCGGGACTGCGAACAACATTTGGTCACCAACATACATAACTCATATAATACTATATCATCAATGAACGTTAAGCGTGCGGACCCTATGGGTTCGAGAACTATGTAGACATGACCGAGACACTTCTCTGGTCAATAACCAATAGCAGAACCTGGATGCCCATATTGGTTCCTACATATTCTATGAAGATCTTTTATCGTTTGAACCTTATGACAACATACATTATTCCCTTTCTCATCGGTATGTTACTTACTCGAGATTCGATCGTCGGTATCTTCATCCCTTGTTCAATCTCGTTACTGGCAAGTCTCTTTACTCGTTCTGTAATACATCATTCCACAACTAACTCATTAGTCACATTACTTGCAAGGCTTATGATGTGCATTACCGAGAGGGCCCAGAGATACCTCTCCGATACTCGGAGTGACAAATCCTAATCTTGATCTATGCCAACCCAACAAGCACCTTCGGAGACACCTGTAGAGCATCTTTATAATAACCCATTTACGTTGTGACATTTGATAGCACACAAGGTGTTCCTCCGGTATTCGGGAGTTGCATAATCTCATAGTCTCAGGAACATGTATTAGTCATGAAGAAAGTAGTAGCAATGAAACTGAAATGATCATGATGCTAAGCTAACGGATGGGTCATGTCCATGACATCATTCTCCTAATGATGTGATCCCATTCATCAAATGACAACTCATGTCCATGTCTAGGAAACTTAACCATCTTTGATCAACGAGCTAGTCTAGTAGAGGCATACTAGGGACACTATGTATTGTCTATGTATTCACACATGTATCAAGTTTCTAGTTAATACATTTATAGCATGAATAATAAACATTTATCATGATATAAGGGGATATAAAATAACAACTTTATTATTGCCTCTAGGGCATATTTCCTTCAGTCTCCCACTTGCACCAGAGTCAATAATCTAGTTCACATCGCCATGTGATTTAACACCAATAGTTCACATCTGTATGTGATTAACACCCATAGTTCACATGGCCATGTGACCAACACCCAAAGGGTTTATTGAAGGAAATATGCCATAGAGGCAATAATAAAGTTATTATTTATTTCCTTATTTCATGATAAATGTTTATTATTCATGCTAGAATTGTATTAACCAGAAACTTAGTACATGTGTGAAAACATAGACAAACAGAGTGTCACTCGTATGCCTCTACTTGACTAGCTCGTTGAATCAAAGATGGTTAAGTTTCCTAGCCATAGACATGAGTTGTCATTTGATTAATGGGATCACATCATTAGAGAATGATGTGATTGACTTGACCCATTCCGTTAGCTTAGCACTTGATCGTTTAGTATATTGCTATTGCTTTCTTCATGACTTATACATGTTCCTATGACTATGGGATTATGCAAATCCCGAATACCAGAGGAACACTTTATGTGCTACCAAATGTCACAACGCAACTGGGTGATTATAAATTTGCTCTACAGGTGTCTCCGATGGTACTTGTTGATTTGGCATAGATCGAGATTAGGATTTGTCACTCCGATTGTCGGAGAGGTATCTCTGGGCCCTCTCGGTAATGCACATCACTATAAGCCTTGCAAGCAATGTGACTAATGAGTTAGTTACGGGATGATGCATTATGGAACGAGTAAAGAGACTTGCCGTTAACGAGATTGAACTAGGTATTGAGATACCGACGATCGAATCTCGGGCAAGTAACATACCGATGACAAAGGGAACAACGTATGTTATTATGCGGTTTGACCGATAAAGATCTTCGTAGAATATGTGGGAGCCAATATGAGCATCCAGGTTCCGCTATTGGTTATTGGCCGGAGACGTGTCTCGGTCATGCCTACATAGTTCTCGAACCCGTAGGGTCCGCACGCTTAACGTTCAGTGACGATTGGTATTATGAGTTTATGTGTTTTGATGTACCAAAATTTGTTCGAGTCCCGGATGAGATCAGGGACATGACGAGGAGTCTCGAAATGTTCGAGACATAAAGATCGATATATTGGAAGGCTTTATTCGGACATCGGAAAGGTTCTGAGTGGTTCGGGTATTTATCGGAGTACCAAAGAGTTACGGGAATTCGCCGGGGAATATATGGGCCTTATTGGGCTTTAAGGGAGAGAGAGAGGGACTGCCTAGGGCAGGCCGCGCACCCCTCCAATGCCTAGTCCGAATTGGACTAGGGGGAGGGGCGGCGCCCCCTCCTTCCTTCTCTTCTCTCTTCCCCTTCCTTCTCTCCTACTCCTACTACTTGGAAGGGGGGAATCCTACTCCCAGTGGGAGTAGGACCCCCAGGGCGCGCCATAGTAGAGGGCCGGCCCTTCCCCTCCTCCACTCCTTTATATACGGGGGAGGGGGGCACCCCATAGATAGACAAGTTGATCATTGATCTCTTAGCTGTGTGCGGTGCCCCCCTCCACCATAATCCACCTCGGTCATATCATCGTAGTGCTTAGGCGAAACCCTGCGCCTGTAGCTTCATCATCACAGTCATCACGCTATCGTGCTGATGAAACTCTCCTTCGACACTCTGCTGGATCGGAGTTCATGGGACGTCACCGAGCTGAACGTGTGCAGATCACGAAGGTGCCGTACGTTCGGTACTAGGATCGGTCGATCGTGAAGACGTATGACTACATCAACCACGTTTTTATAATGCTTCCGCTTTCTGTCTACGAGGGTACGTGGACAACACTCTCCCCTCTTGTTGCTATGCATCACCATGATCTTGCGTGTGCGTAGGAAATTTTTGAAATTACCACGTTCCCCAATAGTGGCATCCGAGCTAGGTTTATGCGTAGATGTTATATGCACGAGTAGAACACAAGTAAGTTGTGGGCGACAATAGTCATACTGCTTACCAGCATGTCATACTTTTATTCAGCGGTATTGTTGGATGAAGCGGCCCGGACCGACATTACACATACGCTTACGCGAGACTGGTTCTACCGACGTGCTTCGCACACAGGTGGCTGGCGGGTGTCAGTTTCTCCAACTTTAGTTGAATCGAGTGTGGCTACGCCCGGTCCTTGTTGAAGGTTGAAACATCACATACTTGACGAAAAATCATGGTGGTCTTGATGCGTAGGTAAGAATGGTTCTTGCCCAGCCCGTAGCAACCATGTAAAACTTGCAACAACAAAGTAGAGGATGTCTAACTTGTTTTTGCAGGGCATGTTGTGATGTGATATGGTCAAGACATCATGCTAAATTTTATTGTATGAGATGATCATGTTTTGTAATAGAGTTATCGGCAACTGGCAGGAGCCATATGGTTGTCGCTTTATTGTATGCAATGCAATTGCCCTGTAATTGTTTTTACTTTATCACTAAGCGGTAGCGATGGTCGTAGAAACAATAGTTGGCGAGACGACAACAATGCTACGATGGAGATCAAGGTGTCGCGCCGGTGACGATGATGATCATGAAGGTGCTTTGGAGATGGAGATCAAAGGCACAAGATGATGATGGCCATATCATATCACTTATATTGATTGCATGTGATGTTTATCCTTTATGCATCTTATTTTGCTTAGTTCGATGATAGCATTATAAGATGATCCCTCACTAAATTTCAAGGTAGAGGTGTTCTCCCTGAGTATGCACCATTGCAACAGTTCTTCGTGCTAAGACACCACGTGATGATCGGGTGTGATAAGCTCTACGTTCCCATACAACGGGTGCAAGCCAGTTTTGCACACGCAGAATACTTGGGTTAAACTTGACGAGCCTAGCATATGCAGATATGGCGTCGGAACACTGGAGACCGGAAGGTCGAGCATGAATCATATAGTAGATGTGATCAACATAGTGATGTTCACCATTGAAAACTACTCATTCTCACCTATGATCAGACATGGTTTAGTTGATTTGGATCACGTGATCGCTTAGATGATTAGAGGGATGTCTATCTAAGTGGGAGTTATTAAGTAATATGATTAGTTGAACTTTAATTTATCATGAACTTAGTCCTGATAGTATTTTGCAAATAATGTTGTAGATCAATAGCTCGCATTGTTGCTTCCGTATGTTTTTATATGTGTTCCTGGAGAAAACTAAGTTGAAAGATGATAGTAGCAATGATGCGGACTGGGTCTGTGATATGAGGTTTATCTTCATTGCTGCACAGAAGAATTATGTCCTTGATGCACCGCTAGGTGACAGACCTATTGCAGGAGCAGATGCAAACGTTATGAATGTGTGGCTAGCTCAATATGATGACTACTTGATAGTTTAGTGCACCCTGATTAACGGGTTAAAATCAGGACTTTAAAGACGTTTTGAACGTCATGGACCATATGAGATGTTCTAGGAGTTGAGGTTAATATTTCAAGCAAATACCCGAGTTGAGGGATACAAAGTCTCCAACAAGTTCTATAGCTAAAAGATGGAGGAGAATAGCTCAAGCAGTGAGCATGTGCTCAGATTGTCTGGGTACTACAATCGCTTGAATCAAGTGGAAGTTAATCTTCCAGATAAGATAGTGATTGACAGAGTTCTCTAGTCACCATCACCAAGTTACTGGAACTTCGTGATGAACTATAGTATGTAAGGCATGATGAAAACAATCCCTGAGCTCTTCGTGATGCTTATCACACCCACTGACTTCTTTCGAGAGAAAACTCCTTCTTTAGAAAGGATCCATTCTTAGCAATGAATATCTTGCCTTCAGATCTGTGATAGAAGGTGTACCCAACAGTTTCTTTTGGGTATCCTATGAAGATACATTAAGGTGTACCCAACAGTTTCTTTAGAAAGGATCCATTCTTATCAAGTTCAAGCTTTTTCACATAAGCATCGCAACCCCAAACTTTAAGAAACGACAACTTTGGTTTCTTGCCAAACCACAGTTCATAAGGCATCATATCAACGGATTTTGATTGTGCCCTATTTAACGTGAATGTAGCTGTCTCTAATGCATAACCCCAAAAGATAGTGTTAAATTGGTAAGAGACATCATAGATCACACCATATCCAATAAAGTGCGGTTATGATGTTTGGACACACCATTACGCTGTTGTGTTCCAGGTGGCGTGAGTTGTGAAACTATTCCACATTGTTTTAAATGAAGGCCAAACTTGTAACTCAAATATTCTCCTCCATGATCAGATTGTAGAAACTTTATTTTCTTTTTACGATGATTCTCCACTTCACTCTCAAATTCTTTGAACTTTTCAAATGTTTCAGACTTGTGTTTCATTAAGTAGATATACCCATATCTGCTCAAATCGTCTGTAAGGTCAGAAAATAACGATACCTGCCACGAGCATCAACACTCATTGCACCGCATACATTGGTATGTATTATTTCCAACAAGTCAATAGCTCGTTCCATTGTTCCGGAGAACGGAGTTTTAGCCAGCTTTCCCATAAGGCACCGTTCGCAAGCACCAAGTCATTCACAATCAAGTGATTCCAAAAGTCCATCAGCATGAAGTTTCTTCATGCGTTTCACACTGATATGACCCAAACGGCAGTGCCACAAATTATTTGCACTATCATTATCAACTTTGCATCTTTTGGCTTCAATATTATGAATATGTGTATCATCACGATCGAGATTCAGTAAACCATCAACATTGGGTGTATGACCAAAGAAGGTTTTATTCATGTAAACAGAATAACAATTATTCTCTGTCTTAAATGAATAATCATATTGCAATTAACATGATCTAATCATATTCATGCTCAACGCAAACACCAAATAACATTTATTTAGGTTCAACCCTAATCCCGAAAGTATAGGGAGTGCTCGATGATGATCATATCAATCTTGGAAGCACTTCCAACACACATCGTCACTTCATCCTCAACTAGTCTCTATTTATTCTGCAACTCCTGTTTCGAGTTACTAATCTTAGCAACCGAACAAGTATCAAATACCCAGCGATTCTACGAGCACTAGTAAGGTACACATCAATAATATGTATATCAAATATACCTTTGTTCACTTCGCCATCCTTCTTATCTGCCAAATATTTGGGGCAGTTCCACTTTCAGTGACCATTTTATTTGCAGTAGAAGCACTCAGTTTCAGGCTTAGGTCCAGCTTTGGGCTTCTTCATGGGAGTGACAACTTGCTTGCCATTCTTCTTGAAGTTCCCTTTCTTTTGCTTTGCCCTTTTCTTGAAACTAGTGGTCTTGTTTAATCATCAACACTTGAAGCTCTTTCTTGATTTCTACCTTCGTCGATTTCAGGATCACGAAGAGCTCGGGAATCATTTTTGTCATCCCTTGCATACTGTAGTTCATTAGGAAGTTCTAGTAACTTGGTGATGGTGTCTAGAGAACTCTGTCAATCACTATTTTATCTGGAAGATTAACTCCCACTTGATTCAACTGATTGTAGTACACAGACATTCTGAGTAAATGCTCACTAGTTGAGCAATTCTCCTCCATCTTTTAGGCAAAGTACTTGTCAGAGGTCTCATACCTCTTGACACAGGTGAGGGAGTCCTAGATAAGGGGGTATCCGGATAGCCGTACTATATGCTTTGGCCGTACTGTTGGACTATGAAGATACAAGATTGAAGACTTCGTCATGTGTACGAATGGGACTCTCCTTGGCGTGGAAGGCAAGCTTGGCGATTTGGATGTAGATCTCCTTCTCTGTAAACCGACTCCGTGTAACCCTAGCCCCCTCCGGTGTCTATATAAACCGGAGGATTTAGTCCCTCGGACACAACAACAATCATACCATAGGCTAGCTTCTAGGGTTTAGCCTCTCTGATCTCGTGGTAGATCAACTCTTGTAATACTCATATCATCAAGATCAATCAAACATGAAGTAGGGTATTACCTCCATCGAGAGGGCCCGAACCTGGGTAAACATCGTGTCCCCAGTCTCCTGTTACCATTGGCCTTAGATGCACAGTTCGGGACCCCCTACCCGAGATCCGCCGGTTTTGACACCGACATTGGTGCTTTCATTGAGAGTTCCTCTATGTCGTCGCTGTAAGGCTCGATGGCTTCTCTAACCTTCAACAACTCCGTTCAGGGTGAGACTTTTCTCCCCGGACAGATCTTCGTGTTTGGCGGCTTCGCACTGCGGGCTAACTCGCTTGGCTGTCTGGAGTAGATCGATAGCTATGCCCCTGGCCATCAGGTCGGGTTTAGAAACCTAAACTACATTGCCAACATCCGTGGAGACCTGATCTTCGATGGACTCGAGCCCGTGTTAGGAGCGCCGAACGATCGCCACACACATGACCTAGATCTGCCGTCGGGCAGCATTCAGAATATCACGCCTACTGCGACTCCGGACTTCGGTCCGGAGCAAATTGTGCCTCCCAAGGATGGGTGGATGGACCCCGCCTTGGAGGCCGTACACTCATCGGCGTTAGGGCCGAACACAGACTCCCCTCCCAGGGAAATTTGTATCTCCGGACCCCCGGACCTGTGTCCGGGCGTTGGCTCCGAACCGCGCGCATCCGGACCCATCGAGTCCGATTGGGCTCCAATAATGGAATTCACCGCCGCGGATATCTTCCAGCACTCCCCCTTCGGTGATGTGCTAAATTCGTTAAAATCTCTCTCTTTATCAGGAGACTCTTGGCCGGACTATATCCGGCCCGTGTGGGATATGGAGGACAAAGAAAGTCACGACCCACCCACCACCCACTTTGTAGCCACTGTCGATGACCTAACAGACATGCTTGACTTCGACTCCGATAACATCGCCGGTATGGACGTTGATGTAGGGGACGATCTGGAACTGCCACCCACGGGGCGCAGGACAGCCACTTCATCATCTGACGTCTATATGGTGGACACGCCTAAAGAAGACAATGGTGACAAAAAAGACACAACGAAGGATAAACCCCCCGGACAAAAGCAAAAACAACGGTGCAGACGCCGCTCTAAGTCCAGTCACAGTAAAAATAGCGATAACAACACAAAACAGGATGACACTCCGGTTGACTTCGAAGGCAACAACGACCATAGTGACCCAGCGATGGAGCAAGATAAACCAAATCAAGCCGAACACAGCCTGGAGCAGACGCCCGATCACAGCGATCCAGAGGGCCGAACTCATCATACTACCTCCAAAGAGGAGGACAGTCCGGTTGATGATGCATTCATCATCTCGGAAAAACGTTTGGAACAAGATAACCTCCACAGAAAACTCCTGGCTACAGCGAGGAGCCTGAAGAAGCAGAAGCAAAGGTTTAAAACCGCGCAGGATACGCTCAACCGAAGATGGAATAAGGTGCTGGACACCGAAGGAAAATGTGGCAACGATCGCCACACAAAGAGCTACCCAAAGCGCAAACTGCTACCCGAATTCGACGACGAAGCCGCAACGCCCATTCCGCCAAAAAACAATACGATCACTCAGCCGGACCAAGCACCTCATGGCCGCGATAGAGCAGCCACCGATACTGTACACGATTTACGTGAGCTCCTGGACAAAAAGGCCAGTGCGGCCAGATCCATCTATGGGTCCAGAGGACGTGCTCTGACGCGGGATTATGGTCACCACAACGATCATACTGATTGAATACTAGTCTGGAATCAACACCTGGAGCAACAATAGCCGATAGCATGCCGCGACACGGCCAGATACAAAGGGGCTGTGCACCCCCTGTGCTTCACAGATGAGGTGCTGGATCATGAATTTCCATAGGGATTCAAACCCATGAATATAGAGCCATACGATGGAACGACGGACCCTGGGGTCTGGATTGAAGATTTTATCCTTCACATACACATGGCTCGTGGGGATGACCTCCATGCCATCAAATACCTTCCCCTCAAGTTAAAAGGACCAGCTCGTCACTGGCTGAAAAGCCTCCCCGAAAACTCAATTGGAACTTGGGAGGAACTTGAGGATGCTTTCAGGGCCAACTTTCAAGGAACCTATGTCCGAGCTCCGAATGCAGACGGTTTAAGTCACATAATACAGCAGCCCGGAGAGTCAGCCCGCAAGCTCTGGAACCGATTCCTCACTAAAAAGAATCAGGTTCTCTTGACCTGGTCAAGGAAAGAAGCCATTTAAGGGCAGTAAAGAGGGACCATCCGGCCTGAATAAAGTCCTGGACAGATTGTGCCAAATCCATGGCACTTGCAAACCTGCAAATCATACCCACAGAGAATGTTGGGTCTTCAAGCAGGTCAGCAAGTTAAACACCGAACACAAGGGAAGGGAAACACCAAGCGAAGACGAGGATGAACCTCGCCAGCCAAACACCAGGGGCCAGAAAAAATTCCCACCAGAAGTCAAAATAGTAAACATGATACACACAACTCACGCAGAGTTCGTCTCCCCCAAATTCAATCCCTGGGCGGCTTGCCTGATCACTTTTGATGACAGGGACTACCCGGCCAGTATCCGGCATGGAGGATCGGCTGCCTTGGTGCTCGACCCAATAATTGATGGATACCATCTCACTCGTGTCCTAATGGACGACGGGAGTGGTCTTAATCTGATATATCAAGACACCATCCGCAAGATGGGGATAAACCCATCCAGAATAAACCAAAATAGCGCCACCTTCAATGGAGCGATTCCAGGCGTTGTGGCCCACTGTTGGGGCTCACTCATATTAGAAGTGACATTCGGTTCTCCCGACAACTTCAGAAGCGAGGAACTACTCTTCAACATCGCTCCCTTCAGCAGCGATTATCATGCATTACTCGGAAGAATGACCTTCGCTTGCTTTAACGCAATACTGAACTATGCCTGCCTTAAACTTAAGATGCCCGGTCCACGCGGCGTCATAATGGTTAGCGGAAACACATAGCAGTATGCGGCAGCTCCCGCTGCCGGACTCTAGGCGGCCTCTCCAACTATAACGCATGACCGGTCGTCAAGACCACAGACACGGCTAGACGAGTCCAGTACACCATTTTTCATAATAGCTCGGATAAACCTGAGATAGGTGTTGTACATGTGTCCCCATAAATAATACGAGGGGCTGCAAACATGTAATAAAGCCCATAGTTTGGCTTGCCTCATTAATAGGCAAATATCTCGTATCTTTAACATCCATCGAGAATAACTAACTTCTCGCATGCTTACTCTTTTACGTGAGTTTTCGTTTTTACAGACACTATTCGTGCGACACCCCTCCAGGATACGGCACAACGGAGACAAAGGCGCAGACGTGTAGCAGGGCCCCACTCAAAGGTTTCTCTTTAAATTAAGCCCCTGTGTAAACCTTCTTTACGTCTTTTGTTGCTTGATATCCGATGGGTATTTCATACACCCAAAGGGACATTGGCTAAGTGAAAGTGTTACAGCTATATAGTCCAGTTGCCTGGTTCGACCTGCGATCACCTCCTTAATGGACCAAGACGTTGGATCAAGTGTGTTTACGCCTATTTTCGCGAACACCCCCGCATTATATGCGTGGGGGCTAAAGCCAACGACTGCTAACTTTCACGTTATATGCATACATAAACAGCCGCACAGGAGACATTATAATACTTTCAGGCAAAAGTATAAAAAACAGCCTCTATAATTAAACACATAATTGTTTATAATTGATATATTCATCACTCGAACATGACATTCTTCGAGCACTGAGCCTCTATTCTACGGGCACCTTCTATGAGCTGCTCAAAATAGTGCTCAGGTGGGTCTTGGCTTCCTGTCGGACCCTGGGTTGCAATGCTGGTGGCCTCCATATCCACCCAATATGTCTTCACACGGGCAAGGGACATCCGCGCACCCTCTATGCACTCCGACCTCTTCTCGGCATCTATTCGCGCTCTGGTGCCAAATAATTGTTACACCAAACCAAAGTAACTGTCCGGCTTCGGCCCCTTCGGCCACAGATGGTCTATTACAGACCTCACTGCAAGGCCGGACAGCCTATGAAGGTCGGCTATAGCGGCCATCTTCTCACTCAAGGGTAATGAGCGCACCTGGGCACTAAATTGTGAACATAACAATCTTTCTATTTAGTTATCCTTATGGTCCTTGAACAACTTGGTCGCATCAGCCGCACTCTTTGCCAAGTCCGCATACTCATCTGCAGCACTCCATAGCTTATCCAACGGAGCATATTTTGGATCTAAAAACTTCATCCGCAACAAATAAGGATTTCCAGCCGCGATTTCTCCGGCTTGTCGAAGTTCCTCCCGCGCGTCTCTAATTTCAGAGCGCATCTCCTTAGCCGAATCCAGCGCCTTCTTCAGGTTAGCCGCCTTTGCCTGATTCTCCTTCTCGAGAAGCTCACACCGGTAGATGGCGTCCCTCAGCTCCACAGCCATCTCGGCTATCTTTTCTTCGCTTCGGAGATGAGCGGCCTGTTCGGCTTTCAAGTCTTCGGCTGCCTTTAGAGCAGCTGCATTGCTGACCTGGGCTTGTTCCTTGGCTAGGGCAAGCTTTGCCCTCAGGGCCTCAATGGCAGCAGCTCCACCTGCAGCCACATCACATCATCTTAATATTACAACCTTCTTACAATTTCCTAAAGCAAATAAGGGAAATGAGCACATACTCTGTGACTTGTCAATCTGCTTATTTATAAGCATGACGTCAGTATCCACCACATCAATTTGTCGCCTTAGTTCGGCAAGCTCAGCATTCCAATCTATCGCCGGACCCTTAGCAACATGCACATCAATACAAGTGCGATGATTACCTGGGATTGTGATCCTCCGTTTGCCGCCATCGGCTGGCAACCACAGTCTCAGGGGCTACTATCTATACAGAGCACATCTATCGCGTGCGGTGCAACCAAAAAATTGCGTATTTCATTGCTTACCTCAAAGCCTTTGAGCAAGCTCCTAAAAGCTTCATTTAACCCGCTTGTAGCAGAGGAAATGTTCTCCAACACCGTACCCATTAGTGTACGGTGATCCTCCGAGAGAGCAGCTGACTCCAAGAGGCCCGTTAGTATGTTCGGCCGGACACCGAACTCTTTCGGACCCTTTTCATTGTCTGCCACAGGAGCCGAACGCGCTGGGCTCGGGGCGGACGAAGTGTTAGCTTCTGGCTCCATTGGATCTAGACTCCTCCGTGACGATACCTCAGTGTCGCCTGCCCCATAGGGCGGAGAGGTAGGTGGGGTTTCACTCTCCGTCATCTCCGGAAGAAGATCCCCCGAGGACGAACCCTGTTGAGATGAACTGCTAGCCGGACTGCAAAAAATAGGTCCTGGTTATTACTCTCAGAGGAAAAAGCAATAAGCTTCTTGTTTATTAAACTTACAGCTCGGTGGAGGGCTGGCCCGTTAGCGGGCACTGTGCAGTAAGGACGCCCTTCGGGTCAGCGCCCTTTGGTGAAGTTTTCTTCCCTTGTTTAGGTGCCCCCGTTTCCATGTCTTCAGAAGCGGCCCTCTTCTTCCCGCGGGGGAGGAAACCTCAGAATCACCTCCCCGATTCTCCTCCTTCGTGGAGACATTAATTCCACCGGTTCGGATGCACAATGTGTGAGTCTCACCCTTGGCTTTTCCGCTCTTCCCTTCGCCTTTCTCCAATGGCACCTGTCTCAGCGCCCGCTCAAGCATCCTGGCTATTGCCGGACCGGGCGGGCCATCAGGAAGTGGGGCCAGACACCTGACCCTCTCCGCCTTGCTAAGCCAATCCTGGCCGCGGACAGTATTCAGAACAATGCTATGACAAATATAAGCAAAGGGTTCGGTTATAGGGTTACTTACTTGGGTATATGGGCGATTGCAACTCAGGCCCGCATCCTCGGTGGTGTCTGGACACTTTATTCGTTGTCCGAAGAACAACTTATACATTCCTGCGAGTGTCATGCCGAGGAAGTGCTGAATAGTTCGCGGACCTTCTGGATTGAACTCCCACATCCTGAGAGGTCGACGTTTGCACGGCAGGCCCCGCCGAACTAGCATTACCTAGATTATTTTGACAAGACTAATGCCCCTCTCGAGAAGCTCCCGAATACGGCTCTGCAATGTCGGTACATCGTTTACAGGCCCCCAGTCCAGTCCCACGTTGGCCCATGACGCTAGTTGAGGCGGAGGGCCCGAGCGGAAGGCAGGGGCTGCCACCTACTTTGAGCCTCGGGGAGCTGTGACATAGAACCACCTTCGTTGCCATAGATCGGATACCTCCAGGAAGGAGCCTTCGGGCCACGTGACATCGGCGTTCCTACTTATTATGGTGCCTCTGCACTCTGGGTGTCGCCCCTCAATCATCTTCGGCTTCAAATTGAAAGTCTTGAGCCATAGGCCGAAGTGGGGGGTGATGTGGAGGAAAGCTTCGCACACGATGATAAACGACGAGATGTGGAGGATGGAATCCGGAGCTAGATCGTGGTAACCTAGCCCGTAGTAGAACATGAGCCCCCTCACAAAGGGATCAAGAGTAAATCCCAAACCCTGGAGGAAGTGGGAGAAAAATACGACGCTCTTGTTGTGCTCGGGAGTGGGGATAACCAATTCGGGGGCGGGAAGACTGTGCTTAACATCGACGGTCAAATACCCGACCTCCCTGAGCTTCGCAATATCCTCCTCTGTGACGGAGGAGGCCATCCACTGGCTTTGATGGTTGGATCCGGACATGATCAAAGATCTGAGGCGCTTAAGCTTGAGCTTTGGGTGTTGGAACTCGAGGTGCGAGAAGGCGCGAGTGTGGAGATAGAGGGATAGGCCTCGACCCCTCTATAAAGGGGTAAGAATATCAAGCGTCCCCAGAGTAACCGTTCGGGACTTGCCTAAACACACGGAGTCATGCCAACATGCACGGTTGGATTACCCATACCTGTATTGATGAGGATCCCGTAATGAGAGGGACACGATCTCTGCTTCGACAAGACGTGCCAATGGAACCGCCTCGTGATGTGTGCGGTAGCTGGTTATAAAAAAACGATTCGAATAAGAGCCGGTCCGTGGTGTGACGTCACGTTTCAAAGAGTTGTCTGTAGATTAGATTTGTGGATTATTATTCTCTCTATGGTGGTATATGGAATTTATCTTGTAGAGCCGGACACGGTCCTTGTGTTCGGAATTTATCTTGGAGTATTCGGAGATGGAACTCACCTCGCAATGCCGAAGACAATCTATGCGCCGGACTCATCGTCATTGAAGCCTGGTTCAGGGGCTACTAAGGGAGTCCTGGATAAGGGGGTATCCGGACAGACGGACTATATGCTTTGGCCGGACTGTTGGACTATGAAGATACAAGATTGAAGACTTCGTCCCGTGTCCGGATGGGACTCTCCTTTGTGTGGAAGGCAAGCTTGGCGATTCGTATGTAGATCTCCTTCTCTGTAAACCGACCCCGTGTAACCCTAGCCCCCTCCGGTGTCTATATAAACCAGAGGGTTTAGTCCATAGGACACAACAACAATCATACCATAGGCTAGCTTCTAGGGTTTAGCCTCTCTGATCTCGTGGTAGATCAACTCTTGTAATACTCATATCATCAAGATCAATCAAGAAGGAAGTAGGGTATTACCTCCATCGAGAGGGCCCGAACCTGGGTAAACATCGTGTCCCCAGTCTCCTGTTACCATTGGCCTTAGATGCACAGTTCGGGACCCCCTACCCGAGATCCGCCGGTTTTGACACCGACAACGGGCATGAGTCTGATATACGAATTTCAGCTCTTGGAACATCTCATATGCTTCGTGAAGTTTCAAAAACGTTTTTGAAGTCCCGGTTCTAAGCCGTAAAGCATGGTGCACTAAACTATCAATTAGTCATCATATTGAGCTAACCAAACGTTCATAACTTTTGCATCTGCTCCTGCAATAGGTCTGTCACCTAGCGGTGCATAAAGGACATAATTCTTCTATGCAGCAATGAGGATACACCTCAGATCATGGACCCAGTCCGCATCATTTCTACTATCATCTTTCAACTTAGTTTTCTCTAGGAACATATAAGAACATAGGAAAGCTATAACGCAAGCTATTGATCTACAACATAATTTGCAAAATACTATTAGGACTAAGTTCATGATAAATTAAAGTTCAGTTAATCATATTACTTAAGAACTCCCACTTAGATAGACATCCCTCTAGTCATCTAAATGATCACGTGGTCCAAATCAACTAAACAATGTCTGATCATCACGTGAGATGAAGTAGTTTTCATTGGTGAACATAACTATGTTGATCATATCTACTATATGATTCATGCTCGACCTTTCGGTCCCCAGTGTTCCAAGGCCATATCTACATATGCTAGGATCGTCAAGTTTAACCCGAGTATTCTGCGTGTGCAAAACTGGCTTGCACCTGTTGTATGTGAACATAGAGCTTATCACACCCGATCATCACGTGGTGTCTCGGCGCGAAGAACTGTCGCAACGGTGCATACTCAGGGAGAATACTTATACCTTGAAATTTTAGTAAGGGATCATCTTATAATGCTACCACCAAACTAAGCAAAATAAGAATATAAAAGATTAACATCACATGCAATCAAAATATGTGACATGATATGGCCATCATCATCTTGTTCCTTTGATCTCCATATTGAAAGTACCATCATGATCTCCATCGTCACCAGCATGAAACCATGATCTCCATCATCTTGATCTTTATCAACGTGTCATCACATGGTCGTCTCACCAACTATTGCTTTTACAACTATTGCTATTGCATAGCGATAAAGTAAAGCAATTATATGGCGCTTGCATCTTATGCAATAGAGAGACAACCATAAGGCTCCTGCCAGTTGCCGATAACTTTTAACAAAACATGATCATCTCATACAACACATCATGTCCTGACCATATCACATCACAACATGCCCTGCAAAAACAAGTTAGACGGCCTCTACTTTGTTGTTGCAAGTTTTACGTGGCTGCTACGGGCTTCTAGCAAGAACCATTCTTACCTACGCATCATAACCACAATGATTTTTCATCAAGTGTGTTGTTTTAACCTTCAAAAAGGACCGGCCGTAGTCAAACTCGATTCAACTAAAGTTGGAGAAACTGACACCCGCCAGCCACCTGTGTGCAAAAGCACGTCGGTAGAACCAGTCTCATGAACGTGGTCATGTAATGTCATTCCAGGCCGCTTCATCCAACAATATCGTCGAATCAAAGTAAGACGTTCGTCAGTGTACTAAAGAAGGGGCACTCCTTTGTACCCATTTACTTGTGCACGGGTAGTCGGAGCCGCGCCCGCGGCCACACTTAGCAGGGCAGAGAAGGGAGCGGGAGCGCAGGTTGATTAAAGCAACGCCAAGACCAGAAACACAAAGGGCAAGAGGGTGAGGTAGACTCCCCCAGCAAGACCCTTGCTGGGGCAGCCTCCATAGCCCCGACAAGATCCTTGTCGGGGCAACTTGCCCGACGCCACCAGAGCGCGCCACCCTTGGGCCCAGAGGGTACAACACCATCAACCACATTGGAACCAAGGCTCAGGAGGCACCTCTGTGGTGGCGTGCAGATCTTTGTGAAGACAAGAACCAGAAGACGACGGTCCTCGGCAAGATCCTTGCCAAGGAAAAACCACGAGACCTCCGGCAAGATCCTTGTCGGGGATGACCGCGATGCCACGACAAGACCCTTGCCGGGGCCCCGGCAAGGCCCTTTCCAAGGACATCCGCGGGGACACAACCAGGCCCACATCCACCAAGACTCCACCGCCGTTCCCATGCAGCTTCCAGCCCACCAACTAGGCGAGCACCTGCGTGTCGATGTGAGGCCTCTAGGCTAACTCGGCAAGCACCTGCATGGTGGCATGCAGATCTTCGTGAAGACCCTACCACCACGCCAACTCAGCAGCCTACCAGCCTACATGGCACTGCACGCCTCGTTGGCCTGGATGCGTGTCGATGCAAGATGGAGCGGCGACGGACGGGACGGGCCTCATTTCCGTCCCCGATAAAGTAAGAGGACACCTAAGGGGCGCATTTAATGCGTCTTGTCCCGTAATGACGGGTGATAAGCTCAACCACTATATACCTTTCCACCTCCTGTGTGCCACTGTGGCGATCCCCTTGACTATAAAAGGAGGCCCGAGGCATACTGGAGAGGTATTCGGACCCTTGGACAAGTTACACATCGTAGCTAGCTCAAGAATTCCAAGAACACTAAAATAGACACTAAAGTAGGACTAGGGTATTACGCGTCCTCGTGACCTGAACCCGGGTAAACGATCCTTGTGCTTGTTGCCTGTTGATCCCGCTCTTTTCACAACCTCGCGCCCGCCAAACCGTAGTAGGGATTCCTGTGATCCCATAGGTGTCGTTTTCCACCGACATCTTTGGTGCGCCCGGTAGGGGGCGCAACTGTGAGAATCCGGTTTAGCAGTTAGTCTAGCAGTTCTTCGTCACCATGGCTCCCAAGAAGAAGAAGACGCCAACGGCCGGTCCATACGGGGCCGGGCAGCCCGTCCCAGTGTGGGTGAGTAGTAGGGCGATCGCGGATGGAAGCCGAGGCACGGCCCGCGAACACCCGCATCGCTCTGGCAGCCAAGGCCCGACGAGTAGCGTCATTCATGCATGAGACGACGAGCCGCACGTCACCAAATCCAAAGACAGAACTGGGCCCCTGCAGGTGACGCGAGGCCCTCCAGGGCCTTCGCCGTGCCACCTGTCGGCGACGCGGCAACCTCCAATACACCAACGCCGGCGCCCACGTCACACTCTTCCCAAGTTGTGCGCGATGAGAAGCGTCACCACGTTGGTGACCCCAGGCGCTGATACGTCCATTTTGCATCATGCTTTTATATCAATACTTAGTGCATTATGGGCTGTTATTACACATTTTATATCAATACTTATGGCTATTCTCTCTTATTTTATAAGGTTTATCATGAAGAGGGGGGAATGCCGGCAGCTGGAATTCTGGCTGGAAAAGGAGCAAACATTGGAAACCTATTCTGCACTGCTCCAAAAGATCTGAAACTCCACGAAACCTATTTTTGGATTTAATAAGAATTATTGAGTGGAAGAAACACCTCAGGGGGCCCACACCCTATCCAGAAGGGTGGGGGCGCGCCCACCCCTACTGGGCGCGCCCCTTGTCTCCTGGCCCCCCTGGTGGCCTCCCGATATCCCTCTTCTGCTATATGAAGGGTTTTATCCTGGAAAAAAAATCGTGGGCAAGCTTACGAGACGAAACTCCGCCGCCACGAGGCAGAACCTTGGTGGAACCTATCTAGAGCTCCGACAGAGCTGTTCTGCCGGGGATACTTCCCTCCGGGAGGGGGAAATCATCACCGTCGTCATCACCAACGATCCTCTCATCGGGAGGGGGTCAATCTCCATCAACATCTTCATCAGCACCATCTCCTCTCAAACCCTAGTTCATCTCTGGTATCCAATCTTGTATCCAAAACCACAAATTGGTACCTGTGGGTTGCTAGTAGTGTTGATTACTCCTTGTAGTTGATACTTATTGGTTTACTTGGTGGAAGATCATATGTTCAGATCCTTAATGCATATTATTACACCTCTGATTATGAACATGAATATTCTTTGTGAGTAGTTAGGTTTGTTCCTGAGGACATGGGTGAAGTCTTGCTATTAGTAGTCATGTGAATTTGGTATTCGTTCTATATTTTGATAAGATGTATGTTGTCTTTCCTCTAGTGGTGTTATGTGAACGTCGACTACATGACACCTCACCATTATTTGGGCCTAGAGGAAGGCATTGGGAAGTAATAAGTAGATGATGGGTTGCTAGAGTGACAGAAGCTTAAACCCTAGTTTATGTGTTGCTTCGTTAGGGGCTGATTTGGATCCATATGTTTAATGCTGTGGTTAGGTTTACCTTAATACTTTTGTTGTAATTGCGGATGCTTGCAATAGAGGTTAATCATAAGTGGGGTGCTTGTCCAAGTAAGGACAGTACCCAAGCACCGGTCAACCCACATATCAAATTATCAAAGTAACGAACGCGAATCATATGAGTGTGATGAAACTAGCTTGACGATAATTCCCATGTGTCCTCAGGAGCGCTTTTCTCATTATAAGAAATTGTCCAGGCTTGTCCTTTGCTACAAAAAGGATTGGGCCACCTTGCTGCACTTTATTTACTTTTATTGTTTATTATCCTTTACGATTTATCTTATCACCTACAATTTCAGTGCTTGCAGAGAAAACCTTACTGAAAACCGCTTATCATTTCCTTCTGCTCCTCGTTGGGTTCGACACTCTTACTTATCGAAAGGACTACGATAGACCCCCTACACTTGTGGGTCATCAATATTCTTTTCTGGCGCCGTTGCCGGGGAGTGTAGCGCTTTTGGTGAGTGGAACTTGGTAAGGAAACATTTATATAGTGTGCTGAAATTTTCTGTTACTTGTTAGTATGGAAACTAATCCTTTGAGGGGCTTGTTCGGGGCATCTTCGCCCCGACTAGTAGAGCAAATAGTTGCTCCTCTACCTACTGAACCTACTGAAAATGTTCAATTTGAAATTCCTTTAGGTATGATAGAGAAACTGCTAGCTAATCCATTTGCAGGAGGTGGAGCATTGCATCCCGATTTACACCTTATCTTTGTGGATGAAGTTTGTGGATTATTTAAGCTTGCAGGCATGCCCGATGATGTTGTTAAAAGGAAGGTCTTCCCTTTATCTTTGAAGGGAGATGCATTTACATGGTTTAGGCTATGTGATGATACATGATCTTGGAATTATAAGCGATTGAAGTTGGAATTTCACCAGAAGTTCTATCCTATGCATCTTGTTCATCGTGATGGTAATTACATATATAATTTCTGGCCTCGCGAAGGAGAAAGCATCGCTCAAGCTTGGGGGAGGCTTAAGTCAATGTTATATTCATGCCCCAATCATGAGCTCTCCAGAGAAATGATTATTCAAAAAATTTATGCTCGGCTTTCTCTCAATGACCGCACCATGCTTGATACTTCATGTGCTGGTTCTTATATGCTAAAGACTATTGAATTCAAATGGGACTTATTGGAAAGAATTAAACGCAACTCTGAAGATTGGGGTTCCGACGATGGTAAGGAGTCAGGTATGACACCTAAGTTTGATTGTGTTAAATCTTTTATGGATACCGATGTTTTTTGTGGATTTAGCGCTAAATATGGACTTGACTCTGAGATAGTAGCTTCTTTCTGTGAATCTTTTGCTACTCACGTTGATCTCCGTAAGGAGAAGTGGTTTAAATATAATTCTCCCATTGAAGTAAAAGTAGTTGCACCTATTACAGTTGAAGAAAAGACTATCACCTATAGTGATCCTATTGTTCCTACTACTTATGTTGAGAAACCACCTTTTCCTGTTAGGATAAAGGATCATGCTAAAGCTTCAACTGTTGTTCGTAAGAGTAATACTAGAACTTATAAAACCTCCTGAGCAAATCAAAGTTGAACCTAGTATTGCTATAGTTAAAGATCTCTTGGATGATAATTTATATGGGCATGTTATTTATTTCTGTGATGAAGTTGCTAATATTGCAAAACCAGATGCTAATATACATAGACCTGTTGTAGGCATGCCTGTTATTTCTGTTAAAATAGGAGATCATTGTTATCATGGCTTTTGTGATATGGGTGCTAGCGCTAGTGCAATACCCTATGATTTATATAAAGAAATTATGCATGACATTGCACCTGCTGAGTTAGAAGATATTGTAGTTACTATCAAGCTTGCTAATAGAGATACTATTTCACCAATTGGGATTGTTAGAGATGTTGAAGTCTTGTGTGGGAAGGTTAAATACCCTGCTGATTTTCTTGTCTTACTTCCCCTCAAGATGACTTTTGTACCATTATATTTGGTAGACCCTTCTTGAACACTGTTAAAGCTAGGATTGATTGTGAAAAGGATGTTGTTATGATTGGCTTGGATGATATGACTCATGAGTTTAATTTTGCTAAATTTCGTAGACAACCCCGTGATAAAGAATTGCCTAATAAAGATGAAATAATTGGTCTTGCTTCTATTGCCTTACCTCCTACTGATCCGTTAGAACAATATTTGCTACACCATGAAAACGATATGTTTATGAAGGAAAGAAGAGAAATAGATGAAGTATTCCTTAAACAGGGACCTATTCTGAAACATAACTTACCTGTTGAAATCCTAGGGGATCCTCCTCCACCCAAAGGTGATCCCGTGTTTGAGCTTAAACCATTACCTAACAATCTTAAATATGCTTATCTTGATGAAAAGGCGATATATCCTGTTATTATCAGTGCTAACCTTTCAGAGCAGGAAGAGAAAATATTATTGAAAACTCTGAAGAAGCACCGCGCTGCTATTGAATATACCCTCGATGATCTTAAGGGCATTAGTCCCATGTTATGTCAACACAAAATTAGTTTGGAGGAAGGTGCCAAACCAGTTAGAGATCCTCAACGAAGATTAAATCCCAAGATGAAAGAAGTGGTAAGAAAGGAGATACTAAAGCTCCTCGAGGCAGGTATAATTTATCCCGTTGCTGATAGTGAATGGGTAAGCCCTGTCCATTGTGTCCCTAAAAAGGGAGGTATTACTATTGTTCCTAATGATAAAGATGAATTGATTCCGCAAAGAATTATTACAGGTTATAGGATGATAATTGATTTTCGTAAATTAAATAAAGCTACTCAGAAAGATCATTACCCTCTACCTTTTATTGATCAAATGCTAGAAATACTATTCAAACATACACATTTCTGCTTTCTAGATGGTTATTCTGGTTTCTCTCAAATACCTGTATCAGCGGAAGATCAATCAAAAACTACTTTTACTTGCCCTTTCGGCACTTTTGCTTATAGACGTATGACTTTTGGTTTATGTAATGCACCTGCTACCTTTCAGAGATGTATGATGGCTATATTCTCTGACTTTTGTGAAAAGATTTGTGAGGTATTCATGGATGAGTTCTCCGTTTATGGATCCTCTTTTGATGATTGCTTGAGCAATCTTGATCGAGTTTTGCAGAGATGCGAAGACACTAGTCTCATCTTGAATTGGGAAAAGTGCCACTTTATGGTTAATGAAGGCATTGTTTTGGGGAACAAGATCTCTGAGAGAGGTATTGAAGTTGATAAATCTAAAGTTGATGCTATTGAAAAGATGCCATGTCCCAAGGACATAAAAGGTATAAGAAGTTTCCTTGGTCATGCCGGTTTTTATAGGAGGTTCATTAAGGACTTTTCTAAAATCTCTAGGCCTCTAACTAATTTATTGCAAAAAGATATTCCTTTTGTCTTTGATGATGAGTGTGTAGAAGTATTTGAAATACTTAAGAAAGCTTTGATCACTGCACCTATTGTTCAGCCACCTGATTGGAATTTACCTTTTGAAATTATGTGTGATGCTAGTGATTATGCTGTGGGTGCTGTTCTAGGGCAAAGAGTTGATAAGAAATTGAATGTTATCCAGTATGCTAGTAAGACTCCTCATACTGCCCAGAGAAATTATGCTACTACTGAAAAAGAATTCTTAGCAGTTGTGTTTGCATGTGATAAGTTTAGACCTTATATTGTTGATTCTAGAGTTACTATTCACACTGATCATGCTGCTATTAAATATCTTATGGAAAAGAAATATGCTAAGCCTAGACTCATTAGATGGGTTCTCTTGCTCCAAGAATTTGACTTACATATTATTGATAGAAAGGGAGCTGAGAACCCTGTTGCAGACAACTTATCTAGGTTAGAGAATGTTCTTGATGACCCAATACCTATTGATGATAGCTTTCCTGATGAACAATTAGCGGGCATTAATGCTTCTCGTACTGCTCCTTGGTATGCTTATTACGCTAATTACATTGTTGCTAAATTTATACCACCTAGTTTCACATACCAGCAAAAGAAGAAGTTCTTTTATGATTTAAGACATTACTTTTGGGATGAACCACACCTTTATAAAGAAGGAGTAGATGGTGATATTAGATGTTGTGTACCTGAGCATGAACAGGAATAGATCCTACGCAAGTGTCACATCGAATCATATGGAGGACACCACGCTGGAGACAGAACCGCACATAAGGTATTGCAATCCGTTTTTTATTGGCCTACTCTCTTCAAAGATGACCGTAAGTTTGTCTTGTCTTGTGATGAATGTCAAAGAATTGGTAATATTAGTAGACGTCAAGAAATGCTGTCGGTGTACTAGAATAGGGGTACCCTAGTATCCCGAACTTGTGCACGGGCAGTTGCAGCACCCCGCGGCAAGGCTTGCCGGGCGACCGCCAAGGTCCTTCGTGGTTCCTTTGGAGCCATTCAAGAACAAAGTATTCAAGCCAAGGAGACAAGGCCCCGGCAAGAGGAACTTGCCGGGAAGGCCAACCGAGGCATCCCAAGGAACTTGCCGCGACGCGCCACGCGTCCCGGCAAGGCGACAAGGCCCCGGCAAGAGGAGCTTGCCGGGAAGACCAACCAAGGCATCTCAAGGCCTGGTGAGCGACAAGCTTCCGGGCGCGACAAGACGACGACCGCGGAAAGGAACTTGCCGCGGCAAGTAACCACCCTGTACCCACGCTCCAGCGCATCCACCAACGTGTCGCCCCGGGGCTTTTCCAGGCGCGCGTGGCAGGTGGCTGTGCAGCCAGCGGTGCGCGGTGGCATGCGGCGCTGACAAGATCGCCATCGTGGCGAACGGTGGCATCCCTGACGGTCCCTTTCTGCACTATTTGGGCGACACAGACGGGCATTTAATGCCTTTGTCCCCTACCGTCAGGGTTAGGTAGGATACACTGTGCAAGTAGGTGTACCAACCACAACTCCTTTTTACATTTTTACCCTTCTCTGCATTGCCACCTGTCGGTGACCCCTTGAGCATATAAAGGGAGGCCCATGCGCAACGTAGAGGGGGTTCGGCTCATTCGGAAGCCAGAAAAACACTTAGCTCTCCCGAGCAAGAACAGAATACACTCAGACAAGCAGCAGTAGGAGTATTATCTCTCCGGAGAGCTCCGAAGCTGGGTAAATTGCTCGTGTGCTTCGCCTCGATCTGCTCTTCGTGCGATCTCCGCCCCCCGCCGAACCGAAAGGGGCTCGGTCCGCCGGTCCCATAGGTGTTCGTGGATCAGTTTCCCCGACATCTTTGGCGCGCCAGGTAGGGGGCGTCGAGATTGCGTGAACCTGATCCGGTGTTCACACGAGCCAGATCTTCATTTTCTTCATCGACATGCCACCGAAGAAGAAGACTTCGGCGGCAGCTGCTCCGTCCACGTCGCTTCCACCGCCACGGGAGCAAACGGGTGGTGGAATAGACGCCGGCGGAAGAACAGACGTCGACGAGGAAGCTCACGATGCTGCCAGGTCCAAGGACAAGGCTGCACAGACCTCGGCGTCCGTACATGTCCCGCGCCCATCTCAGGAGGCGCAGGACCGACAACGTCATGGTATTCGCAGTACCATACGTTCGTTGGGACAAGATCGAGTTGGTGGATCTCGGGGTGCTCAAGACCAGCATGCACGCCAACGTGCTGGCACGAGCGAGACACGGTCGCCTGGACGGGATGCTGCTCCTTCTAACATAGTTAGAAGTCCGAGCATATCCCGCTCCTTGCACCGTTCACCACTGCCGCCCACCACTCCAGCAGAAGCTTTGGCGCGAGCTCAACTGCTCCTGGATTACCCTTCAGCGGAAGACAAGATCGACCAATGGAGGGCCACCATTCAGAGTCTCATCGGCTTCGCCAACAGCGACACTCCGCGGCAGCCAACTGCATCGCAGCCGCGGCACGACTGCCAGACGCGAGCCGGTGGTGACGAAACCGGTGGAGGTGCAACCACCATGCACTCTCCACCCTGAAGGCCAAGATCGCCAACTCGCCGGATCCACCTCGACAGCGACTCCACCGCATCGTCAGATCCACGAGCTCGTCGCGATCAGCGCCAAGTTCTTCATGAACGATAACAAGAAGACGCTCGTACTCGCATCAAGCGCCAAAGAGAAGCGCGACGTCAATCCGACAAGCGCGCTGGGCCCTCTGTTGACATGCATGCGCCAGGGGAACCAGGCGACTTACCATACGCGGTAGGTTGCCCTGCGTTCACTCGTGAGCTGCGGCAGGTCCAGTGGCCCAGCATGAAGAATTTTAAGCCAGATGTACCAGAGAAGTACGACGACAAGACGCATCCGTCGGAGTTCCTCAGCATCTACACCATCGCGGTGCAAGCTGCCGGGGGATGGGACGACAAGATCCTTGCCAACTACTTCCCGCTGGTACTCAAGCCCAATGTCAGATCCTGGCTCATGCACTTGCCGGACAACTCCATATCCTCCTGGGCTGACCTGTGCCATCAGTTTGTCGGCGCCTTTACAGGCGGCCACAAGCCTCATGGCCAGGAGAGCGACCTTCATCTGCTCGCCCAGAAGGAAGGAGAGCCCCTGTGCAAGTACATTTAGAGATTCAGCCGTGTACAGCACAACATCCCAGATGTCCACCCTGCTGCGGTAATCAGCGCGTTCCATCAGAACGTGCGAAACCGCAGGATGCGGGAGGAGATGGCAATGTGCAAGATCAGAGACGTCGGTGAGCTATATGCCCTGGCCGACAAGTGTGCGCGTGCTGAGGAAGGGAGGAAACTCCTCGGAGAGAATGCAGGAGCAGGAGGATCTGATAGTGAGGAGACTGCCCCGGCAAAGAAAAACCGACGGTGGAACAACAGGAAGAAAAGAGGCAAAGAGGTGCTGGTCGTTGAGCAGTCCGGCAAGAATCCCAAAGCTGGTAGCTCCGGCAAGGAGGTTGCCGCAGATGTGGCGGTCGCCGACAAGCAGGACGGCACCAACAAGCAATACTGCAAGATCCACCGCACCAAGGGCCATGATCTCCAGAGCTGCAAGAAGGTCGAGCTGCCTGTAGAACAGCAAAAGGCTGAATACGAGCGGCGTGACAAGGAGAAGGCCCAGGAAGGTGCTGGAGGAGCAAGCAAGAAACGTCCCGGCCAAGGAGGACGCCGCGGCAAGGCCAAGCAGCGGCAAGGAGACATACCTCCCCGCGGCCGCGATAAGGATGAAGATGACGACGACGATGAAGATATGGATGGTGACGAGACCGATGAGCAGGAGTTCCAGAAAGCCACAGAGGTCCTGTGCGTTGACGGCGGTGCTTCTCTGCATACTTCACACCACCAGCTCAAGCAGTGGGTGCGGGAAGTCAATGCGGCAGAACCACCCATCGGGTCACGCAAGCCTCTGAAATGGTCCAGCACGCCTATCATCTTTGATATTGAGGATCACCCTGATCGCATAACTGTGGTCAGGTGCTTGCCGATGTTGGTTTCACCAACTATCCGCAACCTCAAGGTCACCAAGATGCTAGTTAACGGCGGGGCCGGCTTGAACTTGATCTCCTCCGCGGTACTCCAGAAACTCCAGATCCCCGATAGCGAGCTCGAAGAGACCGGCACATTCCAAGGAATCAATCCGGGGAGGAGCAAGCCGAAGGGAAAGATCACATTGCTAGTGACATTTGGCAGCGAGCTGAACTTCAGGACTGAGAGGGTCACTTTTGACGTTGCTGACTTTCCATTGCCTTACAATGGGATACTTGGCCGTCCAGCACTCGCCAAGTTCATGGCAGCCTCTCATTATGCATACAACGTACTGAAGATGCCAGGCTCGATAAGCGTCATCTTTGTCCCTGGCGACAAGAAGGATGCTCTTATCTGCGCTGACAAGATCTACCGGGAAGCAGCAGCCGCAACAGATCGCAACTCACTTGCCGCTGAAGCTCCCGGGGGGAAGAAGAAGACCAAGTCCGGCAAGAGCTCTGATGCCCACTCCGGCAAGCGCACCTCTTCGGAGTGCTGCGCTACCATCGAGGACGCACCATCGAGCTCCACCGGAAAGTGTAAGAAGACAATGGCAGCTCCACCAGAGACCAAGAAGGTGTCCGCCAAGGAGGACGGCACTGGTGGTACCTTCACCATCAGTGCCACTCTCGACCCTAAATAGGAAAGCGCGCTCGTTGCTTTCCTGCGGGCGAACGTCGACGTGTTTGCATGGCAACCGTCTGACATCCCCGGTGTTCCCAGGAAAGTAATCGAGCACCATCTTGCCGTCTGTCCTCATGCGCGGCCCGTCAAGCAGAAAGTCAAGAAACAGGCATTGGAGCGCCAAGAATTCATTGCAGAAGAGATCAAGAAATTGGAAGCAGCAGGCCTTGTCAGAGGAGTGCTCCATCCTACATGGTTGGCCAATCCTGTAGTCGTGCGCAAGGCAAACGGGAAATGGAGGCTGTGTATTGACTTTACTGATGTTAATAAAGCTTGCCCCAAAGACCCATTTCCCTTGCCGCGCATCGACCAGATTGTTGACTCCACGGCCGGATGTGACTTGCTTTCATTTCTTGATGCATACTCAGGATATCATCAGATCTTCATGGCAGAAGAGGATGAGGAGAAGACCGCATTCATTACCCCATGTGGCACATACTATTTCGTACGGATGCCTTTCGGGTTGAAGAATGCTGGTTCAACATTTGCAAGGGTAGTCCATGACGCTTTTGAACCGCAAATGCACAGAAATGTGGAAGCCGACATGGATGACATAGTTGTCAAGAGCAAGGACAAAGCGACCCTAATTCAAGATTTAGACGAAACCTTTGCAAATCTGCGCAAGATCAACCTCAAGCTCAACCCCGAGAAGTGCGTGTTTGGAGTCCCCTCTGGCAAGCTTCTCGGGTTCTTTGTGTCTCAACGCGGAATTGAGGCCAATCCCGACAAGATCAAGGCCATTGAGCAGATTGAAGCACCAAAGCGCGTCAAGGATGTACGAAGACTTGCCGGTTGTGTAGCTGCTCTCAGCAGGTTTATCTCTAGGTCTGCTGAGCGCGCCCTGCCATTTTTCAAAATTTTGAAAAAGGCAGGTCCAATTAAATGGACTCCGGAAGCGGAGGCTGCGCTGCAGGAGTTGAAGAGATACCTATCCTCCACTCCAACACTTGTCGCACCTAAGCCACAAGAGAAGTTGCTGTTATATATAGCGGCAACCAATCAAGTGGTTAGTGCTGCATTAGTAGCGGAGAGAGAGGCGGATGATGAGCCAGCAACCATGGCAGACACATCCAGCGACAAGCAGGGGGCTTCACCGGTAAGCTCTGGTCCCGACAAGGATGGATCTGCGCAGGAGCATGAGAAGATGCAGAAGAGAATGGTGCAGCGCCCAGTTTACTTTGTCAGTTCCCTTCTGCAGGGGGCTAGGTCAAGGTACCCTGGTGTGCAGAAATTGCTTTTCGGCCTCCTCATGGCCTCGAGAAAGCTGCGCCATTACTTCCAAGCACATGAGATCACAGTTGTCACTCGCTTTCCGTTGAAGAGGATACTGCAAAATCCAGAAGCAACAGGCAGGATTGTCGAGTGGGCACTAGAACTGTCAAGCTTTGGCCTCAAGTTTGAGAGCACTTCAACTATCCAAAGCAGAGCACTGGCAGAGTTCATAGCAGAGTGGACGCCAACACCAGATGAAGAAATTCCATAAATGAGCATCCCCGTCAAGGAAGCAAGCAAAGAGTGGCTAATGTACTTTGATGGTGCCTTCTCGCTGCAAGGCGCCAGTGCTGGCGTGCTACTTGTTGCACCCACCGGAGAGCATCTCAAGTATGTAGTCCAGATGCACTTTCCCAAGGAGCAAGCAATGAACAATACTGCAGAGTATGAAGGTTTGCTTGCCGGCCTCAGGATCGCAGCAGACCTTGGGATCAAGAAGCTCATTGTCAGGGGTGACTCACAGCTTGTCGTCCGCCAAGTGAACAAGAGTTATCAGAGTCCGTTGATGGAAGCTTACGTTGATGAAGTGAGAAAGCTAGAAGAGCACTTTGACGGCCTGCAGATGGAGCATGTTCCAAGAGCTCAGAACGACATTGCCGACGGCCTCTCAAAGTGCGCCGCACTTAAGTTACCTGTGGAACCAGGGATCTTTGTGCTCAAGCTGACTCAACCATCCGTAACGCCATCAAATGGACAGAGCAAGAAGAGGAAGTTGTTTTCTGGTGACTATTTTCCGGTAGAGCTTCCCGAAGCCGCCGCCAAGAAGGTCCTCATGATCAACACCAAGAGTGCTGAGGAGCAGTCTGCTCCGGCAAACCTTAGGGTTTGTTCCGTTCAAGCAGACGCTCCCGACAAGTTTTGCTCCGGCAAGCTTGCCGGGGAACATCAAGCTCCGGCAGAGCCATAAGTTCTTGCCGTAGAAGCGGATGTTCCCGCAGCAGCAGATGTGCCTTTAGTCCTTGTTGTCGAGCCACAAGCTCCAGCATGGGCACAGCAGATTGTCCATTTCCTTCAGACAGGAGAACTTCCCGAAGAGCAAGAAGAAGCGGAAAGAGTAGCCCGGCAGTCAAGTAGGTACCAGTTTGTCGACAACACACTGTACAGAAGAAGACTCAACGGTGTGAAATTGAAGTGTATTCACCGGGAAGACGGATAGAAGCTGTTGGCGGAGATTCATGGAGGCATATGTGGTCACCACATTGGCGCAAGAGCACTTGCCGGCAAAGCGTTCCGGCAAGGTTTCTTTTGGCCGACAGCCCTCCAGGATGCAACTGCACAAGTAACCAAGTGTGACGCATGCCAGTTCCATTCCAAGCAGATACACCAGCCAGCTCAAGCTCTCCAGACGATCCCTTTATCCTGGCCATTTTCGGTCTGGGGCTCGATATCCTCGGCCCCTTCCCCGAGCTATCGGGGGCTTTGAGTACTTGTACGTTGCAATCGACAAGTTCACAAAGTGGCCAGAAGTGGAACCAGTGAGGAAGGTGACAGCACAGTCAGCAGTCAAGTTCTTCAGGTCGATTGTTTGCCGTTTCGGGATCCCTAATAGGATCATCACCGACAACGGCACGCAATTTACGAGCCGCACCTTCATGCAGTACGTTCAGGATCTTGGCGCCAAGGTCTGCTTCGCTTCTGTTGCTCATCCGAGAAGCAACGGTCAAGCGGAGAGGGCAAATGCTGAAGTGCTGCACGGGCTCAAGACCAGAACTTTCGACAGGCTGCGCAAGTGCGGAAGGAACTGGATTGAGGAGCTGCCAGTGGTTCTTTGGTCGATCAGGACGACGCCAAATCGAGCCACTGGCCAGACACCTTTCGCTCTAGTCTATGGAGCAGAGGCAGTTCTCCCCACGGAACTCGTATACGGGTCACCTCGAGTGCTCGCTTATGATGAGCTTGAGCAAGAGCAGCTGCGACAAGATGACGCGCTGCTCCTTGAGGAGGACCGTCTTCAGGCTGCTGTACGAGCTGCTCGATACCAGCAAGCTTTGCGCCGCTACCATAGCCGCAAAGTTAACACCAGAAGTTTCGAGGAAGGCGACCTTGTTCTTCGGCGCGTTCAGTCCGCCAAGAATTCCAACAAGTTGACGCCGAAGTGGGAAGGCCCTTATCGGGTGAAACGAGTCACTAGGGCTGGCGCTGTCCGCCTTGAGACCGAAGATGGCATTCCGGTGAGCAACTCCTGGAACATTGAGCATCTTCGTAAGTTTTACCCGTAGGGCGCGGTTGCCGGAACCCGTTCCGGCAACCACCTTTTGTACAAGTCTTGCCGATGTTGCATGTAATCCTTTGTACAAAGGCGGGCACAAATCCCGTGCATAAGTAAAGCTCATGTGCTCCGCACATCTTGTCAATTTCATGCTTTTTACTTTATATTTGCATGCGTTATCTGACACTTTGTGCAGCACCTACCCCCGGTAAGCAATAACGAGCTATAAGGCTCCATGCCTTTATTTTCTCTTCTTTCTTTTTCTCAAAAAGGAAAGGAAGATTCCCTCGCACACAAGTTTGCCGGGGGGAATGAAGAAGATAATGGTGTGGACCAGGCATCGTTCAAGGAAGTTTCGCCTTACCGGGAAGCAAACGACAGAGAAGCTAAGTTGCCAAAGTTTGAGCAATCAGTTTTAAATTTTTAAGTTATCTCTCGAACGACCGTACTTTGTATGGAAAACCTGTGCGCGAAGGAACCAACTCGTAGCTAGTTGTGCCCTTACTTTGTTTCGAGTCCGCTCAACAATTTAAGTGAGCTGCGACTAGTTGCGACAAGGTTTCTTGTCGGAAGCAGCACTGCCAGCAGGCTGCTGACGTCCCGCACTCAGCGCTCGCGGCTAAGGTGCCTGCGCCGGCAAGTTCCCTAAAAGCGTAGGGCAAAAACATACACAGGAAGGAATCAAGTAAAGGAAATAACATAGCAAATCTCTACCCAAAATAGAGTTATATTACAAGATAGCTTGTCGCGGCTCTAATAGATGTTCTCGTAACATGACCAGCAGTGACAAAGAGAAAGAGAAAACAGGCGGCCTAATCTACGCGATCGCCCTCAACCCTCTTGATCTCGCTCACCTTGTCCACAATGGGTGCGACAAGGGCCTTGAGCGCATCCAGATCAGCATCCGGCGGCAAGGATTTGAGGACGTTGGTGAGGTTGAGGCCTGGATTGCGGAAGGCCACCTTCACTAGCACCTTCTGAAGAACCCCCGCGCAGATCCTGCGCGACTCGTCGGCCAACTGCTTTGGGATCTTCTCCCGGAGTCGCTGGAGGGCCGTCGCCACACCCTTGAAGAACAGGCTGAGCTTGGCGCTGGGTTGGAGGTGCTCGTCGGAGGAGTACCCGAGCTCCTCCATCCCCAGCTGCGCCAGCTCCCCATTGATGGCGGCGGCAATATTCACCAGAGCCTCAGTCCAGTGCTCCACAGTCTCCCTGAAGGCGTCGTGGGCGGCAGCAGCATTCGCCAGCAGCGCCTCGTCGGCCTTGATCTTCTCCAACAAGGCCACCTCCCGCTCCCTGGCGCCGTCCAGCGTCTGAGTCAAAGTAGCCAACTTCAACTCAAGATCCGCATTGGAGTCCTTGGCGGCGCTAAGCTCCTTGCTCCTCTTTGCGAGGAGACCTTGCAGCTCACCATGAGCGGCAGCATCCTTCTCGCGCTCACGCTTGAGAGCGGCAAGCTCCTCGCCGCTCGCTCGAAGATCGGCTTCCAGCTGCGCCACCTTTGTCTCCAGCTCCTTCTTGGCGGCCTCGGCAGCTGCGGCAGCATCCTTTTCCTCCTTGAGAGCCCCGCCAATCGCTTGCTCGCGCGCGGCAAGCTCCTCCTTGTGGCTGTCAAGATTGACCTTGCGCTGCGCCAACTCTCCTTCCTGCGCGAATAAGTTTTCGGCGACAAGCCGTTGCTTCTCTTCAGCTTCAGCCTTCTCGAGGAGGAAGGCTTTCCGCTCCTCGAGAAGTTGCTCCCGCTCCTCCGCCAAGGACCGGAGAGCTTCCTGCCTGAGGCCTCGGAGCTCCTTCGCGCGCTTCTCAATATCAACTCCCACCTTCGCGACAAGCGCTTCTCGGGAGGCCAGCTTGGCTTGTTGGGCACGGTAGAGCGACGTCAGCTTCCGCAGAAGCCGCTCCTCTTCAGGCTCGTCGCTGCTGCTGCTTGGCGCGTCGACTACCGTCAACCCTGCGGAGGCGAGCACCTCTCCATCCAAGGTTTCTCCCTCGACCGGCGCCCTGGAGCTTGACGCCCAGGGGAGCTTGATGAAGATACCGTCGCCGGCCTTCAAGTAGGCGCCGGACTGGGGCTCTTCGGAGCCTGGCGCTGCAGCATCGGCGGAGGGATCGGCAGTCGGCATAGCGCTTGGCGCTCCTGCGGCCTCGGGGCCGTCAGTGCGATCGCCGGATCCCTCGCCTGCTTCTGCGGCGGCAGCCTTGGCGGCCTCTTCGCCGGCGGGATCATCAGCACCGGCCTCTTCTTCGGTGGCTGCGGCGTCGTCGGCACTGCCACGCGCGCCCTCCTCGCCAGCGTCCTCGGTCTTCATCGGCTCCGTGGCAGGGGGATCTGACGAACGGAAAGGGGAGAGAAGTCAAGCAAATATACAAGAAGAAAATCAGAAGAAGAAGATCCCAAGGGAAGTTTTCAGGCAAGAAAATTACCTGTGCTAGGATCTGTGGTCGCGGTCTCAACCACCGGAGGATCACTGGTGCCGTCTCTTGCCGGAGAACTGTCCCTTGCCGGAGAGTTCTCCCTTGCCGGATAGCGCTCCCTTGCCGGGGACTCCTCCCTTGGCAGCATAGTCGAAGCAGATGGCACTTCGGGAGCAGCTTCCGGACATTCTTGGTGAGGCTGTTCTGCTCCTACACAAATCCAACAGTCAAGATATCAGTAGAGAAAAGAGCACCCATGCGCGCCTGACGGCAGGAAGTAAACTATAAACTTACGCTGGGGGCTGCGCTGGGGGCTGCTTTGGGGAGTAGTTGCCGGGTCCGTCAAGGTGGTCTCAGACACACCCCCTGCTAACACGGTGGGATCATCTTCGATGACAATCACCGGGGCCTTGGCTCTCTTCGCCGCTCTCTGGGCCAGAGTCCTGAAAAGGAACAGGTTCAGAGTTAAGCAAATCAGATACAAGACAAAGCCAACAAGGATCGAAGAACAACAAGAACGGCAAGGGATCTTACTCTTCTTCTTCCTCGTCGGAGCTGAGCGCGGAGAGATCGAAGTCCGGCTCGCCTCCAGTGCGACGAGGCGGAGGAGTAGGCTCCCTCGCCCGCTTGGCAGGAGCAGTGGCGGTGGACCGGGAAGACCCCGCTCCAGTTGCCGCGGCGGCGTGAGGCGCTCCCGCGGCAACATTGCTTGCCGCGGTAGAGCGTGTCGCATGGCTCGGCGGCTGTTGGCTCGTCTGCCGCCCCGTTGCGTCCCCGGCCTTGCGGAGACGCCTCCTTGCCGGAGCCGGGGGCTCCGCCTGTGGCAAGCTGTCTGAAGGTTCGGGCTCTTCCTCGCCGGGCTCGCTCGGCTCAGCTTCAGGGCCGGCAATATCTTCCTCGCCGGCAAACTCCTCGCGCTCGGCAAGGCTTGCCGCCTCCGCTGCCTCTGCATCCTCCACGGTGAATCCAAATACACCCGCGGCAGCAGCAGCTGCCGCCTCTTCCAGCCTGGTGGCGATGCGCTGCATCTCCGCATCGGTGGTGTCGCGGGTGAGGCTCTTCTGCTCGTCGGCACGGACCGGCACTTCTACCAAGCCATCAAAGAACTCCTGCACGATGGCCTCTGCCGGCTCTTGCCAGGTTGGAACGATTCCGTGAGAGTCACACAGCGGCATCATTGCGCGGATGCGGTCAAGCGAAGAGTTGTTGCACAGCGGAACGACGTCCCGCGGCAACATGAATGGATGCTGGGGATCGCGCTTGAACAGCTCTAGGAGCATCGCGTCCAGCTCCAGAACAGTGAAGTTGAAGTTGAGGCCTAGGCGCAGCGTCATGATATCCGCTGAGTTTTGGAACTCCCAGGCGGGTCTCCCCCTCTCCCGTAGGGGGGCGATACGGCGGCGAAGGAAGTCTGCGCCAACTGCGCCTACAGTGAGCCCGGCAAGCCTGAGGCGAAGGATCCGGGTGACGGCAATCTTCAGCCTGTCGTCCTTCGGGGCCACATTGCTCCAATCATTGCCGCACACTACTGGGGCTTGGCGCAGGGCGGTGAAAGGCTGCGGGTTCTCCTCGACGATCCAGCACCACTCTGCCCTCCACTCTTCCCATTTGCTGCGGAGCTCTCCCTCCAGATAGGCGTCCTTCTTGCCAGTTCTCGAGATCCAAGCGATTCCTCCGGCAAGGGGCTCTCCTCTCTCGACCCGGGGCATGAAGAAGTGGCGGAAGAGGGCTACATTTGGGTGGACTCCGACAAAGTTTTCGCACAGATGTGCGAAAACTGCCATGGTCAGAACGGCATTGGGGGTGAAGTCAAGGAGGTGGAACCCGTAGGTGTTCATGATGTCACAGAAGAATTCAGAAAAGGGGGGGCAGAGCCTGCAGTAGAAGAACAGCGCGAAGAAGGGGTACCCGTTCGGAGCTAATCTCGAAGCGCTGGCCGGGAGTACCTTCGTGCGCGGATGCGCTCGCGTCTCCATCGACCAGAAAAGGTAGTAGTACTCCCTCAGCTCCTTCGCGTCAAGCTGAGGGGGGAAGATGGCCCGCTCCTTTCGCAGCGCCGCGAGCCACTGCGCCTCGGCCGATTTCACACCCTTCCCCTTGTCGGCTTTCGGAGCCATGGCGGAGGTGGCGAGGGAGATCGACGGCGTCGGTGGCGTCGGTGGCAATGAGGGGCGGAGCGCTGCTCTCTTTCGACTTTGGGAAGAAGGGGGGACCGGCGGAGATTTTCGAGAATGGAGTAGCAACCGGCGAAGTGGGGAAACTGCCCCTGTTTCCCCTGCTTATAAAGAGGGAGGGGGCGGACGTTTCGCCCTTCCGAATAAAGAAACCACCCACGATCTCTCCCACGATGCCGCATTCAACGCGTGCCATTGGGGGAGGGCGCGGTGGATACGGAGTAAGATACGGCGTGTCCCGGGCCGCGCGTGCCCGTGCCCTGTTTTGGGCCTGGCCCAACAACGCTCGGCACCGTGTGTGGCCCAGGCCCGGGGGCTCCTGTCGGTGTACTAGAATAGGGGTACCCTAGTATCCCGAACTTGTGCACGGGCAGTTGCAGCACCCCGCGACAAGGCTTGCCGGGTGACCGCCAAGGTCCTCCATGGTTCCTTTGGAGCCATTCAAGAACAAAGTATTCAAGCCAAGGAGACAAGGCCCCGGCAAGAGGAACTTGCCGGGAAGGCCAACCGAGGCATCCCAAGGAACTTGCCGCGACGCGCCACGCGTCCCGACAAGGCGACAAGGCCCCGGCAAGAGGAGCTTGCCGGGAAGACCAACCAAGGCATCTCAAGGCCTGGTGAGCGACAAGCTTCCGGGCGCGACAAGACGACGACCGCGGCAAGGCACTTGCCGCGGCAAGTAACCACCCTGTACCCACGCTCCAGCGCATCCACCAACGTGTCGCCCTGGGGCTTTTCCAGGCGCGCGTGGTAGGTGGCTGTGCAGCCAGCGGTGCGCGGTGGCATGCGGCACTGACAAGATCGGTGGCGTCCCTGACGGTCCCTTTCTGCACTGTTTGGGCGACACAGACGGGAATTTAATGCCTTTGTCCCCTGCCGTCAGGGTTAGGTAGGATACACTGTGCAAGTAGGTGTACCAACCGCAACTCCTTTTTACATTTTTACCCTTCTCTGCATTGCCACCTGTCGGTGACCCCTTGAGCATATAAAAGGAGGCCCATGCGCAACGTAGAGGGGGTTCGGCTCATTCGGAAGCCAGAAAAACACTTAGCTCTCCCGAGCAAGAACAGAATACACTCAGACAAGCAGCAGTAGGAGTATTATCTCTCCGGAGAGCTCCGAAGCTGGGTAAACTGCTCGTGTGCTTTGCCTCGATCTGCTCTTCGTGCGATCTCCGCCCCCCGCCGAACCGAAAGGGGCTCGGTCCGCCGGTCCCATAGGTGTTCGTGGATCAGTTTCCCCGACAAATGCCTATGAATTATTCTCTTGTTATTGAACCATTTGATGTTTGGGGCTTTGATTATATGGGACCTTTTCCTGCCTCTAATGGTTATACACATATTTTAGTTGTTATTGATTACGTTACTAAGTGGGTAGAAGCTATTCCAACTAGTAGTGCTGATCATAAAAATTCTATTAAAATGCTTAAAGAAGTATGATGTTAATCATAGAATTGCATCTCCTTATTACCCGTAGTCTAGTGGTCAAGTAGAATTGAGCAATAGAGAGCTCAAATTAATTTTGCAAAAGACTGTTAATAGATCTAGAAAGAATTGGTCCAAAAAACTTGATGATGCATTATGGGCCTATAGAACTGCATATAAAAATCCTATGGGTATGTCTCCATATAAGATGGTTTATGGAAAAGCTTGTCATTTACCTCTAGAACTTGAACATAAAGCATATTAGGCTATCAAAGAGCTCAACTATGACTTCAAACTTGCTGGTGATAAGAGGTTGTTTGACATTAGCTCACTCGATGAATGGAGAACCCAAGCCTATGAGAATGCCAAGCTATTCAAAGAAAAAGTTAAACGATGGCATGATAAAAGGATACAAAAGCGTGAGTTTAACGTGGGTGATTATGTGTTATTATTCAACTCTCATTTAAGATTTTTTGCAGGAATACTTCTCTCTAAATGGGAAGGTCCTTACGTTATCGAGGAGGTCTATCGTTCCGGTGCCATAAAAATCAACAACTTCGAAGGCACAAGTCCAAGGGTGGTGAACGGTCAAAAAATTAAACATTATATTTCAGGTAATCCTATCAATGTTGAAACTAATGTTATTGAAACCGTAACCCCGAAGGAATACATAACATTCCAGACTCCGAAAAGGAATAGGTATGTGGTACGGTAAGTAAACTAACTCCAAAACAATTCTAAAGACAATATTTATCAGTTTTGGAATATTTAAGAATTTTAGGAAGAAAGAAGTAGTCCGAGAAGGACACGAGGCCTCCACGAGAGTGGAGGATGCGCCCACCCTTACTAGGTGCGCCCCTGTCTCGTGGACACCTCGTGTGCCTCCCGGACTCCGTTTTCTTGCACATTACGTATTTTGGTCGGTAAAAATTCATTATATAATCTCCCGAAGGTTTTGAACACCGTATCACACAAATACCCTCTGTTTTTGTTTTGAGCTGTTTTCTGTTGCAGATCTAAAGCATCATGGCATATCCAAGTGCTCCCAAGGACAAGTTTTCGAGAGGGTTATCAACCCCTATCTCATGGAGGTGCTGCAACACCCTCAAACCATTGAGATGCGTGAGGGGGTGCTGCACATCCGTGATGTGGAGGGACCAAGGCGTACTGGAAGCGTGGAGACAAAGCTCGAAGCTGTGGAGCAGCAAGTCTTCAAGTGCCAAGGGATGGTGGAGCATGGACTCAACGCCAATCAGATGATGATCACAGAGTTCACCAACAACCACAAGCTAGATGCCAAAGTCATTGGGGAAACCATCTTCAAGCTTCAAGAGGAAATCAAGCACCTCCAAGCCCAGATCTATGATCTGCAAAACCAAAACTGTGAGTATGAATATAGATTTAAGAGGATGAGTTTGGCTGCAGATTTAAGGATCCCGGAGACTCGGTCATCCTTCTATGATGGTGAGCCTATGCCTTGGAAGAAGGACGAGAAGCCTACATCATCAACAACTCCTACTTCACCACCTCCGAGGACATAATCACATGGGTATGGGCACTCCCCTTGGCTACTGCCAAGCATGGGGGAGGTGCCCCGATATCGTATCACCATCACACTCCTATCTTTACCATTTTATTTAGTTCGATCCTTTTAGTAGTATCTTGATCTAGTAGATTGAAGTTTTGGTATCAAGTAGTTTTGAGTTTGCTTTGTGATCTCTGTTATGCAATCGAGTCCGTGAGATATCTATAATAAAGATTAGTGTTGAGTCAAGGGCTTTGCTTTATTTCTATGATCTTAAGGAAAATAAAAAGAATAAAAAGAATAAAAGAGTTCCTATTGATCTTATGGATAGTGATAACTTCACACATAGAAAGTACGAGGCATAAAAGTTGTTGAGAGTTGATAAACATAGTTTTGGTCATCGTTGCAATTAATAGAAAGTAATAAGGAAAGAGAGGTTTCACATATAAATACACTATCTTGGACATCTTTTAGGACTATGAGCACTCATTAAGTATGACATGCTAAAAAAGTCGACGTTGGACAAGGAAGACAACGTAATGGTTTATGTTTCCTCACATCTCAGTTAAAGTATATTGTCATTGACCTTCCGAACATGTTGAGCTTGCCTTTTCCCCTCTTGCTAGCAAAATTCCTAGCACTAAGTAGATATACTACTTGTGCTCCCAAATATCCTTAAACCCAGTTTTGCCATGAGAGTCCACCATATCTACCTATGGATTGAGTAAGATCCTTCAAGTAAGTTGTCATCGGTGCAAGCAATAAAAATTGCTTTCTAAATATGCATGACTTATTAGTGCGGAGAAAATAAGCTTTATACGATCTTGTAATGGAAGCAATAAAAGCGACGGACTGCATAATAAAGGTCCATACACAGGTGGCAATATAAAGTGACGTTCTTTTGTACTAAGATTTTGTGTATTCAACCCTAAAAGCGCATGACAACCTCTGCTTCCCTCTACGAAGGGCCTATCTTTTACTTTATATTTCTACTTTATGCTTTTTACTTTATGCTTGAGTCAAGGTGACCTTCACCTTTCCCTTTTTCATTTTATCTTTTGGCAAGCTACTCGTGTTTGAAAGATCATGATACATATATCCAATTGGATGTTCATTAGCATGGACTATTATTGTTGACATCACCTAAAGGTGAATACGTCGGGAGGCAACACAATAAGCCCCTATCTCTCTCAGTGTCCGGCTGAAACTCTATAACCACAAGTATGGCATGAGTGTTAGCAATTGTAGAAGACTATATGATAGTTGAGTATGTGGACTTGCTTAAAAGCTCTATTCTTGACTCTTTGTGATGTTACGATAAATTGCAATTGCTTCAATGACTGAGATTATAGTTTATTGGCTTTCAATGAAGTTTCCGAACCATACTTGACATTGTGAATTGATTGTTACTTGAGCATAAGAACTCATATGACAAAATCTATATATGTTGTTGTTATAAGAATGATCATGATGCCCTCATGTCTGTATTTTATTTTTATCGACACCTCTATCTTTAAACATGTGGACATATTTTTCGATTACGGCTTCCGCTTGAGGACAAGCTAGGTCTAAGCTTGGGGGAGTTGATACGTCCATTTTGCATCATGCTTTTATATCAATATTTAGTGCATTATGGGATGTTATTACACATTTTATATCAATACTTATGGCTATTCTCTCTTATTTTATAAGGTTTATCATGAAGAGGGGGGAATGCCGGCAGCTGGAATTCTGGCTGGAAAGGAGCAAACATTGGAAACCTATTCTGCACTGCTCCAAAAGACCTGAAACTCCACAAAACCTATTTTTGGATTTAATAAGAATTATTGAGCGCACGAAACACCTCAGGGGGCCCACACCCTGTCTAGGAGGGTGGGGGCGCGCCCACCCCTACTGGGCGCGCCCCCTGTCTCCTGGGCCCCCTAGTGGTCTCCCGGCGTCCCTCTTCTGCTATATGAAGGGTTTTATCCCGGTGTCCCAACGTATCTACTTTTCCAAACACTTTTGCCCTTGTTTTGGACTCTAACTTGCATGATTTGAATGAAACTAACCCGGACTGACGCTGTTTTCAGCAGAATTACCATGATGTTGTTTCATGTGTAGAAAACAAAAGTTCTCAGAATGTCCTGAAAATCCTCAGAGGCACTTTTTGGAAAATATAAAAATTATTGGAGAAAAAATCAAGACCAGGGGGCTCACACCCTGTCCACGAGGGTGGGGGGCGCGCCCTCCCCCCTGGGGGCGCCCCCATGTCTCGTGGGCCCCCTGAGGCTCCGCCGACCTCAACTCCAACTCCATATATTCCGTCTCACGGAGAAAAAACCCGGAGAGAAAGTTTCATCGCGTTTTACGATACAGAGCCGCCGCCAAGCCCTAATCTCTCTCGGGAGGGCTGATCTAGAGTCCGTTCGGGGCTCCGGAGAGGGGGATTCATCGCCGTCGTCATCATCAACCATCCGCCATCACCAATTTCATGATGCTCACCGCCGTGCATGAGTAATTACATCGTAGGCTTGCTGGACGGTGATGGGTTGGATGAGATTTATCATGTAATCAAGTTAGTTTTGTTAGGGTTTGATCCCTAGTATCCACTATGTTCTGAGATTGATGTTGCTATGACTTTGCTATGCTTAATGCTTGTCACTAGGGCCCGAGTGCCATGATTTCAGATCTGAACCTATTATGTTTTCATCAATATATGTGTGTTCTTGATCCTATCTTGCAAGTCTATAGTCACCTATTATGTGTTATGATCCGACAACCCCGAAGTGACAATAATCGGGATACTTCTCGGTGATGACCGTAGTTTGAGGATTCACCATGTGTTAATGCTTTGGTCCGGTTCTCTATTAAAAGGAGGCCTTAATATCCCTTAGTTTCCACTAGGACCCCGCTGCCACGGGAGGGTAGGACAAAAGATGTCATGCAAGTTCTTTTCCATAAGCACGTATGACTATATTCGGAATACATGCCTACATTACATTGATGAATTGGAGCTAGTTCTGTGGCACCCTATGTTATAGCTATTACATGAGGAATCACATCCGACATAATTATCCATCACTGATCCATTTCCTATGAGCTTTTCACATCTTGTGCTTCGCTTATTTACTTTTCCGTTGCTACTGTTACCATCACTACAAAACCCCAAAAATATTACTTTCTGCTATCTTTACCTTTACCACTGTTACCATTACTATCATAGTACTTTGCTACTAAATACCTTACTGCAGATACTAAGTTATCCAGGTGTGGTTGAATTGACAACTCAACTGCTAATACTCAAGAATATTCTTTGGCTCCCCTTGTGTCGAATCAATAAATTTGGGTTGAATACTCTACCCTCGAAAGCTGTTGCGATCCCCTACACTTGTGGGTCATCAAGACAAATTTCTGGCGCCGTTGCCGGGGAGCATAGCTCTATTCTCTGAGTCACTTGGGATTTATATCTGTTGATCACTATGGAGAACTTGAAAGACGCCAAAACCAAGATCTATCCCTCAACTACAAGGGGAGGTAAGGAACTGCCATCTAGCTCTGCACTAGATTCTCCTTCTGTTATGAATAAGCTTGCGACACCTAAACCTGCTACTGCTATTAATTCTGATATGTCGCATGTTATTGATGATGCCACTTCTACTTTGCATGATACTTATGATGAAACTACTTCTGTGCGTGATACTATTTTGCCATTAGGTGAATTTCTTGATGAACAACTTGCTAGGGTTAGAGAGAACGAAATTATTGAAGATGCTATTAGTGATGATAGTGATGATGAAAGATCTCTGAATGATTATCAATTGCCAGTTGTTCCCGAGGGTTATGTTATGGACAAAGAAACTGATAGAGATTTTCTTGCTTGCAATGATAGATCAGATCTTAAGAAATTGTCAGCTAAGCTGAAACAAAAGACTTTAAATGCTAAAATTAAACATGACACTGCTTTTACCACTTCACCTATCTTTGTTATTGATAAGGACTATGAATTCTCTATTGATCCTGAAATTATTACTTTGGTAGAATCTGATCCTTTTTATGGCCTTGAATCTGAAACTGCTGTGGCACATCTTACCAAGTTGGATGATATAGCTACCCTATTTACTCATGATGATAAATTTTGCTACTTTTATATCCTTAAGATATTTCCGTTCTCATTAAAGGGTGATGCTAAGACTTGGTATAATTCTCTTGCTCCTGGTTGCGTGCGTAGTCCCCAGGATATGATTTATTACTTCTTTGCTAAATATTTCCCTGCTCATAAGAAACAAACTGCCTTGTGGGAAATATATAATTTTGTGCAAATCAAAGAAGAGAGTCTCGCACAAGCTTGGGGGAGGCTTCTCTGATTACTTAATGCTTTGCCCGATCATCCACTTAAGAAAAATGAAATACTTGATATCTTTTATAATGCACTAATTGATGCTTCCAAGGGCTACTTGGATAGTTGTGCTGGTTGTGTTTTCAGGGAAAGAACAGTCGACGAAGCTGAGTTACTATTGAATAATATGTTGACTAATGAAAATAATTGGACTCTCCCAGAGCCAATTCCTGAGGCAATTGAGCCAACTCCTGAGCCTATTCCTAAACCTACTCCAAAGAAGAGAGGTGTTCTATTTCTCAGTCCTGAAGATATGCAAGAGGCAAATAAATCAATGAAAGAAAACGGTATTAAAGCTGAAGATGTTAAGAATTTACCACCTATCAAAGAAATACATGGTCTTGATATACCGCCTGTTGAAGAACCACACTATCTTGATAACTCGACACACGTAGTAAAGGTAAATTCTCTCTATAGATATGATAAAATTGAAATCCCCTCTACTAAATTTCATAGCCCATGCTTAGATGAATTTGATGACTTTATGGCTAGGCAAGAAAGTATTAATGCTTATGTTGGTAGAGAGTTAAAGAATAATGCTTTCGATATAGGAGGCATGAGTGATAATATGGCTAGAGTTAAAGGTGAACTTAAACTCATTAGCAAATATGCGTCTAGGGTTGCTACTCAAGCTGAGCAAGTACTTAAAGCTCAAAATGATTTGCTTGATGAATTAAATAATAAAAATGACTTTATTGTTAGAGTGGCTACTAGAACTGGTAGAATGACTCTGGAACCTTTGTATCCTGAAGGCTACCCTAAGAGAATTGAACAAGATTCTTAGAATAATAATCTAGATGCTCCTAGTTTTTCTAAGAAGAAGAAAAAGAAAAATGATAAGACTCTGCAAACTTCTAGTGAACCTAATGTAGAAACACCTGAGAATCCTAATAATACTTCTATCTCTGATGCTGAAACACAATCAGGAGATGAACATGAACCTGATGATAATGCTAATAATGATGTTCATGTAGATGCTCAACCTAGTAATAACAATGATATAGAAATTGAACCTGCTATTAGTCTTGATAGCCCACAATCAAAAACCAATGTTATGATAAGAGAGATTTTGCTGCTAGGAAGCATGGTAAAGAAAGAGAACCATGGGTTCAAAAACCCATGCCCTTTCCTCCTAAACCATCCAAGACAAAGGATGATGAGGACTTTGAGCGTTTTGCTGAAATGATTAGACCTATTTTCTTACGCATGCGCTTAACTCATATGCTTAAAACAAACCCTTATGCTAAATATATGAAATATATCATCACTAATAAGAGGAAAATACCCGAAGCTGGGATTTCCACCATGCTTGCCAACTATACCTTTAAGGGTGGAATACCTAAAAAACTTGGTGATCCCGGAGTACCCACTATACCTTGCTCTATTAAAAGGAATTATGTTAAAACTGCTTTATGTGATTTAGGAGCCGGTGTTAGTGTTATGCCTCTTTCCTTGTACCGTATACTTGAATTAAGTAAATTGACACCCACTGAGATATCCTTGCAAATGGCTAATAAATCAACTGCTATACCTGTCAGCATTTGTGAGGACGTGCCTGTTGTAGTTGTGAATGTTACTATCTTAACAGACTTTGTCATTCTTGATATTCCCGAGGACGATAGTATGTCTATTATCCTTGGTAGACCCTTTTTAAATACTGTAGGAGTTGTTATTGATTGTAACAAAGGCAATGTCACCTTTCATGTTAATGGAAATGAGCATACAGTACATTTTCCGAGGAAACAACCTCAAGTTCATAGCATAAATACTATTGAGAAAATTCCATCAATTATTATTGGAGGATTTGAGTTTCCTCTCCCTACTGTCAAGAAAAAGTATGATATTCTTATTGTTGGGGATTTTCATATCCCCGTTGAGGTAACCTAGAGTCACTTCGAAATTTCTCCGATTCCATGTTATTCAGAATGAGTTTGTTAACAAGACTTGATCAACCTTGTTAGTGGATTCATTTTGATGATCATGAGATGGATAAAACTAGAAGGCACAACCTTCTGTACTCTCTTTTTACTTTCTGTTATTTAGAATAAATAAAGCAAAAATAGTATTATCCGTCTGTTTTCTGAATTATCCGTGCAATAAAATATCCCAAAAATAAAAGTGCTCCAAATGCGCTGCAAATTTAGTATGATTTTTATGGAATATTTGAGGATTTTAGGCATCGAAATCACTGCAGGAGGGGCAAGCACCAGGCCACGAGAGTGGAGGGCGCGCCCACCCCACCTAGGCACGCCCCCTGTCTCATGGGCCCCTGGTAGCCCCCCTCCAGTTATGCCAGCACCCACACACTTCATCTTCTACCCAAAAAATCCCCATCCAGCTCAATCACGAGTTCTAGCTCATTTTGCTGCGATTTTCGATCTCCTTGCTCAAAGCTCCATTCACAAAACTGCTTTGGGAGATTGTTGCTTGGTATGTGACTCCTCCATTGGTCCAATTAGTTTTTGTTCTAGTGCTTTATTCATTGCAAATCCTTGCTGTCTTGGTGACCCTGTTCTTGAGCTTGAATGTTAAATTTATGAGGTTCCAAGTAATTCTAATGCATGATATAGGCTCTAGGCACTTGTATGAGTAGTTGCTACCATTCTTGTTAAGTTTTATTCACTTTTATTTCGAAGTTACGAAAATTTCAGAAAATTTTCAGAAAAATAATTATGTTTAGGAGAATGTATCAAGGTGGTTCCTCGGTAAAGAAAGGGCCTAGGATTGCTATGCGTGAGCAAGATGTTGAATTACCGAGGGATGCGGATGTACGAGCTTGTGAGTGGCCATCCGATGATTTCATGGTCAAAGCAGGCTTTAAGGAGGAATTTAACGTGTATGTGCATAATGCTGAGCTGGAGGACTTCTTACAAGATAAGTTTCCCCAGTACTATCAATTGACTGATTCCTTTGTGCGGAGGTTTAAATATAAATGTACGCGTAATTCTTCTAGTGTCCTATTTGATATTTATGATACATCCTATACCATGGACTCAGAGGATAAAACAACTGCTTGCAAACTCCCGCAGTGGGGTAATATTAATGATCCTCGCAAATCTGAATGTAGAGATTTCCTTGCTAGTATTACTGTGGGAGAATCTAGGGACATAACACAAGCTACCATAGGGAGCATTCATTTTCCTGCTATACATTATTTCGCTCTCTTCATTGGTAGATGCATTAACAGTAAAGATGAAGCATGTCATATGTGTGTCCCTGATCTCTGTGTCCTCAAGAGTGTTGTGTTAGGTTATAAAGGTTATAACTTGGGGGGAAATAGTTGCACGTAGGTTGCAGAATAATAGTAGAGATGGAGATTTATTTGGAGGAATTTATACAACCCGTGTGGCTAACTATCTTGGTATAGCCCCACGAGAGGGGGATGTGATGATACTTCCTGTTTATTTAGATTATGACGCTATGGTCAATCACCATTTTCTTAGAAGGAATGAACAATACCTCCATTATCGACTAATCTATAACAGACACAACGTCGTCCATGTTACTCTTCCTGCTCCTCTCCTTTTTGATTATCAAGCAAAAGGAAGACATGTTGTTACTAGGGAGGAAGCAGCTGAACACGAGGGGAGAGCGGAGGCAGCTCACCAACATGCCGCAGCTCAGGAGGCATTTGCTGCTGCATCTCAGTACGACCCCAGTTACAATTATGGATATCAGCCAGGATATCCTTGGCATTAGACCAACTTAGGCCAAAAGCCTAAGCTTGGGGGAGTACGTATTTCTCGCCGACTTTACATTCATGTTCACACACTATCCTAGTCGTCGGTTCTCATACTCTTTCATTGTATTATCCATGCTAGTTTAATTTTCTTTTTCTAGTTTTCTTCTTGTGTGTTTGATAAACCTTAAGAAAAACTAAAAAAATTAGTTAGTTTAATTTCCATGCTTGTAGTAGAAATTAAAATGAAAACCCAAAAAGATTTCTCGTTATTCTTTTTACTTGTTGGGAGCTTTCCCGTGTAAATAGTTTTCTTTTCTTTTCTTTTCTTTGGGGGTCGAGAAGACCATATTGAAAATGTTTAGTGGCTCTCTTATGCATGATTGATTATTTAACTTAGAGCCCATATTACCTTGTCTTCTCTCTTGAGTTGAATGCTTGCAGATTCCAGCTTAGTCCAATGCACGTACACTCTTATTATTATACACATCGTTCGGTCATGCGAGTGAAAGGCAATAATGACGATATATGATGGACTAATTGAGATGAGAAAAGCTGGTATGAACTCGACCTCTCTTGTTTTTGTAAATATGATGAGTTCATTGTTCCTGATTCAGCTTATTATGAAGTAAACATATTTGCAATAACATTTAGAGATTATAGTTGCTTGTGCCATGCTTGATTAGCTATGAGTTATAATGGTTTACCTTGCGTGCCAACATGCTATTAGAATGATTATGATGTGATATAATGGGATGGTATCCTCCTTTGAATGTATTGAGTGACTCGACTTGGCACATGTTCACTCATGTAGTTGAAATAAAGTCAACATAGCCTTCACGATATTTATGTTCATGGTGGATTATATCCTACTCATGTTTTTACTCAGTATGAATTAATTTTAATGCATGTTTATGACTGTTGTCGCTCTCTCAGTTGGTCGCTTCCCAATCTTTTGCTAGCCTTCAGTTGTACTAGGCGGGAATACTGCTTGTGCATCCAAACTCCTTAAACCCCAAAGTTGTTCCATATGAGTCCACCATACCTTCCTATATGCGGTATTTACCTGCCGTTCCAAGTAAATTTGTATGTGCCAAACTCTAAACCTTCAAATGAAATTCTGTTTTGTATGCTCGAGCCGCTCATGTTTCCATTAGGGCTGCCTATATCTTCCATGCTAGGTGGGTTATTCTCAAGAGGAGTGGACTCCGCTCCTCATTCACGAGAAAGGGCCGGTAACCGGGATGCCCAGTCCCATGATCCAAAAAGATCAAAGCAAATCAAAATAATTAAACAAAACTCCCCAAGGATTGTTGTTAGTTGGAGGCACTCGTTGTTTCGAGCAAGCCATGGATTGATGCTTGTTTGTGGTTGGGGGAGTATAAACTTTTACCATTCTGCGTGGGAACTGCCTATAATGCATGTAGTATGGAAGATACATCCATCTCATAGTTGTTGCGTTGACAGTGAAAGTATGCCGCTCAAAATGTTATTCAATCTCTATTTTAAAATCGAGCTCTGGCACCTCTACAAATCCCTGCTTCCCTCTGCGAAGGGCCTATCTATTTATTTTTATGTTGAGTCATCACCTTCTTATTAAAGAGCACCCGCTGGAGAGCACACTGTCACTTGCGTTCATTATGATTGGTTTATATTGGGTATGACTTGACTGGATCTCTTTTACCATGAATTACAATGTTTAGTCAGTCCTTGATCTTTAAAGGTGCTCTGCATTTATGTTTTGCGGTCTCAGAAAGGGCTAGCGAAATACCATTTTGTTATATCATGTTATGATTGTTTTGAGAAAGTGTTGTCATCCGAGTTTTATTATTATCGCTCGCTAGCTGATTATGCCATTGATATGAGTAATTATGAGACCTAAGTGTTATTGTGAGTATGGTTAGTTTATAATATTGTTGAAACCTGAATGATGGCTTTGCATGTTTACAACAACAAGAGCAAATAGAGTTTGTAAAAGTTTTTCTTTATCACTTTCAGTTTATCAACTGAATTGCTTGAGGACAAGTAAAGGTTTAAGCTTGGGGGAGTTGATACGTCTCCAACGTATCTACTTTTCCAAACACTTTTGCCCTTGTTTTGGAATCTAACTTGCATGATTTGAATGAAACTAACCCGGACTGACGCTGTTTTCAGCAGAATTACCATGATGTTGTTTCATGTGTTGAAAACAAAAGTTCTCGAAATGTCCTGAAAATCCTCGGAGGCAATTTTTGGAAAATATAAAAAATACTGGAGAAAGAATCAAGACCAGGGGCACCACACCCTGTCCACGAGGGTGGGGGCGCGCCCTCCCCCCCGGGCGCGCCCCCCTGTCTCGTGGGCCCCCTGAGGCTCCTCCGACCTCAACTCCAACTCCATATATTCCGTCTCGCGGAGAGAAAAATCGGAGAGAAAGTTTCATCACGTTTTACGATATGGAGCTGCCGCCAAGCCCTAATCTCTCTCGGGAGGGCTGATCTGGAGTCCGTTCGGGGCTTCGGAGAGGGGGATTCGTCGCTGTCGTCATCATCAACCATCCTCCATCACCAATTTCATGATGCTCACCACCGTGCATGAGTAATTCCATCATAGGCTTGCTAGACGGTGATGGGTTGGATGAGATTTATCATGTAATCAAGTTAGTTTTGTTAGGGCTTGATCCCCAGTATCAACTATGTTCTGAGATTGATGTTGCTATGACTTTGCTATGCTTAATGCTTGTCACTAGGCCCCAAGTGCCATGATTTCAGATCTGAACCTATTATGTTTTCATCAATATATGTGTGTTCTTGATCCTATCTTGCAAGTCTATAGTCACCTATTATGTGTTATGATCCAACAACCCCAAAGTGACAATAATCGGGATACTTCTCGGTGATGACCGTAGTTTAAGGAGTTCATGTATTCACCATATGTTAATGCTTTGGTCCGGTTCTCTATTAAAAAGAGGCCTTAATATCCCTTAGTTTCCACTAGGACCCCGCTGCCACGGGAGGGTAGGACAAAAGATGTCATGCAAGTTCTTTTCCATAAGCACGTATGACTATATTCAGAATACATGCCTACATTACATTGATGAATTGGAGCTAGTTCCGTGTCACCCTATGTTATAGATATTACATGAGGAATCGCATCCGACATAATTATCCATCACTGATCCATTGCCTACGAGCTTTTCACATCTTGTGCTTCGCTTATTTCCTTTTCCATTGCTACTGTTACCATCACTACAAAACCCCAAAAATATTACTTTCTGCTATCCTTACCTTTACCACTGTTACCATTACTATCATTACTACTTTGCTACTATATACCTTGCTGTAGATACTAAGTTATCCAGGTGTGGTTGAATTGACAACTCAACTGCTAATACTCAAGATTATTCTTTGGCTCCCCTTGTGTCGAATCAATAAATTTGGGTTGAATACTCTACCCTCGAAAGCTGTCGCGATCCCCTACACTTGTGGGTCATCAGGAACTGTAAGTGCATCCAGTGCCACCCCTAGTTGGTTTTGGAGTATTGACGACAAAGTTGGTTGAGGGACTAATGCGTTTGTGAGAATTGCAGGATAATGCAGGCAGTGTCCCTCATTGATTCGGTTTACCTACCGGAGATGACCCCTAAAAATGTATGAAGACATTGACGACAATGGTGGTATGATAAGATATTCATATTGAAGACTATGACATGAGAAGACATTGCATGAAGACTATGGAGCGTGAAGACTGTGTGGTTTCGTTGTTTCCTTTTCTTCGTTGTTGAGTCATAGGAACCACCGTACTATTAAGTGGGATCCAAGTGAACTAAGTCAGAGTGACTGAATTGATGCTCAACCCAAATCCTATGTCTTCGTGGGAAGACAATGAGAGCAAATCTTATCCAGAGTTGGATGAGTCAGCTTTGCTTGTAGCCCAAGTAAAGTTGTCGTGTGTGTTTGAAATCTGACCGTTGGAACACGTGTCAGTTCCTTAGTGACCCAGGGTCATTTCGAACAAATCAGGCCGGGTTGCCTAGTGGCTATAAATAGCCCACCCCCTACACCATAAATTGGTGGCTGCTCAGAGTTAATATACGGCTTTTGTCGTTTGAGAGCAATCCACCTCGAAGCATTTGAGAGAGAGAGAAATCCTTGCGAGGACAAAGCCCAAACACCCAGAGCCAAAGAGTGTTAAGCATCACCGAAGTCTTTCTGTCTGTGTGACCTGAAGACTTATTACACTTGAGGACTGTGCATCCTCCAGCCGGTTAGGCGTCTCGTTCGGAGCATCCAAGAGTCATTGTGGATTGCCGGGTGAACGGAGTCTGTGAAGGTTTGGAAGTCTACCTTGAAGACTTACCAGAGTGATTGGGCAAGGACTGGGTGTCCTTATCTCAAGGGGAATAAGGTGAAGACACGGTCTTCTGAGTTGAATCTCAACCTCCCTAACCAGACGTACAGTTGTCACAGCAACTGGAACTGGTCCAACAAATCATGTGTCTTCAACAAGTGACTGGTTCTATCTCTTCCCTCCTTTATCTTGAGTTTGTATTCGTGAAGTCATTGCTTATCTGTCTTATCTGATTGACTTCATTGCTTGACTACTATTGTTAATTGGCTTCATACTATCTTCCGTCCTGATCCTACTACCTAGCCGCTATTGGTCTTCGTACGTTAATGCTATTGCATACTTGACTATGGCTTGCTTGTTGTAGTTTATCTTCCGCTGCATATCAATTAGGTTATTTCTATTGTTTGTCTTCGAAACTTCCATGTTTTGAAGACTTTCATAAAAATTGCCTATTCACCCCCCTCTAGTCGATAACTAGCACTTTCAATTGGTATCATAGCAAGGTACTCCCTTGTTATGTGTGATTCGGTTTAACCACCTGGAGTTTAGCTATGTCGACTACAGGATTGAGGAATGTATCTTGGCCCACCTTTGACGGTCACGAGTATCCCCGGTGGAAAGCCATGATGAAGAAGCGACTCATGGCTATGGACAGTGAACTGTGGACCGTCACCGAGATTGGTCTCACCGATCTATGCAAGATGGCGGAGGCTGATGACATTCGTAAGTATACTCTACTGAACCTCACTGCTAAGGATGTCATCTACTCCTGCCTGTCCCGAAATCAGTTCAGGAACGTCATGCACCTCAATCACGCGAAGCTAATCTGGGACCGACTTGCTGAGGTCTATGATAGTCATCTTAATCGTCATGATCCTTGGCTTGATGACTACAATGAGTCTCTTAAAGAGATGACCTTTCCACCTGAACCGTCTTCATCTTCACCATGCCTCATGGCAGGGGGTGCTAAGGTAACTGAATGTTATCTTACTGAAACTAGTGATGATGAATCAGGTGATGAATTTGGCCCCAGCTATGTCAAACTTGCTTCCCTTGCCACTAAACAACAAAGAGCTTTGGAAAAGATTCAAAACATGCTTAGTAAGAGCGATGATATGTTGGGCGAAGAAATGGATCAGTCAAAAGCTTTGGCTGATAGTCTTCAGAGACTTCATTCCAAGTTTGATGCCCTTCAGGATCAACATAATGCTCTCTTATCTGATCATGAGAAACTTTCTTCTGAATGTCTTCAAAGAGAGCAAGATCTTGAAAAGATAAGAGTGGATTATGAAGTTCTTCTGAAGAAGCATGATTCACTACTTGCTCAACAGATCAGTCCCGCTCAGGAAGGATTTGAACAACCTTGCTTGAAATGCATTGAGCGTGATAACACTGCCTCTGTTGCTGAATCTTCCACTGCTGCTACTGCTGTTCTGTCTTCAACTACTGATGTGGTAACTAACCCCTCTACGGAGGATACCACTGCCATTGCTGATGAAAATGCTAGGTTGAAGACATTGCTTGAAACAGGGATGTACAAAAGTTTGAAGGGACATCAGACACTCTGCGATGTCCTCAAAAAGCAGATTCTGAACCGAAACCCTAGGAAAGAGGGTGTTGGGTTCAAGAGGAAAATGAATGCTGATGGCTCCTACTGGAAGCCTGAGCAGTATTCCAAAACCACATGGGTTGCTGCAAAGGAACCTTCAGTGGATCCATCTACTTTATCTGGCTTTACCTGTGCTAATCCTATTATCATTGATGAATCCTTTGATGCAAACTATAAACTGTTCAAAAATCAGAATGGTGAAGTGTTTGCCAGGTTTATCGGTACTAACTGCAGGAATGGACCGCCAATGAAGAAGATCTGGGTTCCCAAAAGCTGTCTTGAAAATCTTCCCGTGAATGTTGTCATGACACCACCTGTGAAGAAGACAAATCCCGAACCAAAGGCGTCACATGGTCCAACGGCTTCATACGGAAATAGGACTCACTCGAGTCACCCTAACGCCAATGTTTTGCAGGGAAATCATACTCAAACTTATGAATATGAGCGTGTGTCTGCAAACCGCTACGTTCATAATACTAAGAACTTTTCTGCTTATTCATATGAGTATCATTCATCTCCTGCAAGGCTATTTGCTAGGGCTCCAAAGCCGAAATTCTCAGATGCTGCACTTAGACTCATTGCTTCTAAGCCACCCCTGAAGATGTGGGTGGTAAAGAAGAACTAACTCTCTTTTGCAGAAAATGGTCTCCAGCCAGCAATCAATGGCGTCCGATATTATTGCTGGGGACCTAAAACACAAAGGGACGCATGATAAAATAACTTAATATGTATTCCACATATGTATCGCTTACCTGTCATACTGTGTGCTAACTTTCATCTATGCTGTGATAATCCAAGTGTGCATCAAATGCTTATGCTTCACAACATACATTGTGAAGCCTATCCTTCTAACTGCACTGTAGGGTACACCAAAGGCTTCAAAATGGATTATTGACAGCGGATGCACTAATCATATGACTGGCGATCAAAGTCTTCTCATGGACTCAACCTTACGTCCATCCGACAAGAGTCAAATCACATTTGCTGACACTGGTAAAGGCAAAGTATTGGGTCTAGGTAGTGTTGCAATCTCAAAGGATCAACACATGGATAAAGTGATGCTTGTTGAATCCCTTGGATTCAACTTAATGTCTGTCTCAATGCTATGTGACTTAAATATGTTTGTGATATTTGGAAAATATCGTTGCCTTGTACTAACGGAATCTGACAAATCTCTAGTCTTTGAAGGGTATAGGAAAGGTGATCTATACATGGTAGATTTCTCAGCAGGTCCAAAACCTGCCCATGTCTTCTTGCAAAAGCTTCAGAATGCTGGCTCTGGCATCGTAGGCTGGGGCATGCAGGCATGAGGAACTTGCACACTCTCGTCAAGAAGAAGCATGTCATAGGCATCGAAGGTGTCAAGTTCAAGAAAGATCATCTGTGTGGTGCCTACGAAGCTGGAAAGATGACAAGGGCCAAGCATCCTTCGAAGACAATCATGATGACATCTCAACCCTTTGAGTTGTTGCACATGGACTTATTTGGCCCTCCTCACTACTCCACCCTCACAACAACGGCGTGTCTCTATGGCTTCGTCATTGTTGATGACTACTCAAGATACACATGGGTGCATATAATTCTCTACAAGACTGAAGTACAAGATGTCTTCAGACAATTCGCCAATCGAGCAATGAACAACTATGGCGTCAAGATCAAGCATATCAGAAGTGATAACGACACTGAATTCAAGAACACCGGCCTTGATCTTTATCTGGATACAATGGGAATCACTCATGAATTTTCTGCTCCATACACACCACAGCAAAATGGCATTGTTGAGCGCAAGAACGGAACCCTTATTGAGATGGCTCGAACAATGCTCGATGAGTACAAGACACCAAGAAAGTTTTGGCCTGAAGCCATTGATACAGCTTGTCACATCATCAACCATGTCTACATCCATAAGCTTTTGGGCAAAACATCCTATGAGCTCCTCACTAGCAAGAAGCCAAATGTCAGCTACTTCAGAGTCTTTGGTGCTAAGTGCTGGATCAAGGATCCCCATCACAAGTCAAAATTTGAACCCAAAGCTCACGAAGGCTTCATGCTTGGATATGGAAAGGATTCACACTCTTACGGAGTCTTCAACCTCTTCCACTACAAAATCATTGAAACAGTGGATGTGCGATTTGATGAAACCAATGGTTCACAATGAGAGCTACTGCCAAGCACACTTGATGAAGCTCCTTCCAGTGAATCTATCAAGCTAATGGGAACTGGTGAAATCATGCCCTCTGAAGCACAGCCTGAAGAGGAACTTATCATCTCTGCACCAAACCAACCTGAAGACAATTCTCAGCCCGAAGACAATCCTCCCAATGATGACAATGATCAACATGAGCAAGGGCTTCGTCCAGTTCATCCTCGTGTTGTAAATGAAGTACAAATCAAGAAGATAATTGATAGCATCAATGCGCCAGGTCCGCTTACTCGATCAAGAGCAACATAGCTAGCAAATTTCTGTGGGCATTTTTCATTTGTATCAATATCTGAACCCAAGAAAGTTGTTGAAGCCTTTATGGAACCTGAATGGATTCAAGCCATGCAAGAAGAACTTCAACAGTTCAAGCCTAATAATGTTTGGGAACTTGTCAAGTGGCCTAACCCTCGCAAGCATAACATTATTGGAACGAAGTGGTTATATCGAAACAAGCAAGATGAGCATGGTCAAGTCATCAGAAACAAAGCACGTCTTGTGGCTCAAGGATACACTCAAGTTGAAGGAATTGACTTCGATGAAACATTTGCTCCTGTTGCTAGGCTTGAAGCCATTCGCATACTACTAGCCTATGCAAATCATCACAACATCTTGCTATATCAAATGGATGTAAAGAGTGCATTTCTCAATGGCAAGATTGAATAAGAAGTGTATGTTGCACAACCACCTGGCTTTGAAGATCCAAAACATCCTGATATGGTGTACAAACTCAACAAAGCACTGTATGGCCTCAAACAAGCTCCTCACACTGGGTATGATACAATCAAAGACTTCCTGAAGAGCAAAGGCTTCATACCTGGATCCCTTGATCCCACACTCTTCACGAAGACATATGATGGTGAACTATTTGTGTGCCAAATATATGTGGATGACATAATCTTCGGCTGCACCAACCAGAAGTACAGTGATGAGTTTGGATATATGATGCAAGAGCAATATCAGATGTCCATGATGGGTGAGATGAAGTTCTTCCTTGGTCTTCAAATCCGTCAACAAAGAAATGGCATCTTCATATCTCAAGAAAAATATCTCAAAGATTGCCTGAAGAAGTTCGGCATGCAAGATTGCAAAGGTTACACGACGCCAATGCCAGCCAAACATCATCTTGGTCCCGACGACAATGGTAAAGAGTTCGATCAAAAGGTATACCGCTCCATGATTGGTTCTTTACTTTACCTATGTGCATCTAGGCCAGATATTATGCTTAGTGTTTGCATGTGTGCTCGATTCCAAGCGGCACCAAAGGAATCGCATCACTTAGCAGTGAAGCGAATTCTTAGATATTTGGCTTACACCCCAACACTCAGATTATGGTATCCAAAGGGCTCAAGGTTTGATCTAGTTGGATTCTCGGATGCTGATTATGCCAACAATCCAGTCCAGCACTCGAAGACAAAGCACATTGAAATTCGTCATCATTTTCTCAGAGATCATGTCATGAAGAAAGATATTGACATCATTCACGTCAATACTGAAGAGCAACTGGCAGATATCTTCACAAAGCCCTTGGATGAGAAAAGGTTTTGCAAGTTACGGCGTGAGCTAAATATCTTGGAATCCTCGAATGTCCTGTGATCAGGCACACATCCTAACACTTATGCATGTAGATGACTTGGATGTACAACACACAAAGTAATGTATATCTTCAATCAATGAAGACTTACACTCTGAGTGTGAATATATTAACATGGAATTTGACTTCGGAGCGCCACGATAATTGTGCGCCGTGTCTGGGTCTAATACTTCTATACGGTGGGAAACGCCACCACCAAATTTCTCATTTTGAAGTGTTTCACTCATGGCGTTATTTTGCAAAGACTTCGCATTTGGTTTGTCTTCAGTTTCAATTTATCTTCGTGATTTTCAGCGCTATGATGATTTGATTGCATATATATATATATATACTAGTGTTCTGTCCTCTACAGCATTCACTTATAGCTATGTCCTCACTGTTGAATCTTTTGAACTAAGTGAATGTGATCAAACCCTAATATCTCTATGCTTACCATCTCAAACTCTATCTGTCCAAATCATATGCATTCTATTGAAACTGTCAAATGTCTTCTCTGCATCCTTGTCAGCAGAAGACACAGAGACAAAACATCAAGTCCTATTTAAATGAATCATCTTTATTGTCGATATCCGGAGAAGCCGGAACGAACATCCGACATACTTGGCGGGCGTGGGAACGTGGGACAATTCTAAATGTGTTGCATGCTTGCCACGTACCCCACGGATGTGAACAGACAGGGGCACCTGCGTAATTGCGCTGTGCTGCGCACCTACTTATAAATATGCGTCCCCTGCGGTAAAGAAATCCTTCTTCCACCTCTACACCTCCGTCAAAACCCTAGCGCCACCGCTAGCTCGCGACGACGCCGTCCTCACGCCGGCCGCGGACATTGTCCTCTTTGCCGTCGCTGTAGGTGTCCTCCGTCGCCAAGTTAGGGCACAGTGGACTGAACTGCTCGGTCTCCTATTCTTCCCATCTAGCAGTTCTTCGTGCAGTAATTATAACTCTATTTTTACCACCTTTTTGATCTTCAAGATTCATCCTATTTACCGAAAGTAGTTTCTACCTATCCAATGTTGAATCGATTCTGTCTGCATCTCTTAATGCCTAGCATATTCACTTAGATTTCCTATCTAGTTTGATTCCTCACTTGTACTTATTCACGAATTGGTACAAATCTGGAACCAACTCACCTATATAAGTGAATGTCTTCGCACCATGAGGTCAATGTCTTCAAACTGATTTATCTTCAAAATCTTCTGAGAATGCATATGACCTCGTCCCCTTCCCTCGCATCTCTAATGCTGTCACATGTACATGTCCGTGGGAGAATCACTAGGTTCTCATAGTCTGCATTCGTTTGCAGAATACTTACAGCATCATATCAATTCTCCTGAAGCCAGTTCCTGTTTGACCAGCAAGCGTAAATCTCTGAAGCCTTTGAGCTTATTGAAACCATTTAGTTTGAAGTTCATGGCTGCAGAGAAATCAGTCAGGAAGGGTGGCGGACAGTGTCGTGGGGGAACTTCTAGGGATCTGCCTGATGATCTTGCAGATATATACAAAACAGATCCTAAAGAAGATTACAATCAACGCAAGACTAGAATCCAATGGATTCGACGCTATTGGGCTGAACAGTGGTACAAGTACAAGTTCGTCACCCAGGAGTACGCAGAGAAGTATGCTATCAAGAGTCCTTGGGGCAATATTCTCTATCGAGGCCTTCCCCCCAAGAATAGAGCTGAAGCCATTGAGCAAAAATTCTATCCGTGCATGGTCCGTGGACCACAGCCTGAAGAAGCCGACCCATCATCATTGCTCTGGTGTCGCGACGACAATCTCTTCAATCGCAACTTCCAGTTTGCTATGTCTTCAGCAAAGGAAAACAAGAAGTCATGGGGATTAGACTTCAATCCTGGTCCCTCTGCTCCCCGTGAGGATGGGACACGTGAAGCTGAAGAGAATAGAATTGGCCCCTTTGCAAACCTTGATGGTCTCATCTCCTACGTCTTGGTTCATGGTGCCAAAGTGGATCATCCCAACAATGATACTGATTCAGATGAAGCCCCTGCTCCTACTCCAAGGCCGAAGAAGCCTAAGAAGGTTAAGGTTTCATCATCAGCCGCACCTCCAAAAGCTTCTCATGTGAAGCCATTGGCCACTGCACCTCCTGAAGCCAGTGTGCAGTCTGAAGATCAATCTCGTATCTCCAAGAAGACGGAGAAGAAAAAGCAACTTGTCAGGCGTACTGATCAAGCTCTGACTCCTGCTGCTATTCTGCGTGAAGAACCCATTGATCTATCAAGTGATGAAGATCTTGCGGATGATGCTCTTGAGCAGCTGATAAAGAGCAAGGAAGAAGCAGAAATCTTCAGCAATTTGCCTCTCTTTGATGTGGCCATCATCCACAATTTCATTGATGAGTGGTCCGACACCCCAAATGTCAGCTTTGAAGATTTACAGCTTCCAATTGGCCTCAGCGTCTCTTTCAATGGCGCCATTGCTTCTGAGATGGTTCTCGCTAAGCGAATCGTTGAGCTCAAGCACAAGATTGATTATGAAAAGGCTCAATTCAAGAAGCATATGGCCAAGCTGAGTGTTCAAGACGTCAGGAACTTTAAGGTCATGCTGCATGATCTTAAAGAAGCTTTTCTGAAGAAGCGCCAAGAAGCTCAAGGCTCTCGCGAGCGCATGAAGAGTTTGGCTGATAAGTGTGTGCTTGCCTACAATGAGGCTGAGAAGCGCAAGTCACTTGGCCGTCCTGGCATTGACCCCAGGATGGCAGCAAAGAAAAAGAAGAAGCTTCCTGCTGATCAGCCTGCGCCTTCAAGCCAAGAAGCTCCACGCATTATCTTCCCAAGTAGCATGACTGGCTCGAAGCCAAAGGTCACCACAACCGCTTCAGAACAGAAGAAGACAAGGGCTGCAGAGGCTGAAGCCAGAAAGAGGAAGAATACCGAAGCCTCTGATGCTGCTCCCGCCAAGAAGAAGCGCAAGACCAAGAAGAATCGGGCTGCTCCTACAGAGCCCCTTTTTGTTGAACCCATCTTAGTGATTCATCCTACATCTGCATCCCAAGAACTTCACATGACTGTTCATGAGCCTGCTTCCACAGAGGCTCCTGAAGCTGAAGATATACCAGCAGCTGAACCCACCGCTGTTGAAGACATTGGTCATCAGGACAATGTTGAAGATGATGAAGTTCTTCCTCAGATCGAATACAATGTGGTATCATCGCCTGTTCATACGAACAGCAAACTCATCAGCATTGGTCGTCCTCTGACGCCAATTGCACAGGATGATTCATGGGCTGATCGCCGCAAGAACAAGATTCCCCCAACACTCCCCAACAACAACAAGTCACAACATCCGTACAAGCTGAAGAGGATGAGGGCATGCCCACTCCATCTCCAAAAGCGTCGCCAGTACTCCAAAGGCTTCGCAAAGGACCAAGGCCTCAAGCTCCTCTTCCGAGCGTTCCAGAAGGAGAAGTGCACCATCAACTTGTTGCACATCAAGTGTTTTCAGAAGCCACTCCTGCTGTGAATATCTCTGCGTCTGAAGCACCTGCTGCTGAAGACAATCCGGCTGTATCAGCCGATGAAGAACGTCAAGAAGAACGTGTCTCGACTCCCCCCCATTCCTGAAGAAATAGTTCATGAGGAGAACGTGTCTATGCCTGACCCTCCAGCTCCTCAAGTGGAGGTTGAAAATCCTGAAGCTGCCACAACCAACGCAAGTGAAGCCGATGATATTGTCATGGCTGAAGCTAATGTGGAGCTTGCAACAACCAGTGTGCCTGAAGTTAATGCGGCCACTGCACCTGAAGCTAGTGAGGCTACTGCTTCTGAAGCACCTGTTGTGCAATGTGAAGCCTCTGCTGCTGCCAATGCTCCTGTTCCAGCCTCATGGCCCTATACAATTGAGCAGGCATATAACCACGGAGAGCTAACAACAGTCAGATGGCCCGAATTTGACTGGTCCTCAATTTGACTATCACGTTGAGCATAGGCCTCAAGTCCAGAAGCCCAAGCCAAGACTGCCAAGATTTCCTGGTACTACCACCACTGTCAGGTCCTTCAATGCAAATGGCTTCAAGAGCCACAACACATTCTTTGATAGCTCGAAGAACCCCTACACGAAGCCAAGAATTGCATCAGATCGGTTCTGGAGTCATCAGCAGCGAAGCTATTACTCCTGTGTTCTGTATGATCAAGGGCGCATCTTCCCTCATATGCGCCTCGACACTGAAGCCATTACTGGACTCCCCTTCTTAGAAGAAGCACTTGACTACTTTCGTGATGCTGGGCTGCTCAGTTTTGTCATAGATAAAGAACACTGGAATGAAGAACTATTGCTTCAATTCTATGCCACACTGCACATTCGCGGCTACAACAGAGATACAAAGACTTGGGTTCTCGAGTAGATGATGGGAAATGTTCATCATGAAGCCAAAGCTATGGATATCATCGAGCTTACAAGCCTGTACCCAATATGAGTCAGATGCTGAGCATGATGAAGCCTTTGCCCCGTGATGCTGAATATCCAACAGAGTTCTTTGTTGAAGACCTTGAGTATCTGCCACGCACCATATATCACATCATCAGGCAGACTCTATGGCCTATCAAAGGACATTCATCAGCGGCAAAGCTTGAAGGAGCTATGAAGACTTTGGTCTTCTACATTTTCAATGGCATCAGCTTCAATGCACAAGATTTCTTCATCAGACAACTTGCTGCCTCCGGCTCTGATCTCTTTGGTCTGAAGTTTTATGCTCCATGGGTCATGCGCCTCATAAAGCGACACTCTACTATCAACTATCAACCTTGCCAAGAAGCCTCTTTGTCTTCAGAATGCCGATCACCAAAGCTTCAGTCAACCCATTGAAGGTGTTCAAGCAGCTACACGAATCTATCCATTGGCTGGAAATACTCGTCTGCCTCATCGAGCACCTACTGAAGCCACTGAAAGCATCATTGCCCAAAGGCCTCGGAAGCATTCTCGCGTTCTCAATGATCGAGAACTTCTTGTGGCCCTTCATCAGAAACAGGATAAACATCATTTTTGGCTCAAGAGACAGATGCAAAGCCTCTTGGTGGATGTCAATTGCATTCGCAACCTTGCCACCAAGAATGCCTTTGTTGCTCACGAAACTTGCCGGCGATCATGGAAGAGTTTGACCCTGCTTAGTGCTAAAGCAGATCTTCAAGACGATGACTTCAATGAAAGATTTCAGTTTGACTCCACTCCTCCCCGGAATGCTGTCCTACGAAGAACTCCATCTCTTGAAGACTCTGAATATTCTTCCTCCGTGGCAACGGTCAATGCCAGAGTGATCAATGATGAAGATGATGCTACTTCACCACCTCCTACTACTACTGCGCGCATCGACACTACATCTAGTTCATCTGCACCGCCACCCAACGACAATAACCCTGCTGCTTCACCTACTCATCAAGAAGACGAGTAGATGCTCTATGTCTTCAAACCTTTTTGGTCATTACTGACAAAAGGGGGAGAAGCGTATGAGTTGATAGTCTTCAAGCGGGTTCATATGGGCGGTTGCGTTATATTTTGCCTCGTGCTTACAACTCTTGCATTTTTGAAACATTTGGTTCTCTGAGTTGTAACACTTAAACTTGATGGTCGTCTGCTACTTATTTGCATTTCCATGTGCGATGATAACTTCCGCACTTAGATCATCCTGCAGACGTCCATTTTTCATTATGCATGTCATCCTATATGCTATATCATCTCATGCATGATGAATTATCTTCATAAGTTGAAGTGGATCTCCACAAGTACAACCTGCCATGTGCATTTGCATTCAAAAGCAAAATTATTTATATGCACATCTTCAGGGGGAGCCCTTGCTACTTATGAAGACAAATTCCTATCCTTTACAATTTCACATACTTTATCCCCGTTGAAAACTTCAACCAGTTTGTCATCAATCACCAAAAAGGGGGAGATTGTAAGTGCATCTAGTGCCACCCCTAGTTGGTTTTGGAGTATTGACGACAAAGTTGGTTGAGGGACTAATGCGTTTGTGAGAATTGCAGGATAACGCAGGTAATGTCCCTCATTGATTCGGTTTACCTACCGGAGATGACCCCTAAAAATGTATGAAGACATTGACGACAATGGTGGTATGAGAAGATATTCATATTGAAGACTATGACATGAGAAGACATTGCATGAAGACTATGGAGCGCGAAGACTGTGTGGTTTCGTTGTTTCCTTTTCTTCTTTGTTGAGTCATAGGAACCACCGTACTGTTAAGTGGGGTCCAAGTAAACTAAGTCAGAGTGACTGAAGTGATGCTCAACCCAAATCCTATGTCTTCGAGCGAAGACAATGAGAGCAAATCTTATCCAGAGTTGGATGAGTCAGCTTTGCTTGTAGCCCAAGTAAAGTTGCCGTGTGTGTTTGAAATCTGACCGTTGGAACACGTGTCAGTTCCTTAGTGACCCAGGGTCATTTCGGACAAATCAGGTCGGGTTGCCTAGTGGATATAAATAGCCCACCCCCTACACCATAAATTGGTGGCTGCTCAGAGTTGATATACGGCTTTTGTCGTTTGAGAGCAACCCACCTGGAAGCATTTGAGAGAGAGAAATCCTTGCGAGGACAAAGCCCAAACACCCAGAGCCAAAGAGTGTTAGGCATCACTGAAGTCTTTCCGTCTGTGTGACCTGAAGACTTATTACACTTGAGGACTGTGCATCCTCCAGCCGGTTAGGTGTCTCGTTCTGAGCATCCAAGAGTCATTGTGGATTGCCGGGTGAACGGAGTCTGTGAAGGTTTGGAAGTCTCCCTTGAAGACTTACCAGAGTGATTGGGCGAGGACTGGGTGTCCTTAGCTCAAGGGGAATAAGGTGAAGACACGGTCTTCTGAGTTGAATCTCAGCCTCCCTAACCAGACGTACAGTTGTCACAGCAACTGGAACTGGTCCAACAAATCCTGTGTCTTCAACAAGTGACTGGTTCTATCTCTTCCCTCCTTTATCTTGAGTTTGTCTTTGTGAAGTCATTGCTTATCTGTCTTATCTGATTGACTTCATTGCTTGACTACTATTGTTGATTGTCTTCATACTATCTTCCATCCTGATCCTACTACCTAGCTGCTATTGGTCTTCGTTCGTTAATGCTATTGCATACTTGACTATTGCTTGCTTGTTGTAGTTTATCTTCCGCTGCATATCAATTAGGTTATTTCTATTGTTTGTCTTCGAAACTTCCATGTTTTGAAGACTTTCATAAAAATCGCCTATTCACCCCCCCTCTAGTCGATAACTAGCACTTTCAGGAACCAATCTAGAGCTCCGGCAGAGCTGTTCTGCCGGGGATACTTCCCTCCGGGAGGGGGAAATCATCACCATTGTCGGTGTCAAAACCAGCGGATCTCGGGTAGGGGGTCCCGAACTGTGCGTCTAGGCGGATGGTAACAGGAGACAAGGGACACGATGTTTTTACCCAGGTTCGGGCCCTCTCGATGGAGGTAAAACCCTACTCCTACTTGATTAATATTGATGATATGGGTAGTACAAGAGTGGATCTACCACGAGATCAGAGAGGCTAAACCCTAGAAGCTAGCCTATGGTATGATTGTTGTTCGTCCTACGGACTAAAACTCTCCGGTTTATATACATACCGGAGAGGGCTAGGGTTACACAGAGTCGGTTACAATGGGAGGAGATCTTCATATCGTATCGCCAAGCTTGCCTTCCACGCCAAGGAAAGTCCCATCCGGACATGGGACGAAGTCTTCAATCTTGTATCTTCATAGTCCGGGAGTCCGGCCAAAGGTTATAGTCCGGCCATTCGGACACCCCCTAATCCAGGACTCCCTCAGTAGCCCCTGAACCAGGCTTCAATGACGACGAGTCTGGCGCGCAAGTTGTCTTCGGCATTGCAAGGTGGGTTCCTCCTCCGAATACTTCATAGAAGATATTGAACACAAGGATAGTGTCCGGCTCTGAAAAATAAGTTCCACATGCCACCGTAGAGAGAATAATATTTGTACCAATCTAATCTGCCGACGTATTCTGCAGCGTGACATCACGCCACGGCCAGGCTTTTATTCATTTTACTGTTCCACCTCGGCGTGTTTAGTGAGGCGGTTTCCTTGGCACGTCTTGTCAAAGCAGAGATCGTGTCCCCTTATTCCGAGATTCCCATCAATACGGGCGTGGGTAAACCAACCGCGCCATTAACCGTGACGCTTGGGAGATAAGCGAGTTTTATTAGGCCGGTGGGGGATCGTAGTTTCAGCCGCCCTTATAAGAGGATAAGAATCTACCCTTTCCATTTACGCCTTCTTCTTCCTTTGCTTATTCGTCCCTGCGCGCTCGAGCTTCAACGCCCAAGCCCGCACTTCCCACCTCAACCTTCTCCAATCATGTCCGGGGCGGGAGGTAGATGGATGGCCTCCTCCGTCACGAAGGGGCAAATCAAGAAGCTGAGGAAGGCCGGATACTTGTCTGACGACATCGCGCACCGGCTTCCAGATGAGGGGCAACTCATCCCCACCCCTAGGCCCCATGAGAGGGTTGTATTCCTCCCCCATTTCCTCTGCGGACTGGATTTTCCTCTTCACCCGTTCGTCCGGGGGCTCCTGTTCTACTACGGCCTGGACTTCCACGATCTGGCCCCGAACTTCATCCTCAACATCTCGGCGTTTATCGTCGTGTGCGAGGCCTTCCTCCGCATCCAGCCTCACTTTGGCTTATGGCTGAAGATCTTCAGCGTCAAGCCGAAGGTCGTGGGCGGCCGCCAAGCGGAGTGCGGAGGTGCCATGGTGGGTGACGGTGTCCTGGACTAGGGGGTACTCAACGCGTCGTCTCCCGATCAGTTGGATTGGGCTGAGGACACCCATGGCCGTATACTCATGGGCCAGTCCGGACAGCTGCCGCATACAAGGAAGAATCCACAAGACTTGACGATCAAGACAAGGACTCCTCCCCCACCGGCGTATTCGGCTAGGACTCTTGTTATCCCAGGCCTCTGGTGCATTATATAAACCGGGGCCAGGCTAGTCGATAGACATATACAACAACAATCATACCATAGGCTAGCTTCTAGGGTTTAGCCTCTCTGATCTCGTGGTAGATCAACTCTTGTACTACCCATATCATCAATATTAATCAAGCAGGAGTAGGGTTTTACCTCCATCGAGAGGGCCCGAACCTGGGTAAAAACATCGTGTCCCTTGCCTCCTGTTACCATTGATCCTAAGACGCACTGCTTGGGACCCTCTACCCGAGATCCGCCGGTTTTAACACCGACATTGGTGCTTTCATTGAGAGTTCCGCTGTGTGATTGGTGAAAGGATCAATGGCTCGACTGCAGGTCAACTACGACGTCGGCTTCTTTGTCACCAGCTCGACTGGTCACCTTGGTTTGACCGAGGACTGCGCCCTACCTCCGATCGTCATGTTCGGATGAAGGCCTTCATCAACACCAACTCCGATCTCTATCAAGATCATGGAGGAGTCATCCATGGTGCTCGGGGGCTCAATGTCAACATTGCCCTCAGGCGACCGTGCTGTTTTTCTGAACAACAAACTTCTATCCGCCGCCACCGCCTCCTCGAGTGTTGCTTAAACGATTACTTTAGTGGAATTATGTGGAATTAAGTCTACAACAACCCTGCAAAAATTTTGTCGAGTTCCAATGGAGGAATCTCCGGCAATCTTCAATATACGGGAGCCCTGTTGAATCTGGACGAGAATCCGGACGAGTTTAGGGCGTGGTATCCAGCATCTAGCTCGGATGACCTTTGGAGGATCCAACCGTTGATTTGCTGCAGAATTCCCATATCTACCACCTGCCAAACATTTAGCTCGATCCGACCGTCCAAACTCTGGGAAACTTCCGATTAGTGCATCACTTTTTGGATCTGTTTTGTGCGCGAGAACAAATCCGACCCGAATTCATCTTGTTTATGAACGGGATCTCGGACATCCTTTTTGAAGGAAGTTTTCGTATGCGGTGTTGTGTTTTAGTCTCAAACACATCCCAGTAGTATTAAAAGTATTCTTGCAATACGAACTTCACCGTCGCGCCGGTGTCAAACCAGCCCGACAACATCATTTCGCGTCGGCCGACCTGCGTTAGACACGTCGTTGCTTCGTTGAGCCGAGCTCAATTTCTTTGGATCATCATCTCGGCCAGCCGAACAATAGTTCGGCATCGTGAAGGATAAATCGTCACCAACATCGCCGCCCCATGGATTACACGAAGCGGGCACACCTGCATCGCCCCACGGTCACCTCATCAAGCCGGCATCGACCACGTCACGACCTGCATCGCTGGACCGGGGGCTTCATCATCTCTTCATCAACCTACTCCGGAGACTTCGGCATCGCTGGCCGACCAGCTCCGTCACGTTAGCTGGACCGAGGGCTTTGCCTCGGCGAGCCAACCTTTGCCAGCATCGCCATGCCGTTGCTTTATCGCCCATCAGACGATAGGTGTGCGGATCGAGTCCCAATTTTGGGAATCACCTTTCTTCGAATTGTACAACAAATAAGCCAGGTGCTATTAATCCTAGTATTTTTTGCTTGTTAGGGTTCATTTTCCCCAATGAATTATTACTCTGGTTTGTCCGTCATATGTACGCAGGTCTATCAAATGGTGGCCGCATTAACGACGGTCGCATGGTGGTTCGGTCAGTTTCCGTACATAGTCCGGCGAACGCCGCATCCGGAACTCGAACCGACCTATGTATTCAGGCCTTGCCATGCCTTTACCGCATCACGCCGCCGCCCTGCATCGACATTGACTTCGGCGCTAGGCCATATTTATTTTATTACTCACTTTGCATAAATTATTTGTTAAGCAACGATTTTTTTTATTATTATTACTATTATCTCCGGTTTGCACTGTTTTTTGTGCATAGGAAAATGATCCAGCCGGACTATATCCTTTGGCGTCACCTCGGCTGGATGGGTGGCTTCGTCAACACTTCATTACCCCATGCCGGGGACTTCGGCATCACCCTGCCGTCCTGCATCGACCGTGCTATGTCACCACTTCGAAGTGCTGAGCTCTTTGCTCCGCCACCTCGGGACCGGCTCGGGGATGGAACCTTGTCCTGCATCAAGCTCGGACCGTGTCATCAATACCAAACACATTAACTAGCTAAGTTGTCTTCATGCTCAAAGTTTTAAATTTTTAACTTGTGTTCGGCTCGGCCAAGCATTATACTTTTTTGGAAAAAAAATGCTGGTAAAAATTTCCTTGTCCAAACTTTGTTTGTGACGCGCAAATTCAAATACCCCGTTTACTTGGGGGCTTCCTTCATGAAGCTTTTTCCTCTTGCATATGGTTATACTTGTACGGCTTCGTTCCTTGTTCATGTATTACGCCACAATATGCACCATATTGACTTAAGCGATTTGCAAGCTGGGTTGCCTGGCTCTTGTGCTTACCCCTACGTTTCCGATTGTTCGGCTAGGGAATAAAGGGAGCACCTCTGGGATTGTCACGATCTGGTCACCCGAGCCGGACCTCAGACTGGGTGAAGCCGAAAGCTAGCGCTCTTATTGTTTTCAATCATGGTCGACACACAACGGAACTCATGAGTACAAAAAATCTATTGCACAAGTCTCATAATAATAATGAGCACCGAAGAAAGGTATCGGTGGGGGTACTATTTTCTTCGAAGATGCTTCTTACACTTCGCAGTAATGTAGCATATGTTCCCTGAGCGCGCTTTGTCTGTTACACCCTTATGGCCTGATTGCCTGGTTATTGGAAACACCGTCGATATTCTCGACAGATGGAGTACATAACACTTTGTGGTCCTTGACCGAAGAGGGAGAAGCCGACGGCCGTTTAAGACGCGTTTAAAGTTCGGTTGAACATAGATATGATATAAGTACTTCGGTACATGCAATCATGATTTTACCCAAGTCACTTGGGGGCTCTTAAATTTATATGATCCGTTTTATGATAAGTGTTTTTCTTCTTAGTCGTTGCAAAGTTTTTATTATTATTTATCACTCCTTTTTTCGACACAAGTGTGCGGTCACTAGCCGGGGAGCCCAATTTCTCTCTCAAAGCCGCTAGAGTTTAGTTTGCTAAGCTGGCCTAGTAAGAAGTACTCCGCCTTCGGGATAGGAGGTTGAAGCCGTAGGTTGACCCGCTTGAAGTTTTGAGATAGGATGTGTCATGTTAAAGCACGGCAGAAGCACCTTTTTTTTTCTAAAGTCCAATTTTCGGATTGGCACCGAACACTTGATCTAGTTCGGACATTAACCTTTTGAATAAGTTTTTTGGCTTTTCGAGCCCATGTCACTTTTAAACTATTTGTGTGTTTTCAGCACAAGTCTCGCAGTGCAACGCCGGACACCTTTAGAGATTCGACAAAAACATTCTCGGATATTGCAATATATGCATCGGTTTCGAATTGTGTCTTCGGTCAATAGTTGGGTTGCCCGGCTCCTGTGCTTGCCTCCTATGTTCTGCTTTGTTCGGCTAGGTGTGCAAAGGGAGAACCACTGCGATTGTGCTTCCAGCTCACATGGTTAAGCACCTCAGTGGAGAAAGCCGAAAACTGACTGTCACAATAAGCGTAAACTGGTCGGCGATCCGATGACGGTGTTAAACGATGGGCCATTCATAACAATGGCCGAAGTGTTTACGGCTTGACCTCGACTGTCGTCGAACACTACCGGGGGCTATTAACTGGCCTCCCAAACTAAATCCTCGATATTTTGCTCTTACATAGGACCTGAGGTTTCATGATCATGCTTAACATGACAACCCAAAGAAAGGAACCGATAGCGGGACTATTTTCTTTGGAAGACATTTCTTCTGTTAAATAGTAATATAACATGTCTCTCCGCGTACCTTTGTTTATAAAACCGTATGTCCAGATTGCCTTGTTTGTTGTAAATCTTTGCCCTCATAAAGGCTTTATAAAGTAGGGCAAACACTCCTCGGCTATTGGTCGAGGAGGTGGAAGCCGATGGTCGGTCAACAAAGTTTTGTACAATGCGGTTCCGAGCATTAATGACGTAAAGTACTTGGATACATAGAGTCATTACACATAATTTGTAATTTTATTATGGATATCGATCCTTAATTCAGCCTCCCGTGCCCGCATTAAGGCTTAGGGGCTACTGGGCTTCGGGCTTATTATTTACAAATATTAAAGGGGCACATCGATCACGTGATCTGGTGTTGCCACCCGACCAGTGTCTCGGGGGCTACTGCATTGCCTATTCTATGCAGAAAATTTTAAGTGCAATACAGTTTCCAAGGAGATTTTGCTCCTCAGGTTGGTCGGCCGCACCCAACCCGAGCCTCGAGGACTGAGCACGCCGATTTTTGTGTCCCGAAGTATTCTTCCGAGCTAGGACTTGATCCTCAGACCGATTTTACAAATCAACCTGAGTCTCAGTGGCTACGGGGATCAGCGGTCTTATGTCATCCTTCATGTGCATCTCGGGTTTTAGACCGATACCCACCTTGAGGGCTACTAGCTATGTATCTCGGTAGAGAATAAATTGCACCAATCAAAAATATTGACAAAAATCGGCCCACATTCGGGGAGGTGCACCACCTCGGAAGCAGTCCGGCATAAAGCTCGGACGCTAGTGGCTAGCTCCATAGAGGGCATTTCCGGCATTAAGCTCGGCTAAACTCCTTCAAACTTCTTTGAACCAAGGTGATTTACGACACCTTGGATACAGTCCGCCGTTGGAGCTCGGATACATAGTCCGGTGTTGGAGCTCTGATACATTCCGGCGTTAGAGCCAGGAAGCAGTCCGACATTGGTGCTCGGCTGCAAGAGATACCTTGAATGCAGTTCGGCGTTAGAGCTCGGACGCAAGAGGACACTGCCTCCCGGGAACAACTCCGAACCCGAGGTGTGGCATAAAAATAACAAGGCATTGATAAAGGCCGGAAACTTAAAGGGGCTCCTCGGATACCCAACGTGTAAAGTCATCGAATGCATTTCGGCGATCCTCAAGATAGAAGATGAGAAGATTTGTTGAACCAGTTTTCAAGACCGGCAACCGAAGATGAAGAACAGTTCGGAAGAATCGAGGAGCGTCCCTAACTTGAAGACCGGTTCAGGGGGCTACTAACGGTGTCTTGGACTAGGGGGTACTCAACGCGTCGTCTCCCGATCAGTTGGATTGGGCCGGGGACCCCCATGGCCATATACTCATGGGCCAGTCCGGACAACTGCCGCATACAAGGAAGAATCCACAAGACTTGGCGATCAAGACAAGGACTCCTCCCCCACCGGCGTATTCGGCTAGGACTCTTGTTATCCTAGGCCTCTGGTGCATTATATAAACCGGGGCCAAGCTAGTCGATAGACATATACAACAACAATCATACCATAGGCTAGCTTCTAGGGTTTAGCCTCTCTGATCTCATGGTAGATCAACTCTTGTACTACCCATATCATCAATATTAATCAAGCAGGAGTAGAGTTTTACCTCCATCGAGAGGCCCGAACCTGGGTAAAAACATCGTGTCCCTTGCCTCCTGTTACCATCGATCCTAAGACGCACTGCTTGGGACCCCCTACCCGAGATCCGCCGGTTTTCATACCGACAGTGGGCAAGATAGCCAACGTTACATGGCTCGAGGGTGCCTTCATAGAGACCATCATAGGGTGGCAATCGGGGTGGTTCTATATCACCGAGCCGCGTGACCCTGAGTGGGCAGCGGCCCCCGAATTCTGATCTGGTATCCCCACATGGCTCACATCTTGGAAAGAGACGGGCCTGTCGTGGGGCAGTTCGGCGGAAGTGACTGGACTTCAAACCTGCATCAAAGACCTGATCGGCAGGAAGGTTAAACTTGTTAACGTAGTCCAGGTCATGCTCTTTCGTCGGATTCTCCCGTGTCAACGACGGGCTTTCAGCTTGTGGGAGTTCGACCCGGCCCAGCACCAGACTCTGTCCCGGCTCTTCGACACAAAGCATGGGGACGCCTGGAAGGTGCTATTCAAGAGCTCCGAGGTCTCCCCTCCCGTCACCGAGGATCGCGGATTCTGCGCCGAGCGCCAAGCCAGCGCGGTGAGCTTAATTTTCCCTTTACAGGGTATTTGTTTTTCATAGATTTGATTCTATGCGGGATCTAAACCCCCATCTCCTTAACAGGACTGGCAGAAAAAGGCCGGACAGATCAACTATCCGGCTCCCTTGCCCGAAGACCCAGCGGACGCTCGCTTGACGAAGCTGCTGGTTCTGGCACCTCACGTGGTGCCGGAGAAGAAGGCCAAGAAGAAGGCCACGGGGACTCGAAAGAGTTCCCGGCGCCTGGTGGTGTCGGATTCATTGCCCGACAACCCCGAAGCACCCTCCACCTCTGAGGACGAGGAGGAGGAAGAAGAAGAAGCCTCTCCCCCTCCAACGAGGGAAGGGAAGAAAAGGAAAGCCGCCCCAACTGGGGAGGCCGGAGGGTCCAAGAAGGGGAGAACCCTCCTTCCGGACTACACCTCCGACGCCGAAGACGATGGGGAGGAATGGCCATCCAGGGTCAAGCCCCTGGCAAAATCGTAAGCATCCGGTCATCCGAATAACTTATGATGCCCCTCCATTATTTGGCATTTCCTGAGGCCGAATTTGATCATGTAGTCCGCCCAAGGCTCAGCTCGACGATTCTACGAGCGGCTCCTTGGATTCGTCGGATGTGAATAGCGCTTCACTTCCGACGGCCTCCTCCCCTCTCCCTACGAATGAGGCCGAGGTGGGGTCCCGAAAGGGACTAAACCAGGAGGAGGTGGTCCTAGAGGCGCCGCAAGGTGACCTCCCGGACCCTAGGCCCAAAGGGGGTAAAGCCAAGGAGGGATCCAAGTCCGGTCCCGGGCCGGACACTGCCCCGGAACCATCAATGGTTCCAGAGTCCGACAGGCGGCGCCTTCATAAGAAGGGAAAGCCTACGACGTCGGCGACCTCCGTCCATCCGGAGGCGCCGGACAATTTGCTGGAGGTGCTTAACGGCGCCTCCATCGACGAGGAACACCGCACTGTTATGAGTGCGGTGATTCAGAAGGTTCAGTCCGCCAAGAGCGGGCTGACAGAAGCCTGTACAAGCCTATTAGCAGGCTTTGAGGTATGTGTTCAAAAACATGTAAAAATGTTGCCGCATAGACAGTAGCCCCTGATGCTCAGTTCGGTGTTCGGAAAGAAAAGCCGAGCTGAGGATCTAAAAAGATATACGCATGAGTCTAACAAAAATATGTCAATATGGGAATGCAGGCTACGCTGCTGACCTCTGCCGCACTGACTGCGGAGGTCAAAGTATTGAAGGAGAACCTCGAGCGGTCCGAGAACGAGCTCGGCCGTGCCAAGAAGCAGCTCGAGGACAAGGAGGGTATGTAATACCGCATGTAAATGTATGTAGAAATACTTGGTTGCAAATAATGACAGGACCAACGTAAATGTTGCAGGGGCCACAGCCGAGGTGGCGACCCTGAAGGAGGCGGTCTCCAAGGCCGAAAGCAGTGCGGCCCTGGAGCGCACAGAGCGAGAGAAGTAGGAGGCATGGGTGGCAGAGGTGTGGCAAGAGCTCCAGGCTCTCGTGAAAAAACACGAGAGTTTGGAGCGTGACTCGAAGACTCGAGAGTCCGAGCTCGCCTTGGCTCTTGAGAGTGCCAAGACCGCTAAGGCCGAAGCCCAGAAGGCCCTTCAGGAGATCAAGGCGATGAAGAAGATAGCGGCGGGTAAGGCATTCTTTATGCAAAGCAAGAATATAAAAGTAAATCATCTGTTACTTACCCGAATCCGGAGCTCTCCAGGAGCGTTCGCCAATCTGCCCCGTAGTGTGTCTGATGCTGCCACATTCTACCGAGCCGAAGAGGGGAGCTCGACGGAAAAGGTGTTCTGGTCTCAATATGCTGAGGCCGGACAGCCGGTGCCCCTGAGCGACCAGCTGAAGCAGTTGGTCGAACTCCACAAGGTGGCCGAACAGGCCATGAAGGGCCTCATAGTTCAGCTGTGGCCTAGAGAAGCCATACCTGGGAGTTCCTTCGGTCCGGTGCGGCGGCTGGTGGACGTGTGTCCGTGGATTGAGGTCGTCAAGTGCTCCGTCTGTATCGAAGGTGCCCGTCGGGCCCTTGCCCGTGCTAAAGTGCACTGGGGCAAGCTGGACGCTGAGAAGCTTTTGACGGACGCGCCACCGCCGGGCATGGAGTATCGCACGCCCGAGATGTATTATAAGGGCGTCCTGAAGGGTGCCCGCCTTATAGCGGACGAATGCTCCAAAGATGTAATTTTCGAGTAGACTCGCATCTGTTATCCTGTACGTTGAAAACTTTGTTCATATGCGTTAAGCAACGCTTTGTTAATTTAAAATATTACCTTCTGTGCGGCCGTTTATCAAATCTGAGAGATGCAAGTCGTCGGCTTCTACCCCCATGCCACGAGTGCTGGGGTGTTCGAGATAAACCTGAGCGCTCTTGTTCCCATTCTTGGGTCCATCTAGGGAGGCGCTCAGCACAACGAACCAGGCCATCGGACTTATAATGCTTTATCACTCTCACTTAGCCATAGAATTCTATAATTTTAAATTTCGGCGAAGCCCCTAGTATTTGGAAGACCGAGTTCGGGGTGCTATCCACGCCTAGGCCGGATAAGTCCGGCTCCTCGCTCTAAGCGGCATAAGTCTTTAAGAACTCGAAAAACCTCGCGAACAGCGACCGGTCTCTCGCACTATCATGACAGTCAGTTTTAGCTTTCTCTACTGAGGTGTTAACCTAGCTCAACTGGGGCACAATCACAGTAGTTCTCCCAGCGCTACCTTAGCCAACATTGCGGAACGTAAGGTACCAAAACATGGGAGCTGGGAAAACCCAACTATTGACCAAAGACATGATTCGGAGCCGATGCATATAGTGCTATAAGTTCGGAGTGCCGCACTCAAGAGAGTGTTCGGTCTTCTCACACCATGTTATGGGGTGCTTAAGCCCCTGGTGTATTGGCCGTACCAAAGTGTACGGTTGAAGAATGTCATGACTGAACATATTTTTATATAGAAAATAGATGAGTACAATAATAGATAAGAGCTATATATTGTTTATTAAAAAAGGGCTGCTATGAAAGCAGAATGGTACAAGTAGTGCGATAAGCAAGAGATGGGATTATTTGACATGTCCCCCTCCAGGGGCAAGCTGCGGGACTTTAAGTAAAACAGGTATTAAGCTCGTTATAGAGACCACCTGTACATTTGACGCGGCTTGTTCTCTCCCTGGCTGCTACATCGTGTGTTCGGCGAGTGTATTGCTGGACAGGCCTTCCGAATAGTTGGGTACTGAAAGTGTATAAAAAAGGAAACGGCGGAATAGGGAGCCCCTTAGTGCGGTTGAGCCACATTCTGGGCGTGCCGTAGTTGTGCCCCTCCCCTTATGCCCATGGTATCTCTAAGGCATACTTATGTGCACGTGGTACCGATATCACCAAATGGCGAGGGCTGGGGTTGGGGCCGCACTGCTATGCTTGCTCGGGACGTGCCAGCCGGATTTGTTGTAGGTTACTCCGGGCTCGCTTGACGTTGTCCGGATGTTTGACACCTGGATTGGAGAGTTGCCTTGAGAGGCTACTCTGTACTTCCGTCGCCAGGGCCGCCGTGTGCTCCTCCATTCGGAGAGAGCGTTCAGTGTTTCCATTTACCGTGATGACTCCGCGGGGTCCTGGCATCTTGAGCTTGAGATATGCGTAGTGCGGCACCGCATTGAATTTTGCGAATGAGGTTCGTCCGAGCAGGGCGTGATAGCCACTGCGGAATGGGACTATGTCGAAGATTAACTCTTCGCTTCGGAAATTATCCGGGGATCCGAAGACCACTTCGAGTGTAACCGAGCCTGTACAGCTGGCTTCTACACCTAGTATGATGCCTTTAAAGGTTGTCTTTGTGGGTTTAATCCTTGAGGGATCGATACCCATTTTTCGCACTGTATCCTGGTAAAGCAGGTTCAGGCTGCTGCCGCCGTCCATTAGGACTCTGGTGAGGTGAAATCCGTCGATAATTGGGTCTAAGACCAATGCGGCGAATCCTCCATGACGGATGCTAGTGGAGTGGTCCCTTCGATCAAAAGTGATCGGGCAGGAGGACCATGGGTTGAACTTTGGGGCGACTAGCTCCAACGCATAGACATCCTTGAGAGCACGCTTCCGCTCCCTTTTGGGGATGTGGGTTGCGTATATCATGTTCACCGTCCGCACTTGCGGGGGGGATCCCTTCTGTCCTCTGTTGTTCGGCGGCCGGGGCTCCTCCTCGTCATCGCTATGCAGCCCCTTGTCTCTGGTTTCGGTGCTTAACTTGCCTGCCTGCTTGAACACCCAACAATCCCTATTGGTGTGGTTGGCTGGCTGTTCAGGGGTGTCGTGTATCTGGCACGAGCGATCGAGTATTCGGTCTAAGCTGGATGGGCCCGGAGGGTTTCTTTTGAATGGCTTCTTCTGCTGACCGGGTTTAGAGCCTCTGAATCCGGCATTGACTGCCGTATCTTCAGTATTGTCGCCGTTAATGCGGCGCTTGTGCTTGTTGCGACGTGACCTGCCATTGTTGTCCTTGGTATCCGAATTGCCAGGGCTCTTGGTTATGTTATTGCTACAAGCTAGCCAGCTGTCTTCTCCTACGCAAAAGCGGGTCATGAGTGTCGTGAGGGCTGCCATAGATTTCAGCTTTTCCTGTCCAAGGTGCCGGGCAGCCATTCATCTCGGATGTTGTGCCTGAAGGCTGGAAGGGCCTCGGCGTCCGGACAGTCGACTATTTGTTTTTTCTTGGTTAGGAACCGTGTCCAGAATTGTCTGGCCGATTCCTCTGGCTGCTGGATTATGTGGCTTAGGTCATCGGCGTCTGGTGGTCGCACATAAGTGCCCTGGAAGTTGTCAAGGAATGCGGATTCCAGGTCCTCCCAGCAACTAATTGACTCTGCTGGCAGGCTGTTAAACCAATGTCGAGCTGGTCCTTTAAGCTTGAGCGGGGGTTATTTGATGGCGTGTAGATCATCACCACGGGCCATGTGGATATGAAGGAGATAATCCTCGATCCATACCGCAGGATCTATTGTGCCATCGTATGATTCGATGTTTACGGGTTTAAAGCCCTCAGGGATTTGATGATCCATTACTTCATCTGTGAAGCATAGTGGGTGTGCGGCGCCCCTGTACTGGGCTATATCACGACGCAGCTCGGATGAGCTTGGTCTGTTGTATTCGTCCTGGCCATATTTATCATGTCTGGCGTGACGGCTAGCGTCACGTGAAGCGGGGCACCCATGCGATCCGTAGATCGATCTTGTTTGCCTTGCCTTATTCTCCAATATTCTCGCAGGTTTGTTGCGTCTCCCCATACTCTGGTATGTTTTGAGCGGTGCCGGGGTGCGGCTTGGGTCGAGGGCCTGAAGGCCTCTCTGACGCGGCCATGGGGTAGCTGATCAGGCGCATCGTACGCTGGTGATGTAGGTTTAGTTGCTTCCTCCTCAAGTTGGGGTAGGAGCCTGCGCTTTGGGTAGCTCTTGGAGGGGCGTTCGAGTTTATACTCTTCGGCCGCATGGACTTCGGTCCATCTGTCGGCTAGCAAGTCTTGGTCAGCTCTAAGCTGCTACTGTTTTTTCTTGAGGCTGCTTCTCGTGGCCATAAGCCTGCCTTTGAAACGCTCTTGTTCGACGGGATCCTCTGGCACGACGAATTCGTCATCGTCGAGGCTTGCCTCATCTTCGGAGGGAGGCATATAATTGTCGTCCTCGACCTCTCTGTCGGCCGCTCTCTCATGAGGGCTGGCTCCTTCGTCCTCCTGCACTGAATCCTGCTGGAGGGGGTTGTCTTCGGCACTGTCTAGCGTGTTGTTATCTCCAGTGCCGGAATCGCCGTTTTTGCTTTGGCGGGATTTAGAGCGGCGCCGCTGACGTTGGCGCTTGGGTTGCTTCTTGGAGGGGTCGTCCTCCGTTTTTTCATCGCCACCCGCTGCTTTGGGGGTGTCCACCATGTATATGTCATATGACGAGGTGGCTTTCCAGTTCCCTATAGGTGCTGGTTCTTGGTCGTCTCCTTCATCGGCGTCCATACCGTCGATGTCTTCGGAGTCGAAGTCGAGCATGTCGGTTAGATCGTCAACAGTGGCTACAAGATGGGTGGTGGGTGGGTCTCGAATTTCTTCGTCGTCCGCATCCCAACCCTACTGACCATAGTCCGGCCAGGGCTCTCCTGACAAAGAGAGAGACTTTAGTAAATCTAGGATATCGCCAAAGGGCAAGTGCTGAAAGATGTCCGCGCGGTGAACTCCATGATCGGAGCCCAATCGGGTTCGATCGGAAGGGGTGCGGAATATACAGAGTCCGGGGCGGAGTCCGGCACCTTGGAGTCATGGGCCCTGCAAAGGACTAGCCTGGTATTCGGCTCTATCGCCGTAGAGGTTGCGGCTCCCGGGGTGGCATCCAACTGTCCATCCCGGACTAGTGCCGTCGGCTCCGAGCTAATGATCGGAGCGGACACATGAGCGGCACTCTGGGCGCTGTCCGGTGGCAGAGTTAGATCATGCCCATCGGGACAGAGCGGCAAGCTCGGCCGTGGCTCGAATCCATCGAAGATCAAGTCCCGGTGGATGTCGGCCGTGTAATTTAAGCTTCCAAACCTGACCTGATGGCCAGGGGCGTAGCTTTCGATCTGCTCCAGATGGCCAAGCGAGTTGGCCCGCAGTGCGAAGCCGCCGAATACGAAGATCTGTCCGCGGAGAAAGATCTCACCCTGGACCGCGTCGTGGTTGATGATCGAAGTAGCCATCGGGCCTAAAGGTCACGACATAGAGGAACTCTCAATGAAAGCACCAATGTCGCTGTCAAAACCGGCGGATCTCGGGTAGGGGGTCCCGAACTGTGCGTCTAGGCGGATGGTAACAGGAGACAAGGGACACGATGTTTTTACCCATGTTCGGGCCCTCTCGATGGAGGTAAAACCCTACTCCTGCTTGATTAATATTGATGATATGGGTAGTACAAGAGTGGATCTACCACGAGATCAGAGAGGCTAAACCCTAGAAGCTAGCCTATGGTATGATGGTTGTTCGTCCTACGGACTAAAACTCTCCGGTTTATATAGACACCGGAGAGGGCTAGGGTTACACAGAGTCGGTTACAATGGGAGGAGATCTTCATATCGTATCGCCAAGCTTGCCTTCCACGCCAAGGAAAGTCCCATCCGGACACGGGACGGAGTCTTCAATCTTGTATCTTCATAGTCCGGGAGTCCGGCCAAAGGTCATAGTCCAGCCATCCGGACACCCCCTAATCCAGGACTCCCTCAACCGTCGGCATCACCAACGGTCCTCTCATCGGGAGGGGGTCAATCTCCATCAACATCTTCATCAACACCATCTCCTCTCAAACCCTAGTTCATCTCTTGTATCCAAAACCACAAATTGGTGCCTGTGGGTTGCTAGTAGTGTTGATTACTCCTTGTAGTTGATACTTATTTGTTTACTTGGTGGAAGATCATATGTTCAGATCCTTAATGCATATTATTACACCTCTAATTATGAACATGAATATGCTTTGTGAGTAGTTACGTTTGTTCCTGAGGACATGGGTGAAGTCTTGCTATTAGTAGTCATGTGAATTTGGTATTCGTTCGATATTTTGATAAGATGTATGTTGTCTTTCCTCTAGGGTGTTATGTGAACGTCGACTACATGACACTTCACCATTATTTGGGCCTAGACGAAGGCATTGGGAAGTAATAAGTAGATGATGGGTTGCTAGAGTGACATAAGCTTAAACCCTAGTTTATGCGTTGCTTCGTTAGGGGCTGATTTGGATCCATATGTTTAATGTTGTGGTTAGGTTTACCTTAATACTTTTGTTGTAGTTGCGGATGCTTGCAATAGAGTTTAATCATAAGAGGGATGCTTGTCCAAGTAATGACAGTACCCAAGCACCGGTGCACCCACATATCAAATTATCAAAGTAACGAACGCGAATCATATGAGTGTGATGAAACTAGCTTGGCGATAATTCCCATGTGTCCTCGGGAGCGCTTTTCTCATTATAAGAAATTGTCCATGCTTCTCCTTTGCTACAAAAAGGATTGGGCCACCTTGCTGCACTTTATTTACTTTTATTGTTTATTATCCTTTATGATTTATCTTATCACAAAACTATCTATCACCTACAATTTCAGTGCTTGCAGAGAAAACCTTACTGAAAACTGCTTATCATTTCCTTCTGCTCCTCGTTGGGTTCGACACTCTTACTTATCGAAAGGACTACGATAGATCCCCTACACTTGTGGGTCATCAGGCGCCGCCGTGGGACGAGCCCTGCGCATCACTCGCGGGACAAAGAAGGCCAGCATGCACGCCGGAGTGTTGGCGGAAATGGCGTACAGCCGCAAGGCCGCGATAGAGCTCCTTCTAACGTGGTTAGAAGTCGGAGCGCGTCGCGGTCCAGACAGCTTTCGCCACCACCCACGCCAGTAGAATCTTTGGCGCGCGTGCAGTTGCTTCTCGATTTTCCTCCTGCCGCAGAAAGGCTCGACGAGTGGAGAACCACCATCCGGAGCCTCGTCGGCGTCACCAACCAAGATGAGCCGCGACCGGCGGGGCCCTCAGGCCGACACTCCGTCGAGCCACTGCATGCCAGTGGTGGAAGGGTCGGAGGTGATGCTGCCATGGTGCACTCTCCTCCCCCACACCAGTTAGCACGGATGTCGGTCCGTCGTGATGACGCTTGTGATAACATGTCCATAGCGTTGTCCGACCCACGGACCCACCGCGATCAGCGCCAAGTTCTTCGGGAACGAGCCCATGAAGACGCTCGAATCACCATCAAGCGCCGGCGCGAAGCGCGCCGCCAGTCAGATAGGCGGGCAGGGCCCACTATGGACCACTCGACACCGGGAGGCTATGGTGGCCTACCCTATGAGGTGGGTTGCCCAGCTTTTACCCGTGAGCTGTGGCAGTTCCAGTGGCCCTCCCACCGCGCGTTCAAGCCCGACGTTGGCAAGAAGTAGAACGACAAGACTCACCCGTCGGAGTTCCTTAGCATCTACACCATCGTGATGCAAGCTGCTGGAGCTCGCGACGACGAGGTGCTTGCCAATTACTTCTCGTTGGTACTTAAGCCCAAAGTCATGTCATGGTTGATGGACTTGCCGGCGGATTCCATTTCTACTTGGTCGGATTTGTGTCATGAGTTCATTGGTGCCTTCACTGGGGGCCATCAAGCTCATGGCCAGGCAAGCGATTTGCACATCATCCCCTTGAAGGAAGGTGAAACCCTGCGCAAGTACATACTGAGGTTCAGCCGGGTGTAGTACAACATCCCAGACGTTCATCCTGCCGCTGTGATCAGCGCATTCCATCAGAATGTGTGCAACTGCAAGATGCGTGAAGAGCTGGCGATGAACAAGGTCAAGGATGTGGCCGAACTTTATGTTCTGTCCGATAGGTGCGCTCGAGCTGAAGAGGGGAGGAAGTACTCCAGCGAGAACATTGGTGCGGAAACCGACTCCACAGATGAAGACACCGTCGCCCTGATGAAGAAGGGCCGGCGCTGCAATAGAAAGCGCAAGGGCAAGGCCGTGCTTGCCGTTGAGGGATCCGACGATGCCGGCGCAGCCAAGAAGGCCATGGCAAGCGACCCCGGCAAGGAAGTTGCCGGGTGCATTGCTTGCCGGGACTTGGCAGACCGACAAGCCAGGAAGGTCCGACAAGCGGTATTGCAAGATCCACCGCACCAAGGGCCATGACCTCTAGAACTGCCAGCAAGTTGAGCTGCTTGCTGAAAGGCAAAAAGGTGAGTATGAGAGGCGGGACAAGGAGAAGGGTCAGGACAGTGCTGGAGGATCCGACAAGAAATGTGGCGGCCATGAAGGCCGCTGCGACAAGGACAACCAGCAAGAGAGGCCCGCCCGGGGCCGCGATAAGAAGCAAGAAGACGATGATCATGACGAGGACGATGAGTCCGGCGACCATGAGTTCTAGAAAGCCATGGAGGCCATGCGTGTCGATGGTGGCGCCTCGCTGCACACCTCTAACCGCCAGCGCAAGCAGTGGGCACGTGAGATCGCAGCGGCGGAGCCATCATTCGACGCTCAGAAGCCCCTGAAGTGGTCCGGCACGCCTATAATTTTTTACACCGAGGACTACCCTGATCGCACGACTGCGGTCGGGTGTCTGCCGTTGTTGGTTTCACCAACGATATGCAACCTCAAGGTGATGAAGATGCTAGTTGACGGCGGGGCCGGTCTGAACTTGATCTCGCTTGTTGTGATCAAAAGGCTGCAGATTCCTGATGGAGACCTCAAAGAAACGGGCACATTCCAAGGGGTCAACCCGGGAAGGAGTCAGCCGAAGGGTAAGGTCACACTGCCCGTGACGTTTGAAAGCGAGTTGAACTACATGACGGATCTTTGACGTAGCCGAGATCCCTTTGCCCTACAACGGGATCCTCAGCCGCTCGGCACTAGCCAAGTTCATGGCGGCATCACATTACGCCTACAACACACTCAAGATGCCTGGGCCGATGACCGTCATCATCGTCCCCTCCGACAAGAAGAACACGCTGATCTGTGCTGACCAACTCTACCAGGAGGCGGTTGCAGCGACTGCCGCCAAGGCACTTTCTCCTGCCACCGAAGCCCCGCGAGGGAAGAGGACCTGCAAGGCCTCTTGCACCCACTCCGGCAAGCGCACCTCTTTGGAGTGTTGTGCTCCCGTCAAGGATGTGCCAGAGAGCTCCATCGACAAGATCAAGAAATCCGGAGCTGCACCACCAGAGACCAAGAAGGTGTCCGTCAAGGAGGATGGCATGGGAGGGGCCTTCACCATAAGCTCCACCCTCGATAGCAAATAGGAAGGCGCGCTCGTCACTTTCCTATGGGCAAATGTCGATGTGTTTGCATGGCAAGCGTCGGACATCCCCGGCGTTTCCAGGTAGGTGATTGAGCGCCATCTTGCTGTCTGTCCTCATGCGCGACCCATCAAGCAGAAGGTCAGGAAGCAAGCTTCGGAAAGGCAAGAGTTCATCACCGAGGACATCAGGAAGCTGGAGGCGGCAGGCTTGGTGAGAGGGGTACTCCATCTGACGTGGTTGGCCAATCCGGTGGTGGTGCGCAAGGCAAATGGGAAGTGGAGGCTGTGTATTGATTACACAGATATCAATAAGGCCTGTCCAAAAGACCCTTTCCCGTTGCCACGCGTTGACCAGATTGTTGACTCCACGGCCGGGTGTGACCTGTTATCATTCCTTGACGCCTACTCGGGATACCACCAGATCTTCATGACAAGATAAGATGAAGAGAACACATCATTCATCACCCCATGTGGTACGTATTGCTTTTTACGGATGTCGTTCGGGTTGAAGAGTGCTGGCTCAACATTTGGAAGAGCAGTCCAAATTGGTTTTGGGCCCCAGCTACATAGAAATATGGAAGCTTATATGGATGACATAGTGGTCAAAACCAAGGACAAAGCAACACTTGTACAAGATCTGGAAGAAACGTTTGCAAATTTGCGCAAGATGAACCTCAAGATGAACCCTGAGAAGTGTGTCTTCGGTGTTCCGTCCAACAAACTTCTAGGGTTCTTTGTGTCATTGCCAGGGATCGAGGCAAATCCAGACAAGATCAAGGCCATTGAGCAGATTAAGGCACCCAAGCAGATCAAGGACGTGCGTCGGCTCACTGGCTATGTTGCTGCCATGAGCAGATTCATCTCCAAGTCTGTTGAGCGCACCTTTCCCTTTTTCAAAATCTTGAAAAAGGTGGGCCCAATGGAGTGGACCCAAGAGGCCAAAGCATCACTGCAAGATTTGAAGAAATACCTCTCCTCTACACCGATACTAGTTGCGCCTAAACCACAAGAGCTGCTGCTACTGTATCTAGCGGCAACGAATCAAGTGGTCAGCGCCGCGTTAGTGGCGCAGAGGGAGGTCGAATAAGAGGTAGTGGCAATGGCATGACTGGTGGATGGCAAGCCAGAGCTCCCCCCGGCAGGGTCAGACGCCGGCGGGACAGGGCCCGCACAACCAAATGAAGTGGTGCATAAGAAGAAAATGATGCAGCACCCGGTTTACTTTGTCAGCTCCCTCTTGCAGGGGGGCTAGGTCAAGGTACTCACATGTGCAGAAATTTCTCTTCGGCCTCCTTATGGCCTCGAGGAAGCTGCGTCATTACTTTCAAGCACACAAGATCACCATCGTCACCCGCCTCCCGTTGCGACGGATACTGCATAACCTGGACGCAACTGGGAGGATCGTGGAATGGGCCTTGGAGTTGTCAAGCTTTGGTTTGAGGTTTGAAAGTACAACAGAGTCTTGGCAGAGTTCATTGCAGAATGGACCTCGACGCCCGACGAAGAGGTCCAGGAGACCACTCTTCTCAGCAAGGAAACAAGTCGCAACCGGATTATGTACTTTGACGGGGCTTTCTCGCTGCAAGGTGCCAATGATGGTGTGCTGCTCGTCGCACCCACCGGAGAGCACCTCAAGTATGTAATCCATATGCACTTTCCTAGGGAGATGTCGACAAACAACACTGCCGAGTATGAGGGACTGCTTGCCGGTTTCAGGATCACGACAGACCTCAGGATCAAGAAGCTCATCATCAGGGGTGATTCACAGCTTGTCGTCAGGCAAGTTAACAAGGATTATCAAAGCCCGTTGATGAAGGCCTATGTGGATGAGGTGAGGAAGCTGGAGGAGCGTTTTGAGGGTATACAGGCAGAGTACGTTCCCCGGGTGGAGAACGACATTGCCGACTACCTGTAGAAGCGCGCTGCCTTCAAACTACCTGTGGAACCAGGTACCTTTGTGCTTCGGTTAACTCAACCATCCGTAGAACCATCAACAGATCAGAACAAGCGGAGGAAATCAGGCCCGGCAAGTACTTTCCCACCAAGATCCCAAGAGCTGCCAACAAAGATGTTATCATGGACACTGAGCCTGCCGGGGGACAACCAACTCCGACAGGGCGTCAAGCCCTGGCCGTAGAGACAACTGCTTCCATGGTAGAGGAAATGCCTTTAGTCCTTGCCATCGAGCCCCAGGCTCTGACATGGGCACAACATACCGTTCGATTCCTCCAAACAGGGAGCTTCCCGAGGAGCAGGAAGAAGCAGAGAAAGTAGCCCGTCGGTCTGCCATGTATCAGTTCGTTGACAACGTTCTGTACAGAAAAAGACCAAACATAGTGAAATTGAAGTGCATTCCCCGGGAGGAAGGACTGTAGTTGTTGGCAGAGATACATGCAGGCATATGTGGCTCCCACATAGGGTCGAGGGCCCTTGCCGGCAAGGCTTTCCGGCAAGGTTTCGTCTGGCCCACTGCCCTCCAGGATGCAACGATACTAGTAACCAAGTGTGAAGCGTGCTAGTTCCATTCAAAGAAGCTTCATCAGCCAGCTCAAGCCCTTCAAACAATTCCTCTCTCCTGGCCATTTTCGGTCTAGGGCTCGACATACTGGGGCCCTTCCCCCGCGCTGTCGGGGGCTTTGAGTACTTGTATGTTGCAATCGACAAGTTGACAAAGTGGCCAGAAGTGCAAGCAGTGAGGAAGGTGACAGCTTAGTCAGCCGTCAAATTCTTCAAGGGGCTAGTCTGCCGTTTTGGTGTGCCGAACAGAGTCATCACCGACAACGACACGCAGTTTACAAGCCACACCTTCATGCAATACACCCAAGACCTCGGCAGCAAGGTCTGTTTCGCTTCTGTGGTGCACCCATGAAGCAACGGCCAGGCGGAGAGGGCAAATGCTGAAGTACTGCGAGGCCTAAGGACCAAGACTTTGACAGGCTGCACAAGAGCGGAAGGCACTAGATTGATGAGTTGCCGACAGTTCTTTGGTCAATCAGAACAACGCCAAATCGAGCCACCGGCCAGGCACCCTTTGCCCTGGTATACGGGGCAGAGGTAGTTCTCCCCACGAAACTCACATACGGGTCACCTCGAGTGCTCGCTTATGACGAGCTTGAGCAAGAGTGACTGCGGTAAGATGACGCAACACTCCTCGAGGAAGATCGTCTTAGGGCGGCTGTGAGAGCGGTGCGCTATGAGCAAGCCTTGCGCCGCTACCATAGCCGCAAGGTTCATGCCCAAAGCTTTGAGGAAGGCGACCTTGTTCTTCGGCGCGTTCAATTGGCCAAGAATTCCAACAAGTTGATGCCGAACTGGGAAGGCCCTTATCGGGTAATACGAGTCACCAGGCCCGGCGCAGTCCGCCTCGAGATTGAAGATGCCATTCCAGTGCGCAACTCCTGGAATATCGAGCATCTTCACAAGTTTTTCCCATAAGGCGCGGTTGCCGGGCCATTTGGCAAACCACCTTTTGTACAAGCCTTGCCGACAAGGCATGTAACCCTCTGTACAAAGCCAGCCACAGACCCTGAGCATAAATAAATGAAGCGCTGGCGCCCTAAGTTATAGCATGCATGCTAGGTTGAGTCTCTTCCTCGGTTAGGGTTGATAGTGCTTAGCGGTGACTAACCCCTAGCATAGAGGTCGAGTGTGCGTCTCTCTGTTCCTTTCCGTCCTCTTTGGTTCGCAGGGTACATGGACATTTCTGCTGAGCCATTAGGAAGAAAGAGGACAAGCCGGCGCTCCGATCCCAGCAAGCCAAGGTCGCCAGGGGCTGTGGACACAAGGGTCCAACCCCGGCAAGCCAAGGTTGCCCGGGGGCTGCAAATTCAGATGAGTCTTTTATCCCCTGTTATGCATTTCTGTATAGAATTGGGACATATGAAACCTCGTTTTGTTCCTAGCCACCTTGCTCCCCTTTTCCCGTACCCAAGAATTATTTCATGGGTCGAAACTTGGTTGTAGTCGCGGTGACAAGGAAGCAAACGAAGGGCCTAACCCTGCTTCGCCCATGTCTCCCCCAAGAGCGTGAGTATGGTCGAATAAAGTAAGGGGACGGCAAGGCCTGTTGCCGGGCGACAATGTTTATCTTAAAAATAACAAGGATTTGTTCTATCGCATGGGTTCACTCATGCACACAGAACCCGACAAGCACCCTTTTTTCATTAATACATCCCATATAGGTAAAGTTCATATGGAATGTAAACACGAACAAGGGGATTACAAGGTTTAAATCTGACAAGTGCCCGCATGCTTAAAAACTAAAAAAAAGGGTAAGATGCCCGTAATGCCTTTCTTGTCCCTCTCCCCAGGAAACGGAACGAGCTGGCAGGAGGGAAAAAGGAGCGCCTAGGCGAGGTACGAGCAGCAGAAGACTCCAAGAGAGCATCCCGGCGGCCGTCCGTAAGGGGGCTGGTGATGATGGTGCCGAGAGAAGAGCCGAAAGATGAGGCAGCGGGCCGGCAATACGCTACGAGGGCGTCAGCACCATCGTACTCCGACTTGACGGCCCACCACCCGCCTTCTTTGTCTTCTCCAGCCCTCCTACGCCAGCCGCCCAAGGAGGCGACCCCGAGAAGTTCAAGGAGTTGGCCCCGCCCCTGGCAAATCGCTCTGCTGGGGGAAGGGCCAGGTGCAGATGTTGCTCTTGTCGGTACCGCCCAGGGCCGGTGCGTCCAACGCCTAGTCGGACCCGTCATCCTCCTGCCTGGCACCCTCGTCCTCGCTGTCGCTGTCCTCCTCGCCGCTCTCGCTTGAGGAGGAGTCTTCTTCATCGAAGGAGCTTTCCACGCAGCACCTCAGGCGAGTTCCCATGTGCCCAAAAACCTTGACGGAGAGCAGGCCGTTCCCCATTAATTTGAAGTGGAGAACGAGCCCCTCCGACAGGCTATGGGCACGGGCGAAGGCCTTCCATCCGCGACAAAGATACGTGACGTGAGGGGCGGGAAATTCGACGTCGACCCGCATGTTGCCATTCCCACAGCCCCTCATATGCAACCTCAGAGCTGATGACGAACTCGCAGGGCTGGTCTCCGACATGGCCCTCCACTAGGGAAGGGGCCGCTGGCAGAGGCGAGGCCGGTGCGCCGCCTCGTCCTCCTCTGCCCTGAGCGCCACGACGACCTTGGCATCGCCCCCTTCCTCTCACGGCCGGTTCTACTGCCACAAGATCTTGGGAAGGAGGTGCACGCTGTCGAGCAGACGCCCTCGTCGCTGCCATCGGAGCACCAGCGCGTCCTCTTGCCATAGCAATGGATGGAGAATGGAGGCGAAGGGGAGGCGCGAGGGGATGCCCCTCCTCCTCTCCTTGAGTCCGCTTTTAACAGTTGAGGGGAGAAGGCTAAAAGGCTAGCTCTACGCCTCGGAGGAGCCCTCTCGGGTCCGGCTCATTAAGTGGCAGCGAGTGACGCCATCGACCGACCTCTCCGCCCAATCAAGGCGCGCGAGTACCGGCCACTGCGCGTCTTCCCATATCCCGTGCGTCAGTCACCTACCCCACGCTGTGCATGCAGCATACGTGGCGCAAGGGGCGGGCGTAATGGGAAACGTGGAATGGCGGTTCCATGGCGGAGAAAGTAAATGAGCAGCGGCCCTGCAGTTTTGAAGCGACACGCAAGCCGCCTCATTACTATTCACCATGAGATGACACAAGCATGATGTGGTCACCCCAACGCACGACCCCCATGTCACGCATTCAACGCAAGTCATGGGGAAGCACAGCAGACGAAAAGGTTACCGCGGTAAAAATCCGCCCGCCTGCCCGCGCACCGTTCTAGGCCTAGCCCAACAACGTGTCACGCTTATGTGTGGCCCAGACCCGGGGGCTCCTGTCGGTTTACTAAAGAAGGGGCACTCCTTTGTACCCCTTTACTTGTGCACGGGCAGTCGGAGCCGCGCCCGCGGCCACACTTAGCATGGCAGAGAAGGGAGCCGGAGCGCGGGTTGATTAAAGCAACACCAAGACCAGAAACACAAAGGGCAAGAGGGCGAGGTAGACTCCCCCGGCAACACACTTGCCGGGGGCAGCCTCCACAGCCCCGGGAAGAGCCTTGCCGGGGCAACTTGCCCGACGCCACCAGAGCGCGCCACCCTTGAGCCCAGAGGGTCCAACACCATCAACCACATTGGAACCAAGGCTCGGGAGGCACCTCTGTGGTGGCATGCAGATCTTTGTGAAGACAAGAACTAGAAGACGACGGTCCTCGGCAAGATCCTTGCCAAGGAAAAACCACGAGACCTCCGACAAGATCCTTGCCGGGGACGACCGTGATGCCAGGGCCCCGGCAAGGCCCTTGCCAAGGACATCCACGGGGCCACAGCCAGGCCCACATTCACCAAGACTCCACCGCCGTTCCCATGCAGCTGCCAGCCTACCAACTAGGCGAGCACCTGCGTGTCCACGTGAGGCCTCTAGGCCAACTCGGCAAGCACCTGCGTGGTGGCATGCAGATCTTCGTGAAGACCCTACCACCATGCCAACTCAGGAGCCTGCCAGCCTATATGGCACTGCACGCGTCGTTGGCCTGGATGCGTGTCGATGCAAGACGGAGAGGCGACGGACGGGACGGGCCTCGTTTCCGTCCTCGATAAAGTAAGATGACACCTAAGGGGTGCATTTAATGCGTCTTGTCTCATAATGACGGGTGATAAGCTCAACCACTGTATACCTTTCCACCTCTTGTGTGCCACTGTGGCGATCCCCTTGACTATAAAAGGAGACCCGAGGCATACTGGAGAGAGATTCGGACCCTTGAACAAGTTACACATCGTAGCTAGCTCAAGAACTCCAACAACACTAAAATAGACACTAAATCAGGACTAGGGTATTATGCGTCCTCGCGGCCCGAACCTGGGTAAACGATCCTTGTGCTTGTTGACTGTTGATCCCGCTCTTTTCACAACCTCGCGCCCGCCGAACCATAGTAGGGATTCCTGTGATCCCATAGGTGTCGTTTTCCACCGACAACGTTGGTGGTAAGCAGTATGACTATTCTCGCCCACAACTCTTTGTGTTCTACTCGTGCATAAGACATCTACGCATAGACTTGTTCGGATGCCACTGTTGGGGAATGTAGTAATTTCAAAATTTTCCTACGATCACGCAAGATGTATCTAGGAGATGCATAGCAATGAGAGGGGGAGTGTATCTTCATACCCTTGAAGATCGCAAAGCGGAAGCGTTTAGCAATGCGGTTGATGTAGTCGTACTCCTTCACGATCCGTCCCAATCAAGTACCGAACGTACGACACCTCTGCGTTTAGCACACATTCAGCTCGATGACGTCCTCGCCATTTTGATCCAGCAAGACGGGCGAAGTAGTAGATGAGTTCCGGCAGCACGATGGCGTGGTGACGGTGTTGGTGAAGAACAATCTCCGCAGGGCTTCGCCTAAGCACTACGGAAAGTATGACGGAGGATAAACTAGAGGGACAGGGTTGCTGACACACGGCTTGGTGATTCTTGATGTGTCCTTTGTGCTAGCCCTGCCCCTCTATTTATATGTTGAGCTCTGGGGTCGAAACTTGGAGGAAAAGCCTCCTCAAAGTCGGTTTTGCCCGAAAGGCAAGAGTCCCACTCGGACTCCAGAACCAAACGCCAAAATCCTTGGTGTCTCGACAGACGCCATGGGCCCCAGCGTCTGGCCTAGGGCCAGACGCCAAGCTCTCCGGCGTTTGGCCCCCTGGCCTCCGCAAAACTCCTTTTGCACTGACTTATCGCCCTGTGGGCCTGACCCCTTGGCCTAACCATATCATCCAATATATGAATATTTACCTCCGGACCATTCCGAAGCTCCTCGTCATGTCTGTGATCTCATTTGGGACTCCGAACAACATTCGGTCACCAATATACATAACTCATATAATATATATCGTCAGCGAATGTTAAACGTGCGGACCCTACGGGTTCGAGAACTATCTAGACATGACCGAGACACTTCTCTGGTCAATAACCAATAGCGGAACCTGGATGCCCATATTGGTTCCTACATATTCTATGAAGATCTTTATCGGTCGAACCTTATGACAACATACGTTATTCCCTTTGTCATCGGTATGTTACTTACCCGAGATTCGATCGTCGGTATCTTCATACCTAGTTCAGTCTCGTTGCCGGCAAGTCTCTTTACACATTCCATAATACATCATTCCGCAACTAACTCATTAGTCACATTACTTGCAAGGCTTATGATGTGCATTACCGAGAGGGCCCAGAGATACCTCTCCGATACTCGGAGTGACAAATCCTAATCTTGATCTATGCCAACCCAACAAACACCTTCAGAGACACATGTAGAGCATATTTATAATCACGCATTTACGTTGTAATGTTTGATAGCACACAATGTGTTCCTCCGGTATTCGGGAGTTGCATAATCTCATAGTCTGAGGAACATGTATAGGTCATGAAGACAGCAGTAGCAATGAAACTGAAATGATCATAATGCTAAGCTAACGGATGGGTCATGTCCGTCACATCATTCTCCTAATGATGTGATCCCGTTCATCAAATGGCAACTCATGTCCATGGCTAGGAAACTTAACCATCTTTGATCAACGAGCTAGTCTAGTAGAGGCATACTAGGGACACTATGTATTGTCTATGTATTCACACATGTATCAAGTTTCCGGTTAATACAATTATAGCATGAATAATAAACATTTATCATGATATAAGGAAATATAAAATGACAAATTTATTATTGCCTCTAGGGCATATTTCCTTCATGGCCTTTGGCTTGGATGTCTAGCCACTGTATCTTCCGCAGCTCCGTCTTCTTCTGTGTGACGCCCCCGATTCAATCATACACTAATTGTACACGCAAACATGTACGATCAAGATCAGGGACTCACGAGAAGATATCACAACACAACTCTAGACACAAATAAAATAATACAAGCTTCATATTACAAGCGAGGGGCCTCGAGGGCTCGAATACAAAAGCTCGATACACATGAGAGTCAGTGGAAGCACCAATATCTGAGTACAGACTTAAGTTAAACAAGGATGCCTTAAGAAGGCAAACACAAAAAGATCAACAATCGAAGAGGCAAGGCCTCCTGCCTGGGACCTCCTAACTACTCCTAGCCATCGGCGGTCTCCATGTAGTAGTCGACGAGGTGGCATCTGGCTCCTGGGATCCACCATCTGATTGCGGCAACCGGGTATATGGGGAAAAGAGGTAGCAGAGAAACCGTGAAATACTCATCCAAAGTACTCACAAGCATCAGATCTATACTAAGTATGCATTGATATCAAATGGAAGGGTTGTATCTGTGGACTATACTGCAGAATGCCGGAATAGAGGCGAAGGCCTAGCCTATCAAAGACTAGCATCTTCAAGTAGCTCCAAGCATCTTGTAGCATTCAAAAGAGTACATAAAAGCAAATTATATTTAACAAGCATGTTGTAGTATTAACGGCCAGAGGTCCTTCCTCGACTCCCTTCGAGAAAGCAATCCCGAAGCCATCGTCTACATCATATGTCTTAAGTATCCACTTATGGTTGTAGTAGATCGAGATACAAAAGCAATATGACAATGATGAAGCGTGTCATAATAAATGAAATGGTGGAAAGTTGCATGGCAATATATCTCGGAATGGCTACGGAAATGTCATAATAGGTAAGTATGGTGGCTATTTTGAGGAAAGGTATATGTTGGGTGTATGGTGCCAGCGAAAATTACGCGACACAAGAGAGGCTAGCAATGGTGGAAGGGTGAGAGTGCGTATCATCGGTGGAATCAACATTAGTCATAAAGAACTCACATACTTATTGCAAAAATCTACAAGTCATCAAAACAAGTACTACACACATGCTCCTAGGGGAAGGGTTGGTACGAGTTAACCATCACGCGATCCCGACCTCCACACAAAGCAAGACAATCGAAAAATAAATCATGCTCCGACTTCATCACTTAACGGTTCACCATACGTGCATGCTACGGGAATCACAAACCTCAACACAAGTATTTCTCAAATTCACAACTTCTCACTAGCATGACTCTAATATCACCATCTTTATATCACAAAACAATCATAAAGAATCAAACTTCTCATAGTATTCAATGCACTTTATATGAAAGTTTTTATTATATCCCTCTTTGATGCCTATCATATTAGGACTAAGTTCATAAGCTAAGAAAATTACCATGTTGTTGAAGACTCTCAAAATAATATAAGTGAAGCATGAGAGTTCATCTATTTCTTCAAAGCAAAACCACCGCCGTGCTCTAAAAAGATATAAGTGAAGCACTAGAGCAAGCAATAAACTACTCCAAAAGATATAAGTGAAGATCAATGAGTTGTTGAATAGTTATGTAACTATGTGAAGACTCTCTAACATTTAAGAATTTCAGATCTTGGGATAATATTCAAACAACAAGAAAAAAAATAAAAAAATGATGCTCCAAGCAAAACACATATCATGTGGTGAATAAAAATATAGCTCCAAGTAAAGTTACCGATGAACGAAGACGAAAGAGGGGATGCCATCTGGGGCATCCCCAAGCTTAGTTGCTTGGTTGTCCTTGAATATTACCTTGGGGTTCCTTGGGAATCCCCAAACTTAGGCTCTTACCACTCTTTATTCCATAGTCCATCAAATCTTTACCAAAAACTTGAAAACTTCACAACACAAAATTCAATAAAAAAACTCATAAGCTCCGTTAGTATAAGAAAATAAATCACCACTTAGGTACTTTAACTCATTCTTTATTCATATTGGTGTTATATCTACTATATTCCAACTTATATATTGTTCATACCCTCCGATACTACTCATATATTCATCAAAATAAGCAAACAACACATAGAAAACAGAATCTTTCAAAAACAGGCCAGTCTGTAGTAATCTGTAACTCTTGAATACTTATGTAACTCCAAAAATTCTGAAACAATTAGTTACACCTGAGAAATTTGTGCACCAATAAATATCAAAAAGAATCAGGTCAAAAGCATGTTTCAATAAGATTCTAGAAATTATTTACTGAGTATAAAAGTTTCTGATTTTCGGCAGGATCAACACAACTATCACCACAAGCTATCCTAACGGCTTTACTTGGCACTTTATTGAAACAAAAGCTATAAAACATGATTACTACAGTAACATAATCATGTGAACACACAAAAACAGTAAGGATAAATATTGGGTTGTCTCCCAACAAGCGCTTTTTTTAATGTCTTTTAGCTAGGCATGATGATTTCAATGATGCTCACATAAAAGATAAGAATTGAAACATAATGGGAGCATCATAAAGAATATGACTAGCACATTTAAGTCTAACCCACTTCCTATGCCTAGGGATTTTTTGAGCAAACAACTTATGGGAACAATAATCAACTAGTATAGGAAGGCAAAACAAGCATAACTCCAGAACTTTAAGCACATGGAGAGGAAACTTGATATTATTGCAATTCCTACAAGCATATACTCCTCCCTCATAATAATTTTCAGTAGCATAATGAATAAATTCAACAATATAACCATCACATAAAGCACTATTCTCATGATGCACAAGCATAGAAATTTTATTACTCTCCACATAAGCAAACTTATTCTCATGAATAGTAGTGGGAGAAAACTCAACAAAATAACTATCATGTGAGGCATAATCCTATTGAAAATTAAAATCAAGATGACAAGTTTCATGGTTATCATTATTCTTTATAGCATGCATGTCATCACAATAATCGTCATAGAGCAACGTTGTTCTCATAATCCATTGTAACCTCTTCTGAAATAGTGGACTCATCACTAAATAAAGTCATGACCTCTCCAAATCCACTTTCATAATTATCACAATAAGATTCGACACCCTCCAAAATAGTGGGATCAATAATACCTAAATTTGACACTCTTCCAAACCCACTTTCATCAATATAATCATCATAAATAGGAGGCATGCTTTCATCATAATAAGTATTGTCATCAAAACTTGCGGGACTAAAAATATCATATTCATCAAACATAGCATCCCCAAGCTTGTGACTTTGCATATCATTAGCGTCATGGATATTCAAATAATTCATACTAACAACATTGCAATCATGCTCATCATACAAAGATTTAGTGCCAAACATTTTAATGCATTCTTCTTCTAATACTTGGGCACAATTTTCCTTTACATCATTTTCATGAAAGATATTAAAAAGAAGAAGCATATGAGGCACCCTCAATTCCATTTTTTTAGTTTTGTTTTATAGAATAAACTAGTAATCCGTGCAGAGGTTTGTAGGACAGTAGCAAATTTCCCTCAAGTGGATGACCTAAGGTTTATCAATCCGTGGGAGGCATAGGATGAAGATGGTCTCTCTCAAACAACCCTGCAACGAAATAACAAAGAGTCTCTTGTGTCCCCAACACACCCAATACAATGGTAAATTGTATAGGTGCACTAGTTCGGCGAAGATATGGTGATACAAGTGCAATATGGATAGTAGATAAAGGTTTTTGTAATCTGAAGTTATAAAAATAGAAGGTAGAAAGTAACAATTGTGAGCTAAAACGGTATTGCAATGCTTCGAAGCAAGGCCTAGGGTTCATACTTTCACTAGTGCAAGTTCTCTCAACAAGGATAACATAATTGGATCATATAACAGTCCCTCAACGTGCAACAAAGAGTCACTCCAAAGTCACTAAGTGGAGAACAAACGAAGAGATTAGTGTAGGTTATGAAACCACCTCAAAGTTATTCTTTCCGATCAATCCATTGGGCTATTCCTATAAGTGTCACAAACAGCCCTAGAGTTCGTAGTAAAATAACACCTTAAGACACACATCAACCAAAGCCCTAATGTGACCTGGATACTCCAATGTCACCTCAAGTATCTGCTGGTTTGATTATACGATATGCATCACACAATCTAAGATTCATCTATTCAAACCAACACAAAGAACTTCAGAGAGTGCCCCAAAGTTTCTAACGGAGAGTCAAGACGAAAACGTGTGTCAACCCCTATGCATAAGTTCACAAGGTCACTGAACCCGCAAGTTGATCACCAAAACATACATCAAGTGAATCTATAGAATACCCCATTGTCACCACGGGTATCTCACGCAAGACATACATCAAGTGTTCTTAAATCCTTAAAGACTGTATCTGATAAGATAACTTCAAATGGAAAACTCAATCCATTACAAGAGGTAGAGGGGGAGAAACATCATAAGATCCAACTATAATAGCAAAGCTCGCGGTACAAGGTAGTGCCAAATCAAGAACACGAGAGAGAGAGAGAGAGAGAGAGAGAGAGAGAGAGAGAGAGAGATCAAACACATAGATACTGGTACATACCCTCATCCCCGAGGGTGAACAACTCCCTCCTCGTCATGGAGAGCGACGGGATGATGAAGATGGCCACCGATGATGGGTCCCCCTCCGGCAGGGTGCCGGAACAGGCTCCTGATTGGTTTTTGGTGGCAACAGAGGCCTGCGGCGGTGGAACTCCCGATCTAGGTTTATTTTCAGGGGTTTCTGTATTGATAAGATTTTTTGGCGTCAGGAACAAGTCTGGGGGGGTCTCCGAGTCATCCACGAGCCAGGAGGGCGCGCGCAGGGGGTAGGGCGTGCCCTCCACCCTCGTGGATGGCTCGAAACTCTTCTCGCCCAACTCTTTTTCTTCGAGGGCTTCTTCTCGTCCATAAAAAATCCACAAAAATTGGCAGGTCAATTGGACTCTGTTTGGTATTCCTTTTCTGTAAAACTCAAAAACAAGGAAAAAACATAAAATAGCACTAGGCTCTAGTGTCGGATATCGGGTTCCGACAAAACCCTTAAGGTTCGAACTCTGGGGTGCCCACTAAGATCTTCTCCCTATCGATCCACGCCCATAACCTCGCCGCGATTCTAAGCTAACAACATGAACAACACAAGGGACACGAGGTTTATACTGGTTCAGGCCACCATTATGGTGTAATACCCTACTCTAGTGTGTGGTGTGTGGATTGCCTCTTGGGTTGATGATGAACAATACAAGGGGAAGAACATCCTCGCGAGGAGAGGTGTTCTTGTGATGGTGTGGATGAACTGGATCTCGATCAACCGACCCCTTGATACGGTGGTGGCTAGTCCTATTTATAGAGTCCTTGGTCCTCTCCCCAAATATTGAGCGGGAAGGGATTCCACAACGGCGGGATTTGAAGGGGGACAGCCAGTACAAGCTATCCTGACTAAAGGTGGGCTTTGACTACCAAAGGCACTGGCGATGACACCATCTTGGGCTCCATGGTGACCTCCGTCCTGCTGTCCTCCTGGTCTTGGTCTTGTTGCACCGATATGGAAACCTTTGCTTGATGCCTCGGTATTCCACGCCTGCGCTTGCCCCCTTTGCACCAAAGAGGAAACAAGGACACTGCGCTGGCCGGCGCCCGCCTGGTCTTGATCGTCATGGCTTACGTCATGTGCGCCTCGCGAGGTACTCCTTGCCTTGGTCTCTCTGTTGGGGATCGTTGCAGAAATTAAAAAAATTCTATGCATCACCAAGATCAATCTATGGAGTAACTAGCAACGAGAGAGAGGGGAGTGCATCATCATACCCTTGAAGATCGCGAGACGGAAGCGTTACAAGAACGTGGATGAAGGAGTCGTACTCGAAGCGATTCAGATCGTGGTGGATTCCGATCTTAGCGCCGAATAATGGCACCTCCGCATTCAACACACGTGCATCCCGGTGATGTCTCCCGCACCTTGATCCAGCAAGGAGGAGGGAGAGGTTGAGGAAGAAGGCTCCAACAGCAGCACGACGGCGTGGTGGTGATGGAGTGGCAGTTCTCCGGCAGGGCTTTGCCAAGCTCTTGCGGAGGAGGAGAGGTGTTGGGGAGGGGTAGGGCTGCGCCTTGGATGTGATGCTGCAGCCCTCCCCTCGCCCCTCTATTTATAGGAGAAGGGGGAAGGGGGCCGGCCCCTCTAGATGGGATCTAGAGGGGGCGGCTGCCAAGGGGGGAGGGGCTTTCCCCCCAAGCAAGGGGAGGCGCCCCCCCTTAGGGTTCCCCCCAACCCTAGGCGCATGGGCCCTAGGGGGGTGGCACCCAGCCCTCCAAGGGGTTGGTTCCCTTCCCTCTACATCCCATGAGGACCTCCGGGATAGGTGGCCCCTCCCGATGGACCCCCGAAACCCCTCTGGTGGCCCCGGTACAATACCAGTAAGCCCCCGAATATTTCTGGTGACCGTATAACAACTTCCCATATATAAATCTTCACCTCCGGACTATTTCGGAACTCCTCGTGACATCCGGGATCTCATCTGGGACTCCGAACAACATTCGGTAATCACATAAAAATCTTCCTAATAACCCTAGCGTCATCGAACCTTAAGTGTGTAGACCCTACGGGTTTGGGAATCACGCAGACATGACCGAGACAGCTCTCCGGCCAATAACCAACAGCGGGATCTGGATACCCATGTTGGCTCCCACATGTTCCACGATGATCTCATCAGATGAACCACGATGTCGAGGATTCAAGTAATCCCATATACAATTCCCTTTGTCAATCGGTACGTTACTTACCCGAGATTCGATCGTCGGTATCCCAATACCTCGTTCAATCTCGTTACCGTCAAGTCACTTTACTCGTTCCATAATGCATGATCCCGTGACTAACCACCTAGTCACATTGAGCTCATTATGATGATGCATTACCGAGTGGGCCCAGAGATACCTCTCTGTCATACGGAGTGACAAATTCCTGTCTCGATTCGTGCCAACCCAACAGACACTTTTGGAGATACCTGTAGTGCACCTTTATAGTCACCCAGTTACGTTGTGACGTTTGGAACACCCAAAGCACTCTTGCGGTATCCGGGAGTTACACAATCTCATGGTCTAAGGAAATGATACTTGACATTAGAAAAGCTTTAGCAGACGAACTACACGATCTTGAGCTATGCTTAGTATTGGGTCTTGTCCATCACATCATTCTTCCAATGATGTGATCTCATTATCAATGACATCCAATGTCCATAGTCAGGAAACCATGACCATCTGTTGATCAATGAGCTAGTCAACCAGAGGCTCACTAGGGACATGTTGTGGTCTATGTATTCACACATGTATCATGGTTTCCGGTTAATACAATTATAGCATGAACAATAGACAATTATCATGAACAAGGAAATATAAATATAATAATAATCATTTTATTATTGCCTCTAGGGCATATTTCCAACACTCTCCACCTCCTCGCGAGCCTGCCTGGCGAGGCCGCCCCTGGGGAAGCCTTGCGTCGTCCGCCCTGCGAGGCTTGGTCCCTCACGAGGGTCTTGAACTTGGGTTGATGAAGACAGGCCGAACTGGGGCACTGCTGAGCCACGCTGCAGGCCGCGGGCAGGGAAGTCTGGATACCCCCATATCCAGAACACCGACATCTAGGTTAATAGGTTAGTCCCAAAAATTATACAAAATAGCATATAAATGCATATAAAACGTCCAATATTGATAATATAATAGCATGGAACAATAAAAAATTATAGATACATTGGAGACATATCATGCAGCAACTAACAACATTGTGCAGCCAATCACTTCTGATGACGCCATTCCTCCATCAAGGCCTCATACCATGGAACGCGCATTCAATCAAGGTGAGTTAGTAACTGTCAGATGGCCTATAATGGTTCCACCCACTGCTCCCGGACCATAATATGATTATCATGTGGAGCAGAGGCCTCAAACTTTGAAGCCAAAGCCAAGACTGCCAAGGCTTCCAAGTGCTGCAACAACACACGGCTCATTCAGTGTGCTCAGATTCAAAGAGCACGACACATTCTTTGACTGTGCCAAGAACCCATAAAGGAAGCCCAAGATCTCCTCTGATAGGTTTTGGAGTTTCCAGCAATGAAGTTATTACTCTTACATCTTATACAACCAGGACCAGATTTTTCCTCATAAGCGTCTGGATTGTGATGTTGTTGCTGGGCTGCCTTGCCTTGAAGAGGCCCTTGACTACTTTAGAGATGTTGGGTTGCTACCATTTGTAACTGACAAAGAGCACTGGAACGAAGAGCTTCTACTGCAGTTCTATGCAACCTTGCACATTCGAGGCTACAACAGGGATCTGAAGACTTGGACCCTTGAGTGGATGACAGTTGACATTCATCATAAAGCTAAAGCTCAGGACATCATTGAGCTTACTTCCCTGCACACTCCTGGTGAGTTGTATGAACTAGGTTGTCAGCTATATCAAAATTAACTGTAGAGCATTTTTCAGGAACTAGAACCCAATATGAGCCAGATGCTGAGCATGATGAAGCCATTGCCCCAAGACACCGAATACCCTAAAGAGTTCTTTGTCAAAGACCTAGAGTACATGCCCCGCACAGTATATCACATTCTGAGGCGTACTCTGTGGCCTATCAAAGGCAACTCTTCTGAAGCCAAACTCGAAGGCGCCATGACAACATTGGTCTTCTATATTGTCATTGGCATCATATTCAATACCCAGGATTTCTTCATCCACCAGCTTGCTACTTCTGGCATTGATCTCTTTGGACTGAAGTTTTATGCTCCCTGGATTATGCGCCTGATCAAGCTTCATTCCACTATCGACTATCAACCTTCATCCCGTAATCACATCGTATTCTTGCCTCAAGTTGACATGTCCTATGAAACCATCTACTCTGATCCTGCAAAGAAGACACTCCATCTGTAGAATGATGAATATCAAAGCTTCACACAACCTATTGATGGCATTCACGTACCAAACTCTGCTACTCCTGCCTATCCCCTGGCTAGCAACTTGCGTTTGCCGCATCGTGCCAATACTGAAGCCACTGCCAGTACAATTGCTCAAAGGCCTCGGAAGCGTCCTCGTGTCCTCAACGACCGTCAGCTTCTGGTATCTTTTCATCAGAAGCAAGATAAGCAGCATGAATGGCTGAAACACCAAATGCAGAGTCTTCTCATTAATGTAAATCACATTCGCAACTTGGCCACCAAGAACTCCTTCGTCACACATGAAGCCCGTTGGCGGTTTTGGAAGAGCCTTACATTGTTCTGCTCTGAAGATGATCTCTGTGAAGATGGCTGCACTGAGAGATTCAAGTTTGACTCCAGGCCACCGCAATCTGCAAGTTGGCGTTTGACACCGACTATTGAAGATTCTGAGTATTCATCTTTGGCTGCAACTGTTGTTGTGAGAGTCGTCGATGAAGAAGACGACGCAACTTCACCAGTAGTAGCTTCACTGCGTCAAGATGCTGCACGAGGCCCGTCTGCACCACCCAACTCCAACATCGACCCTGCTGCTCCAACATCGTCTCCACCTGGGAACGCATAGATACTCCATGTCTTCAAACCTTTTTGGTCCTTACTGACAAAAGAGGGAGAAGCATATGAGGTTGGTAGTCTTCAAGCGGGTCCAGATGGGGTGGTTGCCTTATTTTTGCTAAGTGCTTGCAACTCTCGTTTTTGAAACTATTTGGCTCTTGACTTGTAACACTTAAACTTGATGGTTATCTGCTACTTTTGCTGCTACCTTGTGATGCGATGATAAATTCCACATGAAGTCATTCTGCAGACGTCCATTTCTCATTATGCATATCATTATCTTCATAACTTTCATATCTTCATGATGAATTGTCTTCATGCTTGAACATGGTCTCCACAAAGCAAAACCTGCCATGTGCATTTGCATTCAAAAGCAAACTACTTATATGCACATCTTCAGGGGGAGCCTCTTTTAATCTATGAAGACAATGCTTATAAACCTGAACTTTCACATACTTTATCCCCGTTGAAAACTTCAACCAGTTTGTCATCAATCACCAAAATGGGGGAGATTGTAAGTGCATCTAGTGCCACCCCCAGTTGGTTTTGTAGTATTGATGACAAACGTGGTTGAGGGACTAATGTGTTTGTGAGAATTGCCGGATAACACAGGTAGTAGTCCCTCATTGATTCGGTTTACCTACCAGAGATGACCCCTAAAAATGTGTGAAGACATTGAAGACAATGGTGGTTCATGAAGACATTCACGATGAATATTATGACGTGTGAAGATATCCACTTGAAGACTATGGAGTGCAAAGACATAGCTATTTTGTAGTTTCCTTTCTTCTTTATTGAGTCATAGGAACCACCGTACTGTTAAGTGGGGTCCAAGTGAAGAAAGTCAGAGTGACTGATGTGATGCTCAACCAAATTCTATGTCTTTGAGCGAAGACAATGAGAGCAAATCTCATCCAGAGCTAGATGAGTCAGCTTTGCTTGTAGCGCAAGCCAAGCTATCGCGTATGTTTGAAATCCAACCGTTGGACACATGTTGGTTCCTTAGTGACCCAGGGTCATTTCGAACATATCAGGTCAGGTTGCCACTTGGCTATAAATAGCACATCCCCTACACCATAAATTGGTGGCTACTCAGAGTTAGTGCACGCCTTTTTTCGTTTGAGAGCAACCCACCTCCAAAGCATTTGAGAGAGAGATCCTTGCGAGGACAAAGCCCAAAACACCTACAGCCAAAGAGTGGTAGGCATCACTAAAGTCTTCCAGCCGGTCAGGCATCACATTTTGAGCATCCAAGAGTCATTGTGGATCACCGGTTGACGAAGTCTTTGAAGGTCTGGAAGTCTACCTTGAAGACTTACAAGAGTGACTGGGCGGGGACTGGGTGTGCTTAGCTCAAGGGGAATAAGGTGAAGACGCGGTCTTCTGCGTTCAATCTTAGCCTCCCTAACCAGGCGTACAATTGTCACAACAACTGGAACTGGTATACCAAATCCTTGTCTTCGCCAAGCAACTAGTTCTATCCCTTACTCTTCTTACTTTTCAGTTTGTCTTCATGAAGTCATTGCTTGCCTGCTCAATTCATTTGACTTCACTGTGCGAAGACTTATATCTGTTTAGCTTAATATTGTCTTCCTTTTTGATCCTCTCTACCTAGTTGCAGTTAGTCTTCGTGCTTCCAATATATTGTTTGCTCGACTAATGCTAGTTTAGTGTAGTTTACATTCCGTTGCATATCATATAGGTTCATTTTACTTGTTTGTCTTCAAAGCCATCATGTTTTGAAGTATTTCATAAAAATCACCTATGCACCCCCCCTCTAGACGATAACTAGCACTTTCAGAAAGAGCTCCCCCTAAATTTGTGCATTATTAAAAATTTGCATTTGAATGCAATTGCACAATCGATTAGGATCATGGGTCACTCTTCCATGTCACATACAACTTGGTGGAGCATGCAAAATGATATGAATGGAATATAAGTATGCATCACATAAAACATGAATGGGAGTCATAAGAAAGCATCACATGAAACATAGTATGATAAATCACACATAACATTTTCTCACTGATATGTCCATTTTGCATCATGCTTTTATATCAATATTTTGCATCACTGTTACAGGTTATGTCACAATACTTATGTCTTTTCTCTCTTATTTTACAAGGTTTGCATGAAGAGGGAGAATGCCGGCAGCTGGAATTCTAGGCTGGAAAAGGAGCAAATATTAGAGACCTATTCTGCACAACTCCAAAAGTCCTGAAACTCCACGAAAGTCAATTTTTGGAATATATTAAAAATATTGGGCGAAGAAAGCACCTGAGGGGGGCCACCCACTGTCCACGAGGGTGGAGGGCGCGCCCTATCCCCCTGGGCATGCCCCCCTACCTCGTGGGCCACCTGGCAGCCCCCTAATGCCCATCTTATGGTATATGGTGTCTTTTGCCTGGAAAAAATCATAAGGAAGCTTTCAGGATGAAGCGGCGTCGTCTCAAGGCGTAACCTTGGCAGAACCAATCTAGGGCTCCGGCGGAGCTGTTCTGCCGGGGAAACATCCCTCCCGGAGGGGGAAATCGTCGCCATCGTCATCACCATCGATCCTCTCATTGAGAGGGGGTTAATCTCCACCAACATCTTCACCAGCACCATCTCCTCTCAAACCCTAGTTCATCTCTTGTATCCGATCTTTGTCCCAAAAACCTCAGATTGGTACCTGTGGGTTGCTAGTAGTGTTGATTACTCCTTGTAGTTGATGCTAGTTGGTTTATTCGGTGGAAGATCATATGTTCAGATCCTTTATGCATATTAATACCCCTATGATTATGAACATGAATATGATTTTTGATTAGTTACATTTGTTCCTGAGGACAAGGGAGAAGTCTTGTATAAGTAGTCATGTGAATTTGGTATTCATTCGATATTTTGATGAGATGTATGTTCTCTTTCCTCTAGTGGTGTTATGTGAACGGCGACTACATGACACTTCACCATTATTTGGGCCTAGGGAAAGGCATTGGGAAGTAATAATTAGATGATGGGTTGCTAGAGTGACAGAAGCTCAAACCCTAGTTTATGCGTTGCTTCGTAAGGGGCTGATTTGGATCCATATGTTTCATGCTATGGTCAGGTTTACCTTAATTCTTCTTTCGTAGCTGTTGATGCTTGCGAGAGGGGTTAATCATAAGTGGAATGCTTGTCCAAGGAAGGGCAGTACCCAAGCACCGGTCCACCCACATATCAAATAATCAATGTAACAAACGCGAATCATATGAGCATGATGAAAACTAGCTTGACGTTAATACCCATGTGTCCTCGGGAGCGCTTTGCTTTATATAAGAGTTTGTCCTGGCTTTTCCTTTGCTACAAAAAGGATTGGGCCACCTTGCCGCACCTTGTTTACTTTTGTTACTTGTTACCCGTTACGAATTACCTTATCACAAAACTATCTGTTACCGATAATTTCAGTGCTTGCACAAAATACCTTACTGAAAACCGCTTGTCATTTCCTTATGCTCCTTGTTGGGTTCGACACTCTTACTTATCGAAAGTACTACGATAGATACCCTATACTTGTGGGTCATCAAGACTCTCTTCTGGCGCCATTGCCGGGGAGTGAAGCGCCTTTGGTAGGTGGAATTTGGTAAGGAAACATTTATATAGTGTGCTGAAATTTACTGTCACTTGTTACTATGGAAAATAATCATTTGAGGGGCTTGTTCGGGGTATCTTCACCCCGACCTGTATAGCAAAGAGTTTCTCCTCAACCTACTGAACCTACTAAAAATGTTTACTTTGAAATTCCATCAGGTATGATAGAGAAACTGCTAGCTAATCATTTTACAAGAGATGGAACATTACATCCCGATATGCACCTAATCTATGTGGATGAAGTTTGTGGATTATTTAAGCCTGCAAGTATGCTCGAGGATGTTATCAAGAAGAAGTTCTTCCCTTTATCTTTTAAGGGAAAGGCATTGACATGGTTTAGTCTATGTGATGATATTGGATCATGGAACTTCAACCGATTGAAACTGAAATTTCATCAGAAGTTTTATCCTATGCATCTGGTTCATAGTGATCGTAATTATACATATAATTTTTGGCCTCGTGAAGGAGAAAGTATCGCTCAAGCTTGGGGGAGGCTTAAGTCAATGTTATATTCATGCCCCAATCATGAGCTCTCAAGAGAAATTATTATTCAGAATTTTTTATGCTCGGCTTTCTCTCAATAATCGCTCCATGCTTGATACTTCTTGTACTGGTTCTTCTATTATGAAGACTATTGAATTCAGATGGGATTTATTGGAAAGAATTAAACGCAACTCTGAAGATTGGGAGCTCGACGAAGGTAAGGAGTCAGGTATAACACCTAAGTTTGATTGTGTTAAAATCTTTTATGGATACCGATGCTTTTTGTGAATTTAGCACTAAATATGGACTTGACTCTGAGATAGTAGCTTCTTTCTGTGAATCATTTGCTACTCATGTTGATCTCCTTAAGGATAAGTGGTTTAAATATCATCCTCCCATTGAAGTAAAAGTAGTAGAACCTATTAAAGTTGAAGAAAGGACTATCACTTATAATGTTGATCCTATTGTTCCTACTGCCTATATTGAGAAACCACCTTTCCCTCTTAGAATAAAGGATCATGCTAAAGCTTCAAGTGTAGTTCGTAAGAGTAATGCTAGAACACTTACACCCGCTGAGCAAATTAAAGTTGAACCTAGTATTGCTATGGTTAAAGATCTCTTGGTCGATAATATTGATGGGCATGTTATTTACTTCTATGATCAAGCTGCTAGAATTGCTAGACCCGATACTAAAAATAAACATAGACCTGTTGTTGGCATGCCTGTTGTTTCTGTTAAAATAGGAGATCATTGTTATCATGGCTTATGTGATATGGGTGCTAGTGCGAGCGCAATACCTCATTCCTTATACAAAGAAATTATGCATGATATCGCACCCGCTGAAATAGAATGTATTGATGTTACTATTAAGCTTGCTAATAGAGATACTATTTCACCAGTTGGGATTGTTAGAGATGTTGAAGTCTTGTGTGGGAAAATTAAATATCCTACTGATTTTCTTGTTCTTGGTTCCCCACAAGATGACTTTGGTCCCATTATATTTGGTAGACCCTTCTTGAATACTGTTAATGCTAAGATAGACTGCGAAAAGGATATTGTTACTGTTGGTTTAGGGGATATTTCTCATGATTTCAATTTTGCTAAATTCCGTGGAAAAACCCATGATAAAGAATTACCTAGTAAAGATGAAATAATCGGTCTTGCTTCTATTGTCGTGCCTCCTAATGATCCTTTAGAGCAATATTTGCTAGACCATGAAAATGATATGTTTATGAATGAAAGAAGGGAAATAGATGAAGTACTCTTTAAACAGTGACCAATTTTGAAACACAACCTGCGTGTTGAAATCCTAGGGGATCCTCCTCCACCCAAGGGTGATCCCGTGTTTGAGCTTAAACCTTTGCCTGATACTCTTCAATAGGCTTATCTTGATGAAAAGAAGATATATCCTGTTATTATTAGTGCTAACCTTTCAGAGCATGAAGAAGAGAAAATTTAGAAAACTCTGAAGAAGCACCGTGCTGCTATTGGATATACTCTTGATGATCTTAAGGGCATTAGTCCAACTTTATGCCAGCATAAAATTAAACTGGAAAATATGCTAATCCAGTTGTTGATCATCAATGACGGTTAAATCCTAAGATGAAAGAAGTGGCAAGAAATGAGATACTAAAGCTTTTGGAGGCAGGTATAATTTATCCTGTTGCTGATAGTCAGTGGGTAAGTCATGTTCATTGTGTCCCTAGGAAGGGAGGTATTACTGTTGTTCCTAATGATAAGGATGAATTCATCCCACAAAGAATTGTTACATGATATAGAATTGTAATTGATTTCCGAAAATTGAATAAAGCTACTAGAAAAGATCATTACCCTCTATGTTTTATCGATCAAATGCTAGAAAGATTATCCAAACAAACACATTTTTGCTTTCTAGATGGTTATTCTGGTTTCTCTGAAATACTTGTGTCAAAAGAGGATCTAGATAAGACCACTTTTACTTGCCCTTTTGGTACCTTTGCTTATAGATGTATGCCTTTTGGTTTATGTAATGCACCTGCTACCTTTCAAAGATGTATGACTGCTATATTCTCTGACTTTTGTGAAAAGATTGTTGAGGTTTTCATGGATGATTTCTCCGCATATGGAACTTCTTTTGATGATTGCTTAAGCAACCTTGATCGAGTCTTGTAGAGATGTGAAGAAACTAATCTTGTCTTGAATTGGGAGAAGTGACACTTTATGGTTAATGAAGGTATCGTCTTGGGAATAAAATTTCTGAAAGAGGTATTGAAGTTGATAAAGCTAAAGTTGATGCTATTGAAAAGATGTTGTGTCCTAAGGATATCAAAGGTATAAGAAGTTTCCTTGGTCATGCCAGTTTTTATAGGAGGTTTATTAAAGACTTCTCAAAAGAATTTAGGCCTCTAACTAATCTCTTACAAAAAGATGTTCCTTTTGTCTTTGATGATGATTGTGTAGAAGCATTTGAAATACTTAAGAAAGCCTTTATTTCTGCACCTATTGTTCAGCCACCTGATTGGAATCTACCCATTGAAATTATGTGTGATGCTAGTGATTATGTTGTAGGTGTTATTCTAGGGCAAAGAGTTGGTAAGAAATTAAATTTTATCCAATATGCTAGTAAAACCCTAGACAGTGCCCAGAGAAATTGTGCTACTACTGAAAAAGAATTTTTAGCAGTTGAGTTTCCTTGTCATAAGTTCAGACCTTATATTGTTGATTCCAAAGTAATTGTTCACACTGATCATGCTGCTATTAAATACCTTATGGAAAAGAAAGATGCTAAACCTAGAATTATTAGATGGGTTTTCTTGCTACAAGAAATTGATTTGCATATTATTGATAGAGAGGGAGCTGAGAACCCCGTTGCAGACAACATGTCTAGGTTAGAAAATGTTCTTGATGACCCACTACCTATTGATGATAGCTTTCCTGATGAACAATTAGCTATCATAAATGCTTCTCGTATTGCTCCATGGTGTGCTGATTATGCTAATTACATTGTTGCTAAATTCATACCACCTAGTTTCACATACCAGCAAAAGAAAAAGTTTTTCTATGATTTAAGACATTACTTTTGGGATGACCCACACCTTTATAAAGAAGGAGTAGATGGTGTTATTAGACGTTGTGTACCTGAGCATGAACAGGAATAGATCCTATGCAAGTGTCACTCTGAGGCATATGGAGGACATCACGCAGGAGATAGAACTGCACATAAGGTATTGCGATCCGGTTTTTATTGGCCTACTCTCTTCAAAGATGCCCATAAGTTTGTCTTGTCTTGCGACGAATGTCAAAGAATTGGTAATATTAGTAGACGTCGGGAAATGCCTATGAACTATTCACTTGTTATTGAACTATTTGATGTTTAGGGCTTTGATTATATGGAGCATTCTCCTTCCTCTAATGGGTATACACATATTTTAGTTGTTGTTGATTACATTACTAAGTGGGTAGAAGCTATTCCAACTAGTAGTGCTGATCATAAAACTTATATTAAGATGCTTAAAGAAGTTATTTTTCCGAGGTCTGGAGCCCCTGGATACTTAATGACTGATGGTGGTTCACATTTTATTCATGGTGCTTTTCGTAAAATGCTTGTTAAGTGTGATGTTGATCATAGAGTTGCATCTCCATACCATCCACAGTCTAGTGGTCAAGTAGAATTGAGTAATAGAGAGATTAAATTGATCTTGCAAAAGACTATTAATAGATCTAGAAAGAATTGGTCCAAGAAACTTGATGATGCATTATGGGCCTATAGAGCTGCATATAAAAATCCTATGTGTATGTCTCCATATAAAATGGTTTATGGAAAAGCATGTCACTTACCTCTCGAACTAGAACATAAGGCATAATGGGCTATTAAAGAGCTAAATTATGATTTCAAATTTGCCGGTGAGAAGAGGGTATTTGATATTAGCTCACTTGATGAATGGAGAACCCAGCCCTATGAGAATGCCAAATTGTTTAAAGAAAAAGTTAATAGATGGCATGACAAAAGGATACAAAAGCATGAGTTTAATGTAGGTGATTATGTTTTGCTATACAACTCTCGTTTAAGATTTTTTTGCAGCAAAACTTCTCTCTAAATGGGAAGGTCCTTACGTCATCGAGGAGGTCTATCATTCCGGTGCCATAAAAATCAACAATGCCAAAGGCACAAATCCAAAGGCACAAACCCAAAGGTGGTGAACGGTCAAAGAATCAAACATTATATCTCGGGTAATCCCATAAATGTTGAAACAAATGTTATTGACATAGTAACCCCGGAGAAGTACATAAGGGACACTTTCAAGAATAGTTTAGACTCCGAAAAGGAATAGGTATGTGGTACAGTATGTAAACCGACTCCAAAACAGTTCTAATAGCAATTTTCTCTGTTTTGGAATATTTAAAAAACAGAAAAATAAGAAGTAGTCCGAAAGGGACACGGGGCATCCACGAGGGTGGAGGGCGCGCCCCCTGCCTCATGGACACCTTGTGTGCCCTCCGAACTCCGTTTTCTTGCACGATACTTCTTTTGGTCGGTAAAAAATCATTATATAACATCCCAAAGGTTTTGACCACCGTTCCACGACAAAATCCTCTATTTTTGTTTTGAGTTGTTTCTGTCGCAGATTAGAGCAATATGTCGTCCCCCTCCTCCAACAATGTGGGCGACGATGCTTGGCTAATGAAGATAGAGACCAAGCGAGAAGAAATCGGGGAAATCAAGGAAGGTGACAAGATCAAGGAGGTCGCAAAGGAGCAAGTCCCGACAATAAAAGAAGAAGGCTTCTTTCAACCTTACTACAATCATATCACCCCAACTGAGATTGAAGCTTTTAAGATGATCAAGACTAGTTTGGCTTTGGCGACTGGAGGAAGAAGAGACTTAAGAAACACGACAGACGTTGAATGTCAATCCAACGGTCAAGGTTGGCACAATGGTTTGTTGACTTAGCCGAAACTGACGCATACTTTTTTAGGAAGAAAAGAAAAACTGGGCTCGTTCGCCTGATAACATTCCCGAAACTGACGCAACTAAAACTGCGAGGAAAATGCGTTCATCTATCGTCCTCCTCCCAGGGAATGGTCGCCACATAAGTGACTAGCACCCTTGGTTTTCCACCGAGAGGTCTTGGGTTTGAGTCCCAAGAACTCTCAATTTTGTCCTCCTTCCTTCCTTGCAAAAAAAATAAAATCAAAGACTTGAGAAGGCGTATAGAACAAGCTAGCGTACCAGTAAAGAGACGTTGCTGAGTTTTAGAAAAAAGAGAGACGTGCTCCTGTAGCCGGTTCGAATCCAAACCTAGACTATGACTATATATGGTGCTAAGCTACTCTGCAAGTAATGAAACTGACATATCCAACATCCGCCTCTCCTCTTCTCTACTTACTCTGCCTAGCATCAAAACCTCTGGCCGCAGCAACCATGTCCGTTGGCTGCCCGTCCACCTGCTCTTGAGCAGGCAACAACCAGATATGTGTCAAGTCGCCACCCATACCATTGCCTGTGGGTCTCATCACACCCCCGCCGGCACATGCACCACAGCCGGTTGCTCATCGCAACCCGCTGCCATTGGTGTGGTGCCACTGCTGCAAATCACGCAGTCATCTGTCGCGTCTCAACCACAATCCTCAACCCTGGCCGAGTCTACTACAAATGCCCGAATCATGGGGTAATAATATGTTTAAGTGTTGTTCTGCTGCTTTCAGTTGCTGATATTTTTAATAGTTTGGTTAATGATCTTCCAATTTGATTCGTGCAAAAAAGGGAAGATTCGTGTGATATTTATTTTTGGGAAGTTGTTGATGTGGGGGAATGCAATTAAGCTGATTATTTGGTTAGCCGGGAAATCCCAATACCAGCAGGTTGGGGTGCTGGACAAGTAACTGAAAGAATGGCAGAAGAGGAAGATGCGGAGCATAAGGTTAAAGATGCAATTCCTCTTATCATGGCCAAGCAACAGCTGCTGAATGACCTTGACAACAATGAGGAGATGAAAGAGCTTGTGAAGATAACGGGAAAAATCGATGTGCTCTGTAGGATGATTGTCTCTTTATTTACAGTGTATGTACCACTCGTGATGTATTCAATGGCTATGACATGAGCACTTTGTTGAAACTAGTAATGAATGAAACCTGTGTAGCAGGCTGGGCATAGTGTTGTGAACATCTAATGATTTCTATTAACAGAAATCAGGGGGTATCCCCTTTTGCTCATAAATAAATAAATAGAAGAATCCCTTTTGGTAATAAATATATAAATTAGCAGAGGCCCTGTCAGGTCAGCTTTGTTCCCATTCGAAGACGTCGAGCAAATTGCAGTCCAACAACAAACTATGTCATCAAATTCAAGTTTCACAGCCAAATATGAGTACAACTAAACAACAATGTCATCATGTTTTAGTCGTCATCCAATCACCAAACACAAATCAGCATACATAACAAGTGATGTTCTCACAACAAAATACTAAACAACACGTTCATCAAGTTTCAGTTGTCATAGCAAACACAATTTCGCATAGTAGATAAAAAAACATCTTCTGACAGGCAAATACGACAAAAGAAATCTAATCATCATCCGCAGCAGCAGTGTCAACATCTTTGCCAGGTGTATCAATCTGAATTGTAATTCCCCATAGTATCATCTTCTTCTTCTTCCTCAATGTCCTCGAACATTGGCTTCTTCTTGATCAACTCTTTTATGTCCACAGCACGACATGCAATCTTTTCGCCGGCGTGATTGACGTGAGGGTTCTCAAAGATGTTAGGAACATCTGTGGTATCTTGTACATCAGGAGCAGTGTAAGCATCATCTTGTTGTGCAACTTCATTAAACGAATTCCTCTTCTCAAAGCTTTGCAATACTCTCCAGTCATCACTACATACAAATGTGTCTTCCAAGAAAAACATCTGTGTTGCTTGATTTGCCAAAATAAAAGGCTCGTTGGTATGGTACGCCACCTTGACATTGATGGATTTGAAATAATCATCAACTCTGGGTTTTGTGATCCTGGAAAGAAGGTTATACCAATGATAGCACAACAGAACCACACACCGATGATCCTCGAAACTAGAGATATACTGCAACTGAACAATGTCTGTTATGTTAGCATACATTTCAGTTGTCTCTTCGTCGTACGTATCCGTGCTCATGATGGCACTGTTTTGTGTCTTCCTGCCTTCGTCGCGTGCAAGGGTGTTGTAGCTCACATCTCCAACAACGCGAGATTCATAATGTCTTACCCGAGTGTCAGGACCCATTGCTAGTGAGTAAAGGGCATCATCAACTGCCTGCCCATCCTCCCGCATCTTCTTAACCTATGGTTAGAAAATAGACAAGTTGATCATCTTATGTACTCAATATATTAAAAAAACTGACAGTGCAATTCAAAAGCTTACATGGTTGTTGAACCATTTCACAAATCCTTCCATAACCAGTTTGCCAATGTTTCTTGGATTTTGCGGCAGTAACTCCTTTTTGTAGATGTTGCACAACATAGTGATCGCGGCAAACATCTAAATATATAAGAATGACCTGCAAGTTTAGTAGATTACGATGTATAAGCTGCAGTACTTAGCACTTACTTGATATAAGGTAGTATCTCAGGACAGTTATTCAACACATACCAAACCATTTTGTCCAAATCTTTAGGTTTGTCCTCTTGTCGACTCTTCCCTGTAACTCGAACAGAATAATCGAAAACATTGAGCCCGGGATTGTCTTCACCCACCTCTTTGCTAAGTTGATCAGCTGTTTCAATGTATTTTGAGCAGAATGTCAATGCTTCTGTAGCAATGTAGGCCTATGCAATGGAACCCTCGGGTCTAGATCTATTCCTAACATAGCCCTTGAAAGCACCTAGCCGCCTTTCAATAGGGTACACCCAGCCATACTGTACTGGACCTCTAAGTAGTGCCTCATCAGGTAGATGAACAGCCAAATGCACCATCACATCAAAGAAGGTTGGAGGATATATCTTCTCAAGGTCGCATAGGATAGTTGGTATCTTGTCTGTAAGACGCTCCAAAGCATCTATCATGAATTATTTTCTTTTTACTTGTCCAACATGTACACAGCCGGTGCCATATCCCGTGGTTTACCTTCATCTTGCACCTGCAAATCCTGCCTGACACCCAGGAGTGTCAAATCAATCCTAGATTTTAAGGTATCTTTCGTCTTGCCTTCAATATTGAGAAGTGTGCCGATAATGCTTTTCACATATATTTTTCTCGATGTGCATCACATCAAGATTATGCCGCAGATCCAAATCTTTCCAATACTCCACCAAGTCCCACAAAGTGGACCTGCGGGTAAACAATAATCTCTCTTCTGCCCTGCCATGCTTCCTTTTCCCGCTACCATTACCAGGATGGTTTCCTGGTGTAATATGTCTGGCCTTCTCTAATTCCACTTGCAACTCATCGGCGATGAGCCTCTTTGGCGCATCATGGTTTTCATGCTTTGCATTGAACACATGTCTTCAGTATTTTCTAGGATGCGGCTTGTCCTTGGCAAGGAAACAACAGTGTCCAATGTAACAGATCTTGCTAAGTATTACGTATGACAGCGGATTCCTGTCACATCGAACACATGCATTGTAACCATGTGTCGCTCGCCAAAACATAGTACCCAAAGCCGGATAATCATGGATGCACCAAATTATAACAACATGCAGAAAGAAATCAGCTGGTGGGCTGCTATATAGGTCTCGAGTGAGAACACCCCTCCATTGTTGTTTAAGTTCCTCCACAACAGGCTCCATGAATAAATCAAAATCCTTTCTAGGACTTTTGGACCTGGGATGAGCAAGGCCATCATGTAGTTTGATTCTTTGGTGCAGACATTTGGAGGCATGTTGTAAGGGAGAACAAGCACTGCCCACATGCTATATGTGGCGCTCTGGTGGCCAAATGGGTTAAATCCATCCGAAGCTAAGCCAAGTCTAATGTTTATCGGGTCAGCAGCAAACTTTTTGTGTTTATGATTGAAGCTTTTCCACTCACTACCATGAGATGGATGGCTCATTACATTCTGATCTCTGTACTTCTGGTTCCTAGAATGCCACAGTACATCCTCTCTTGTTTCAGCATCACAAAACAACCTCTGCAATCTTGGTATAATTGGAAAATGTCTCAGAACATTATGAGGAATCCTCTTCACAACATCGCCATCTTTCCATCTTGATGATTTGCATTTCGGGCATTCACTTAAGTTGGCATAATCCTTCCAGAACAGAACACAATTATTCCTACAAACATGGATCATATCATATCCAATTCCAACTGCATGAAGGAAATTCTTCATTTTACTATAGGTGTGTGGCAGCTCAGACGCATCTCGGAAAGATTTGCGGAGAGCAGCCAACATCACATAGAATGATTTTTTGGTCATCGGCTCAGATGTCTTCACCTGAAGGAAGGTGACCGTAGCTGAGAATACTGACAGCTTATTTCCTGGGGTGACAGCCACGTTGCATTGTTCCAACATGTGGGCCCACTATTTTTCTTCTGCAGGTGAAAGTTCAGGAAATGCACAAGCATTTCGTAGCATTGTTTCAATGTTGTTCAAACTCACTGCCTCCGCCACCACCTCCTCCTCCTCCTCTTCCACCTGAGCATCAGGCAGATCAAGATGGTGATCTGCTGCTTCCACATAGTCAATAACATTGACGTTCACAACTTCACCATGATGAACCCACCTAGTATAAGTGACGGGCATCCCATACAAGTGTAGATGATTTTGCACAGTTGATTGGGGTCTTGTAACTGAATTCATATAACTACTACACGGGCAGAGCACATCTAATTTCGGACCACCATAATCAGCTCTGATAAAGTTCATGAAGTTTTCAACCCCCTCGACATATCCAGCAGAGAATCTTTGAGCAGAAGTTATCCAAGTCCTGTCCATCTGTTAGACATACAAATTAGTTCTTCTACTAGATATTACAGGAAAAACATATATGCTTTTTTATGAAGTCCAAAAAAATACCTATGTCGATGTCTAAAGCTATGGCAAGATATTTGGATGAGCAGATCTAAGTAACGAAATATATGTAAAGCTAATTCAGCAAACAGATTGGAGTGCTAAATTATGGCAGGCTGTTTCAGCAGTCAATGAGTCCGAGCACACAGCCATCAAACTATCGAAGGCCATCGCAGCAACAAAGATCGAGTATAAAATGGTGTAGAGCTATTTCACCTAACAGATTGGCTACTAGACCATGGCAATCTATGTCACAATAAATATATGGCGGGATATTTTAGCAACTAATCGACCTTGGCATGCCATCTCAGCTAAGCAGATTGAGTGCAAAACAGGGCAAGGAAGCTTCTTAAGCAGAGCATATTGACTATAAACTACTTCGGCAAACAGTGAGATTAACAGCGTCTATCAGCTAACATTCAGCGCTACCACAACACGCACGGGGCATCAGTGTAGAATGCGCGTACCGTGGGAGAAGCTGACCGTCGTGCGTCTCCACATGAACATCGCCAACGGTGGCGGCGCTGACCACCGTGCGCCTCCACAAGAACCTCACCGGCGGTGGCGGCGCGGCTAGAGGATGGCAGTCTACGAGAGTGTACTTTGTGAGCGAGAGGATCGTCGTGCGTCCCCTCGATGAACCGCGGCATTGACGTATCGATGCAGTGGGGAGGG